>NC_065592.1:11590983-11906519 GCF_024542745.1 Macaca thibetana thibetana
CTCTCCCTTATGTATATTCTGGAGGTGGATGCTCCTTCCCGTTTGAAGATGTCATGCAACATTGACAAGAAGCCTATCATTGCAGGCTAAATGTCTGCTTACGAAAGTAAAACTAGAGATTATGGAAGCTTCACAATATATTTTTTTCAGTGACATTTTCAACTTAAGCTAAGATCAAATAAACACAAAAAGATGTGTATAATCATAAAGGTAAGTTACAGTTTCATAAATTCCTTTCAAATGGAACATATTCCAGATACTATAGCAGTAAACATAACATAGTGACATGAAAACTGCAATTACCCAGACATACGTAGTAGCACCTCATGCCATCCCAATGCTTTAGAGTAGAATAATGCCTTAATATAATTTAAGAAAAATAATTTGTTTCCACAGAAGATAGTTTTCAAAATAAAAAAAGAGACTTGGCTAGGTGCAATGGCTCATGCCTGTAATGCCAGCACTTTGGGAAGCCAAGGCGAGTGGATCACCTGAGGTCAGGAGTTTGAGACCAGCCTGGCCAATATGGCAAAACCCTGTCTCCACTAAAAATACAAAAATTGGCCAGGCGTGGTGGCAGGTGCCTATAATCCCAGCTGCTCAGGAGGCTGAGGCAGGAGAATCACTTGAACCTGGGAGGCAAAGACTGCAGTGAGCTGAGATCACACCATTGCACTCTAGCCTGGGCAACAAGAGCAAAACTCTGAAAGAAAAGAAAAAGAAAAGGAAAAGGAAAAGGAAAAGAAGGAGGGAAGGAGGGAAGGAGGGAAGGAGGGAAGGAAGGAAGGAAGGAAGGAAGGAAGGAAGGAAGGAAGGAAGGAAGGAAGGAAGGAAGGAAGGAAGGAAGGAAGGAAGGGAAAGGAAGGAAGGGAGGGAGGAGGGAGGGAGGGAGGGAAAGGAAGGGGAAGGAAGGAAGGAAGGAAGAAGGGAGGGAGGGGTGCAGGGAGAAAGGGAGGGAAGGAAGGAGCAAAACTCCATCTCAAAAAAAGAAGGAAAGGAAAGGAAAGGAAAGGAAAGGAAGAAAGAAACTTTGACTCTGTCTATGGCAAAGTAACTGATACTAACTATAAAAATTGGATAGAGTAACTACAATAACAAAAGCACAGCAATTTAAAGATAGAGAGCAACCAAAGAAGCCAGGATTTGGGGGCTCAAGATGCCAGAAAGAGGATAAATGTGCTGAGGTGAACTCTGCATTTGGTACTGTTTCGTCTTCTGACAACACAAAGTGCTGACAGAGATGCTGGACAACTGAAACTCTCACAGAGTGCCAATAGGAATGTGAAATGATACAATCACTTTTTACCTAGGTGATGGGCTGATAGGTGCAGCAAACCACCATGGCACACATTACCTATGTAACAAACCTGCATGTCCTGCATATGTATCCCACAACTTAAAATTTTTAAAAATAATATTTAAAAAACAAAGCAAGCAAGCAGTTTGGCAGTATCTATTAAGCTAAATATACACATATCTTATGAGCCAGCAATTTCATTCACACATATTGCATCCAAGAAAAATGAGAGCTTATGTCTAACAAAAGGCACGTTCAAGGATGTTTGTGGCATCACTATTCATAATAGCTCCAAACCAGAAACCCAAAATATCCATCACCATTGAAAAAGATAAATAAAATATGATCTACTCACACAATGAATGGAATACTACACAAAAATGAAAAAGGAAAAACTCCTGCTACACACAAAAACATGATAAATCTCACATATATAATGTTAAGTGAAAGAAGCCAGACAAAATGTACACAGTTTATGATTCTATTTATATAAAGTTCAAAAACAGACAAAACTACCTATGGTGATAGAACCGTGGTTACATTTGTACATAGCTGATGACTTGGAGGGGGCATGAGGTAGGCTTCCGGGGTGCTGGTAAGTTTTATATCTTGATCCAGATGGTGGCTACGTTGTTTGCTTTGCAAAAATACACTGAGTTATACCCTTAAGATTTGTGTACCTGATTATATGCACTTTTAAAAATTTCTTTAAAACATAACAGACTTTAACAGATTATCATTTAATGCAAATGTAATAACAATATAGAGATTACTGCATATTTATTTTTATTTATTTTATTTATTATTTATTATTTTTGAGACGGAGTCTCGCCCTGTCGCCCAGGCTGGAGTGCAATGGCGCGATCTTGGCTCACTGCAACCTCCGCCTCCAGGGTTCAAGCTTCAACCTCCCAAGTAGCTGGGATTATACATGTATGCCTCCACGCCCAGCTAACTTTTGTATTTTTAGTAGAGACAGGGTTTCACTATGTTGGCCAGGCTAGTCTCAAACTCCTGACCTCGTGATCCACCCGCCTTGGCCTCCCAAAGTGCTGGGATTACGGGTGTGAACCACTGTGCCCGGCCCGATTATTGCATATTTAGAAGAAAAATGTATGACAACAATACTGCAAAGAATAGGAGGGAAGTAAATAGACATACACTGTTGTAAATGTCTTAAATTATACATAAAATGGTATATTATCACTTGAAAGTAGGTTATGATAAGTTTAAAATATACACAAAAAACCCTAAACCAACCACTAAAAGAAATTATATTTTGTAAGCCAATAAAGAGGTTAAGGTGGAACCATGAAGTGTGCTCAATCAATTAAAAAGAAGTCACACCATGGAATACTATGCAGCCATAAAAAAGGATGAGTTTGTGTCCTTTGTAGGGACATGGATGTAGCTGGAAACCATCATTCTTAGCAAACTATCACAAGAACAGAAAACCAAACACCGCATGTTCTCACTCATAGGTGGGAACTGAACAATGAGATCACTTGGACTCAGGAAGGGGAACATCACACACCGGGGCCTATCATGGGGAGGGGGTAGGGGGGAGGGATTGCATTCAGAGTTATACCTGATGTAAATGACGAGTTGATGGGTGCTGACGAGTTGATGGGTGCAGCACAGCAACATGGCACAAGTATACATATGTAACAAACCTGCACGTTATGCCCATGTACCCTAGAACTTAAAGTATAATAATAATAAAAAATAAATTTTAAAAAAAAAAGAAGTCAGAAAAAGAAGGAAAGGAGAACAAAAAAACAGTGTGAAGTTACTTTTTTTTTTTTTTTGAGAGAAAGTCTTGCTCTGTCACCCAGGCTTGAGTGTAGTGGCGCAATCATGGCTCACTGAAGCCTCAACCTCCTGGGTTCAAGGGATCCTCCCACCTCAGCCTCCTTGTAGCTGGGACTATAGGCATGCACCACCATGCCCAGTTAAGTTTTGTTTTGTTTTGTTTCGTAGAGACAGAGTCTCACTATGTTAGGCTCAAGCAACCCTCCTACCTCAGCCTCCCAAAGTGTTGGGATTATAGGTGTGAGCCACCACGCCTGGCCTGAACTTACTTTTTTCTCAAGTTCACACCAAACATTTACCAAGACTGACCATATTCTTAGCCACTAATCTTAATAAATTTAAATTAAGTCATACAAAGTATGTTCTCTAACTACAATGGAATTAGAAATCAATAGCAGAGGCTGGGCACAGTGGATCACCTGAGGTACGGAGTTCAAGACCAGCCTGACCAACATGGCGAAACCCCGTCTCTACTAAAAATACAAAAAAAAATTAGCCAGAGGTGGTGGTGCATGCCTGTAACTCAGCTACTCAGGAGGCTGACACAGGAGAATCGATTGAACCTGGGAGGCAAAGGTTGCAATGAGCTGAGATCATGCCATTGCACTCCAGCCTGGGCAACAAGAGCAAAACTCTGTCTCAGAGAAAGGAAAAGAAGGGAAAGGGAAAGGAAAAGGGAAGAGAGATGAGACGAGACGAGATGAGACAAGACAAGACAATAAATCAATAGAATATACCTAGCGATTCCTCAAATATTTGGAAACTAATAACACATCTTTAATAGTTCATGGGTCAAAAAGTAATCAAAAGGAAAATTAGAAAGTTTTTAATTTAATGGAAATGAAGGCACAAAATATCAAAATGTGTGGGAGCAAACCTAGAGCAGCACTTAGAAGAAAATTTATAGCATTAGATAACTACAGTAGAAATGAAGAAAGTGCTCAAATCATTGACTTCAGCTTCTACTTTAAGAAACTATAAAAGAAAAGAAAATTAAACCCAAAGCAAGCAGAAGAAAGAATATGAAAAGAAATCAATGGATCAGAAAACAGAATAGCCATAGAAAAAATAATGAAACCAAAAGCTCTCCTTGAGATCAATAAAATTAGTAAATTTTAGCTGGACTGATCAGGGGGAAAAAAAGCAAAGAGATACAAATTACCAATACGAGGAATGAGAGCAGGCGACATCATGACAGATCCTACAGATATTAAAAGAATAATAAGGGAATATTATGAACAACTTCATGGGAATAAATTTAACAACTTAGATAAAATGCACAGGCTCATTGAAAAACACAACCAAAACTCACTAAAAAAGAAAAAGATAACCTGAATAGTTAGAGAAATTAAACTTGTGGTTTAAAAGCTTTCCACAATGATCTAGCAATCACTTTCATTGGTATTTACCCAAATGGGTTGAAAACTTGTGTTCACAGAGAAATCTGCCCATGAATCTTTATAGAAGCTTTATTCATAATTGCCAAAACTTGGAAGCAATCAAGATATTCCTCAGTAGGTGAATGGATAAACTGTGGTATATGCAAACAATAAATTATTATTCAGCACTAAAAAGAAATGAGCTATCAAGCCATGAAAAGACATAAAGAAAACATAAATGCTTATTACTAAATGAAAGAAGCCAAACTGAAAAGGCTACATACTATATGATTCTAACTATAAGACATTCTGGAAAAGGTAAAACTATGGAGATAGTAAAAAGACCAGTGGTGCCAATGGTTAAGAGAGAGGAAGAGATGAATAGGTGGTGCACAGAGGATTTTTAGACTAGTAAAACTATTCTGTACGACACTATAATGGTAGATGCATGTGATTATATATTTGTGAAAACTGAAAAATGTACAACACCATGAATTAACTCTAATGAAAACTATGGACCTTGGGTGATGATGCTGTATCAGTGTTGGGCCATCAATTTTCACAAATCCACCACTCTGGGGGAGGATGCCAATAGTGGGGGAGGCTGTGCATATATGGGGTCAGGAGATATATGGGAATTTTCTGTACTTTCCGCTCAATTTTGCTAGAAACATAAAACTGTTCTTAAAAATAAAGTCTATTTAAAAGAAAAAAAAACTTTCCACAGAGAAAACTCCAGATCTAGGTGGCTCTACTGGTAATATCTACCAAATATTTAATAAAGACTCATACTAATTCTATACAAACTCTTCTAGAAAACTGAAAAGGAAGGAATACTTCTCAACTCATTTTGTGAGGGCAGTATTATGCTGATACCAAAACCAGACAAAACCTTCACAGGAAAAGAAAAATATGGATCAACATTCCCCATTATGAACACAGATGCAGAAATTCTAAACAAAATTTTAACAAATCAAATTCAACAATATAAAAAAAGATAATTAATTCATCATGACCAAGTGAGGTTTACCACAGGAATACAAGGTTGGTTTAATATTCAAAAATTAATCAATGTAATTCTCTACAGTAACAGACTAAAAAAGAAAAACCATATGATTATCTCAATAGATGCAGGAAAAGCATTCGATAAAACTCAAATATCCATTCCAGATTAAACTCTTAGTAAATGAGGAATACAAGGAAATTTCCTCAACCTGATAAAAAGGCATCTATGAAAAACCTACTGCTAACATACATCATCCTTAATGAGTAAAGACCACTTTTCTTCTAAGATCAGTACCACGCCAAGGATATCTGCTCTCATCACTTCTGCCCAACATTGTACTAGAGGCTATAGCCCATGCAACAAGGCAAGAAAAAGAAACAATAGCATCCAGTTCAGAAAGAAACAAGACTGTCATTATTCACAGAGACATCATCATCTGGGTAGAAAATCCCACATATATTTGGCAAAAGATGTATAAGGCCTATACAATGCAAACTATGTAACATTACTAAATTAGAGAAGATCTATATACATGAGGTGATATACTGTGCTATGGGTCCTTAGTGTTATGAGTCCTTAATACATGGAGTTACATTGTGTTTCATGGTTCAGGTGATGCAGTATCATTAAAATGTCAATCCTCCCCAAATGGATCTACAGATTCAACACAATGACCATCAAAATCCCAGCAGACTTCTTTGGTAAAACTTAAGTTGATCCTAAAGTGCATATGGAAATGCCAAGGATTAGAATAGTCAGAACAATTTTGAAACAGAATAACAAACTTTAAGGACATACACTACCTAATTTCAAGAACAGTAGAAGGAGTGGAAGAGGAGGAAGGGATTGCAAAGAGGTATGAAAAAACTTTTGGGGTGATGGATATGTTCATTATATTGAGAAGGCGATGGTTTTACAGATACATACATATCAAACTGTTGACTTTAGTATGCACAGTTTATCATATGTAAATTATACCTCAATAATGCTGAAAATAATCTCATGCTATCCTCGTGTCTTTTTACAGACATAGAAACAGACTCAGAGAGGCTAAGTGACTTGACCATGGTCACAAAGATAGAAACCCAGGTCCTTCTTACTCCAGAGCCCAAGCTCTTAAGCTTTAAGCCATGCAAGTAGAAATGCTTTTCTACACACTTGTCATTCATCAAACAAGTATTGACAAGTATTGATCCTGTCATGTACCAGACACTGCTTACTCACTGCTTGCCATAAGGGATATAGCAATGACAGATGAGGTCCTACCCTTGGCAAGCTTTACATACTGCTGAGCCCAGAGCCCTTCTCAGCTTGACTTATTAGCACTGCCTATTGCTTTTCTCCTTATCACATCCCTGACTTCTCTCAAAAATTAAGAAACAATTTGTGACTTTCTGCCATGTACCAGGCTCATTCTAGGCCCCCTCTTACACAATCTTCTTAACTATCATAACACTATGAGATGGGAATCATTTCCACTTTACAGAGAAGAAAACGGAGACACAGAAAGATAAGGGAACTTGCCTATGATCACACAGCTACAGAGTAGCAGAGCCAAGTTTCAAATGCAGACCTTCCTGCCTCCAAAACTTATGATCCTCTCACTACCCCAAACTTCCTGGGATCATGCAGTTGTTCCCATGACAAGAGTTCAAACAAACCCTCTTTTCCTTGCAGACAAAAAAATCCCAACCAGGCGCCAAGTCCCCAAGGATGAAAACAGCTGTTCACCAAAGGCTCTGTTTTGTGTTATTAATTCACTTAAAAGGAAATTTGGTTTCTAACCAACACTAATGTCATATCCATGCTCAAGAAGGAGGAAAAAAAATGAGTTTCAAAGTTGCAAAGAGTTGGATCAAATGTGCTGCTGGCCTGTGTGTGTAGCCAGTTCAGACTCCTGCCCCAGTAGCCTCTCCCCACCCTTCAGGCAGGTCTTTTCCTGCGGCTCAGAGAGGAACTCCAGCCCCTACTCTTATCTCCACCATGAAATGAACAGAGTTGAGGGAATTCCTTTTCTACTCTGTTTCCATTGTGACAAGAAATTGTTAAAACAGACCAATTCCTAGAAAATGTGCAAATAATAAATGTGAACTCAGAGCGGTAACAAATTAGACAGCTGTTTAGCCTTTGGGTGCTAAGTAACAACAGCTCTAATGAGTCGTATGCTGAGAGTCATCCTTTCTATGTCTCAGCCCCAACTTGTGGACACCAAGACTGCCCCTACTACCTAATCCAGTTTTTTGAACAAAGAAAGGCAGATAGCATACAAGTGGAAAGGATTCAAGGGATTTCAGTATTATTACTATTGCTACATCCTAAATGTATTCGACAAATAATAAACAACATCAGGCACTGCATTAGGTCACAGGAGTCAGGGATGAAGAGTACTGGCATGATCTCTGCATTCCTGGAGTTCACAAACCAGGAGGGAGACAAACTTTGAACTCATAATTCAAACTTTTAAAAGTCGTAATATCTCAGTACAATGGTGAAAAGTGCCATATGTAAGAAGTGCCACGTGTATGAGGCAGCTATGAGAGGGAACATGAGAAGAAGGAGCACTACCTCGGAGCTCTGACTGCTCGTCATCTCCCGGAGGCAGAGCAGAGCATTCCAGGCAGAAGGCACAACCTGTGCAGAAGTGCTCAGACAGGAGTGAACGCCAGGGAGGCTGTGGTGTACACACAAAGTGGTGAACTGGAGCAGGAGAGTCAGGAGGTCTGCTGCTGGCCTATTTCACAGAACCTGGGAGGCTGCATGAAGGTGGGGCTGCATGAAGGGGGATCTGCATCCTAGAAGCAGTGGGGAGCCACAGAGGGCTCTAAACAGGGCAGGCACATGGTCAGACTTTGGCTTTAGAAAGATGTCTCTGGTTCCAAAGAGGAGGCTGGGGGATGGAACTTAATGTGGGGAGACATGAAAAGGCTGCTGCCATCATTCAGAGGAGGGGTGGCAGTAGATTGGACTAGGGTAGTGTAGCAGAGAGAAATGGTCTGAGAAAACTGCCCAGCATGTGACCTGAGAGAGGGGTTTTAATGATGTCAGTGAAACCGATCTCCACTTTACAAACGACTGCCTGCTGGCCACGTTATTCCCTCTCCGAGGGCCAAACACTGTGATTCCAAGGAGCAGCAAAGACACACAGGGTTTGTCCAACGTCCAACACTGACCTCGGCTTTCTGGAATGCCTGCTTCTTCAGAGCAGGCAAACAGCATCCAGACAAAAGGCCAGAGGGTCAGGTTCCTGGACCCACAGGCAGTGTTTTCCTGAACTGCAACGTGTCATGTGGCCTGGAGGAAACTGTGGACTTCTGCAGGGAGCCTTCCATGCCGGCAGGCCAGCCTTTCTGTAAACCAGAAAGGGACCCAACAGATGCTGGTCAAGTCAAGCTCAAGCAAGGTCTCAAGCTTCAGCCTGATACAGGGAAGGGTGAAATCAAATCCCTCTAGAGTAAGTGTCCCACAGGAACATGTCTTTTATCTGAAGAATACCTCCTTTGTCCCAAAACATTTCTGTTAATGCTGCTCTCACCTCCTCATTCTAACCAGAACTGCCTTTTCCTTAAAACACACTTCAGAGGAACTTAGCAGGTTCCCTCCAGGGCCACAGACAATGAGGAAGAGGGAGAGGACCAGCAGGCCTACCCAGACCACCCCTGGCCTGCCTTCCACTAACACTGAGCACCTGGTCTGTGCCTCAAACCTAGGAGTAGATACTGGGGATGTTCTGGTTCCTCGCCTCCAAGGTCCACAGTCCAGACCCACAGCTTGTCTTCTGGGAGGCCCAAGCTGGGTCCTGACACCTCTACTTCCCCTCCATGCTGCTGTCTGCTCTCCCACTATGATGCTCCCTTGCCTGTAGCTCTGGCTTGAGTCTTCCCCTCCTCCCATTCTCCTGCTGTCACCTCCACACACTTCACTAAACTTCTCACTTCTGGGTGCCCCCATGCCTCAATCTCCTCTGTGCTCCACAAAGGCACCGCCATCACACCTTCAAGCACGGAGCCGCCCCACCTCAAAGACCCTGAACTCTGAAATCCTCCTCCCTCCATTATTTCCTGGCTTCCCTCCCCTTCCCCTAACCAAATCTGTGCTTTGCCCTCTTCTTGACTTTTGGTCCTTCAGTGATGATGATGATGATGATGATGATGATAAGATGGGGTCTTGCTATGTCGCCCAGGCTGGCCTCAAACTCCTAGGCTCAAGTGGTCCTCCCACCTTGGCCTTCTGAGTCCTTCAGCCTTCTTTCAGGCCATCAGCTGTCTCTGGCCCTTCTGGCCTCCCTCCCTCCAAGCAAAACATTGCTGATCACCCTGCTTGACTTAACTAGGCCTCCTCCTACCTCTAGAGCCACTTTCTCTGCATCCTTCCTTGCCCCCTGTTCTTCCTTCTGCTCCCTAAGTAGACAGCCCACTTTTCTTCAGGCACACCTACAGCCTGCTTCCTCTCATCTTGGCCCTCGCAGCAGCCGCACAACCAGTGTAACATCAGGCCCTGCCCTTCTCTCCAGTGTGACCACCTTGCCTCATGCAGACCATGGCAAAATCCTCCTAACTAGTATCCCTGACTACAGTTGGTTCTGTCTCAGTTGAAATGAACGTCCTAAAACACAAATCTGTTCATGGTGTGCCCCTTTTAAAATCCTTCAGAGGGCTGGGTATGGTGGCATACACCTGTAGTCCCGGCTACTTGGGAGGCTAAGGTGGGAGGATTGCTTCAGCCCAGGAGTTTGAGGCTGCAGTGAGCTATGATCATGCCATTGTACTTTTAGCCTGGGCAACATAGAAAGACTTTGTCTCTATTTTTTGTTTTTTTAAATATCTCAGTGAATGCCCAGTGCTAACAAGATAAAGCTCAAACTCCTTAGTCAGGCACATCTAAGCCTCCCTTCCAAGCCTCATTGCCCTCTCCTGCCAACTCAAACTGCCTGGCCCAACCTGGCTCTCTTGACATGTGTCCATGCTCCTCAAAGATGCCAGGCCTTGTATGTGAAGGTTTCAGTGCAAGGCCCCTGAATCTCTCGTCCCCCCGCCCCACCCGCCAGGCTTGAGGCTCTTTCTTTCTTGCCACCTCCTTTGCTGCTGACCTCACCGTTGCAAGGTCCTTGTATTTCCTGGCCACTCATCCTCTGGATTTTGGTCCTGATCTTGCAGGAGAGACCTAGATATACTTCTTACTTCATGACAGACTTCCACTGTTCTCCAAACACCCACATGCAACTGAATCTTTCTGCTTTTGCAATGCTCTTGGCCACCCCATTCTCCTGGCTTCCTTATTCAAACATCCCCTTCTGTGGGACACGCTCCTTGCCTTCCGCCCATCCCCACCCTCACTCTCTCCTTGATATGCTAGCCCCCCAACCCCTGAATACTTCTTGATTACTATTTATTTACACATCTGCCTGACTCAGGTTGGATTGTGCTGAGGTCCCCTTCATCACCTCTCCAGCATTTAGCACAGTAGATTGATGAATGAGTGAAGGCACGGCTGACTACTGGGAAATGTGACAGTGGGGATGGAACAATGTTGGCAGGGGCAGTGAGAAGACTGGAAAAAACACGGCCACTTAGGAAAGCTTTCCACCTCACTGAAATTGGTACCCACTGCCCAATGCCCCAGCTGCCAGTCGGCAAGGGAATGAAACACTGACTTCTGGTAAGCCTTTGGCGTGTACCAACATCCCTGGCAATGATGCCCTGGCAGAGCACAGAACTGAGGGAAGAGCAGGTTCTCTTTTTCTTCTCTCAAGAACACCAGGCACCAAAAGCTAAGCACATCACTTGTCTTTTCAAAGACATTTTGCCTGAAATTCCCTTTCCAACTGCCCCAACTCCCCAAATCACCAATAAGATATGATCTCTTTCAGCCTTCAAGGCCTAGTGATAATGTCCCAACCCCAGGACTGAGTGAGTTTCCCACATGATGTTTGCAGGGCCCCTAGGGCACCATGGTGTATGTCTTGTTCTAGACCTCAGTCTCCCAGCTATCCAGGGCACCAGGATATGGACCTAGGTCTGAAGGATTCCAGGTACCATGCTCTTAAACACTCTGCCACTCAGGTATCACCTCCTCTGGGGCACTGGCTCCTGCACAGGCATCACTGAATATTCTGAGCAGCAACCTCCCATCTATAACCCACATTGCCTATTCAAACTATACATTGGTGAAATGATAGCCACGCGTAACTAGGAACTTGCTTGGTACAGGCACCGTACTAAGTTCTTACATGCCCATTGTAAGGTAAAAGCTATGATTTCCGCCCCCCGCCAAATTTACACATGAGAAAATTGAGGCATAAAGAAAATACATGACTTGTCCTAAGTCTCCAAGCTAGAGGGGTGAGGCTGGGACTCAACCTCGGCTTCATCAGATCAAAGTTCATGCTCTTCAAGCTGTGTGGCTTTAACAGACCCAGCAGCTCAGCTATGACAGAACCCTGGGTTGAATAAAGCACAGGTTGTGCCCATTTTCAGCACATTCTAAGAACAGCAGTTCCCCCTTGGTGCTGCTCCATGTTAAAACTAATGACAAAAAGAGTTCTGACATTTAGACCAGTCTCTGAGAACTGCTGTGCCTTCAATTCCATAGGCTGGGAACTGGGCATACTGACAGATTTGGCAAGGAGTTCTGGTAGAGACAAAACACCACCCTGAAAACATACCCTTTTAGAAGGCTGCTGCCACCAGGACCTTCAGACAGACCTCCTTTACAATGCAGCCCCTGCTCCGAGCCCTTGCAGCCAGGAATCCACCCAGGAATCCATCCTGCAACCCAATCCACCACAGTGGCAATGCGGCTCTAGGCCACAACTTGTAAGTTCAACACAGCTATGAGATATTATTGCTACAAAGCTATATCTGCACTAATACACCAATTTTTGATAAACTTGGTCACTCGTTAGAGTCACCAGGGGACAGGGTAGTTATGGTTCCGTATTTGTAACTTCCATTTTCCTTAGTCTCTGCCAATCCTTAACTCACCGTCTGCCTGGCTTCCTCTAAGCCCTGAAATGATGTTCTTTGTGGTCCCCCTTGCAGAAACCAGCAGAAGTCATGAAAAGCCACAGCTCCACTCTCAGTTATCAACTGCATTTGGAAACATGAATCTTCAAAAGGCTGAGCTCACCAGGAAATACCCTTGCTTTGTGGGAAGTGGTTACACCACAAAACAGACACCCTGGTAATACCGCTCCTTTGATTGGCACACCCCCACCCCCGCTTGGCAGTGTGCCTCAACACAGCCAGATAATGTTCTCCTGTGGCGCTTCCCCTATTCAGGCATCCATTCACACTCCACTCATTCAACAAATATTTACTATGTACTGTGTTCCAGGTACTGGGATTATGACAGGGTATCTCAGTATGCAGACCCTCTAGAACCAAGTTAGCATAACCCTCCTTTTCTGTCCTGGTGCTTCCAAAGACCTTTAAGGGAAAAGTCCAGCGAGGAGGCCTACTTGGGTATATAAGTAGTAGGAAAGAGAGGAGACAAGAAGTAAAAGAACTAACTGCAAGAAAATGTTAAACTTTGACCAGCAGTCTACTGATTAGTAGTAATACTGGTATGATCATTTTTTAACTATTTTACATATATATGATGGGATAATATAAAAAAGTAACTAATGTTGCTAGGAACCAAAATTGTCATTGTAAAATAAAATATATAAATATCAAGGGAATTAAGTAACAACTCTATAATCTTAGATTTGAATTGGAAAGACCAGTATTATATTTTTACGAGATAATGTAGTATAACGAACAATCCTCAAATCTCAGATGCTTACAACAACATTTATTTCATGCTCATAGGTCTGTAGATGATGCAGCTCAGCTCAGCTCTGCCGGGTTGGCTTTGGCTTGTCTCAGGGTGGAATCTAGACTTCGAGTCAGTTCAGGTCAACTGTAATGTCCTCATTTGGGGACTGAAGATAAACAAGCAACAGTTACTGGTACAGCATGGAGAAGGGAAGTTCCAAGACAGCTGGCCGAGGGTTGCCATGCCTCTCACCAGCTCAGCTCAGATCTGTACACTGCCATGCTGCCCACATTCCATGGGCAAAACCGAGTCCAGGGCCAAGCCCAAAGTCAATAGGGTGGAGAGATATACACCACCCACAGTGAAGGTATGACAAGGTGTAAGGAGAGAAGGAAGAATTATGGAGAAATAATATCATCTACCCTAACTATGAACTCATGACTTCTTCCTTTTAAAAAATAACTATTTACTACTTTTGTCCATGGCAAAGGCTTAAAAGCAATGGCAACCCAGTAATACTGAGTAATCTTCACCCAGATTATGGTTTCTAAATAATATTCCCCACTAAAAGAAACCCCCTGAAGGAATGCCTAATTCCAGGTCTGCAACAGAAAACATGCAACATAACCCTGGGGATCTTGTTGGGCCAAAAAGTATGGGAAGCAATCAAAAATGAACGGGATCATGTTAAAAAGACACAGCAGCCAACATAAAAGGGATCCTACTGGTCAAAGACAGGACAATTGGTATACCAAAAATAATGGTGACTATAACTGACTGAAACACACAGGATGTATAATAAACATCCACGAGTTCATTATGATGGAGGAGAGAGACTGCTCACCAAAAACAAAAACAAAGCAGTTACACACCCACAAGTCACCATTAAAGGTAAGCGGGGCACCAGCTGCTTACTCGAAAATTGATAATTAAAAGGAAAGAATTAAATATGTACAAGTAGCCCTAGCTGATGAGGAAACATTCTTCTTAAGAATTTCAGCTATAAGAGTCAGGTGTGGCAGCTCATGCCTGTAATCTCAGCTACTGGGGAGGCTGAGGCAGGATAACTGCTTGAGGCCAGGAGTCCAAGACCAGCCTGGGCAACACAGTGATATCATGTCTCTTCAAATTTTTTTTTTAAATTAGCCAAGCATGGTGGCACACATATGTAGTCCTAGATACTCAGGAGGCTGAGGCAGAGGATGGCTTAAGCCCACGAGTTTGAGGCTGCAGAGAGCTATGTCCACACCACTGCATTAGAGCCTAGGTGACATAGCAAGACTCTGTCTCTGAAAAAGAAAAAAAAAAAGAGAGAGAGAAAAGTCGCCATTTTGCTAGGCCGAATAAAATACTCAATTCAGGCAAAGATCATTGACAGACAAAATAATTAGGTAAAAGGTAGATTGTGAACTTTACAATGAAGGAATAAAACAGTCACCACCTGAACTCATCAATAAATCTTCACATGACAAAGAACAAAACAACTGGATGTCTCCTGATGTGATATGTGATACCAAGTACCCAGCACCACCTAGGACACATTCTTTCCAAAAAGACTGACCCAAAATCCAATCAAGCCTCTTGGGTTAACTTCTAATTGAAAGAAAATAGGCGACAAGTGAACAAGTTAAGCCACCAAGAGGAAGCAGAATATTTACAATTTAGAATATTACACAGTGCAACTTTCAGTAAGTTAAGCGCATGAGGGAGGAGAGGGAGGATGGACTACACTAGAATCAAAAGGAATTTGAGAAACATAACAACCAACCAAATGCAACGTGCAGGCCCTGGAATTGTCACTGCTGTTAGTGAGTTTTGTTTGTTTCTGAGACAACTGGGGAAATTTGAAATTCCCCCAATTTGATCCTAAAGAATTATTGCTAATTTTGTTAGGTGTGAAAATGCTATTATGATTATGGTAGAAAATAACTTTTTAAAGAGCTACATCTGAAGTTTGAAGGAGGGAAATAATAGGATGTTAGGCATTTGCTTTCAAAGATTTCCAGGAATAAATAAAAAAAGAAAAAAAGAGGTAAATGAAGCAAATATGGCAATTGTTGGATCTAGGTAACAGGTATACAAAGGTTCATTTTACCACTCTGCCTATATAAATCCAGTATGTGTGTATACATGTCTATTCGAAATTGTTAACAATAAGAAATGTTTAAAAAGAATAGGGCTGGGCGCATGGCTCACGCCTGTAATTACAGCACTTTGGGGGACCAAGGTGGGCGGATCACCTGAGGTCAGGAGTTCGAGACCAGCCTGGCCAACATGGCGAAATCCTGTCTCTACTAAAAACACAAAAATTAGCCAGGTGTGATGGGGGGTTCTTGTAATCCCAGCTACTTGAGAAGCTGAGGCAGGAGAACTGTTTGAACCCGGGAGGAGAAGGTCGCAGTGAGCCGAGATCACGCCACTGCACTCCAGCCTGGGCAACAAGAGTGAAACTCCATCTCAAAAAAAAAAAGAAGAAGAAGAAGAAGAAGAAATATTTTAAAAGAATACGAAGGACAGGAAGGGGAACTGAGAGGCAGGAAGATAGGAGAACAGCAGGGCAGGGGACTGAGGCAGGAAGGCATGTATCCTAGGGCAAGCCAGAGACTGGCACAAAGGGACACTGGTGGGTGACAACCATAGTCACAGCCGCCACAACAACAACAACAATAGTAATAACAGCAGTAAACTCTGAACTCCTACTGCCAGGGTCCACACCTTGCTCCCATTACATACCCACTCCCATTACCACCCAGCTCAGGCAGTTACATTACCTCTTTGTGCCTAAGTTTCTACATCTATAAATGAAATAATAATTGCACCTGCCAGGGTAAATTGAGGATTAAATGACGTAACACATATAAAGTCTTTAACCACTCAACAAAATGCCTGGTATGCACTACACATTCAAAAATGGTTGATGTTGTTTCACTAGGTGCCAGCCTCTGTGCTAAGTACTCTATATGCATTATCTCATTTCCTTCTCCAAATAACCCTATGAGGGATGTACTCTTACTATGCCCACTCTATGAACAGGGAAACCAAAACTCAGAGAGGTAACATGACTTACCCAAGATCACATAGCTGGGGCACTGGCAAAGGCAAAATTGTGAAAGTTCCGGAGACTACCTGTATTTGACCTTCTGACCTGAGGCCTGTGGTAAGCAGTCTCCAAGGGGTCCCCCACTTCCTACTTGCTGGTGTCCAGCTGTTGTATAGTGCCCCCCTTGGTGAAGAGGGCTGATCTGTGATACTAATAGAATACCTGTGAAAATGACAGTATGTGAATTCTGAGCCAGGTCATGAAAGTCATTGTTGGCTCCTGTCTTGTTCTCTTGGGTCACTCATTCTAGGAGAAGTCAACTGCCATGCCATGAGGACACTCAGGGGCTCTATGAACAGTTCCACATGGCAAGGAATGGAGGATTCCTGCCAAGAGCCAGGCATTGTGCATGAGCCACCTTGGGAGCAGACTTTCCACCCCTAGTCAAGCCTTCAGATGACTACAGTCCCAGCCAACATCTTGACTACAACCTCCTGAGAGACCCTAAGCCAGGACCACCCAGCTAAGCCACTCTTGGATTCTTCACCCACAGAGACTGAGACAGATAAATGCTTATTATTTTAAGCTGCTAAGTGTGGGAGTGATTTGTTACATAGCAATAGAGGACTAATACAGTAATCATGGACTAAGTTATAATACTTAACATGTCTGAGCTTTAGCTTCCTCATATATAAAACAAAGACAATAACAGCAGGTACATCATAAGATTGTGATGAGGATTAAATGAGACCCTACATCTAAGGAGCCTAGCCTAGAGCCCGCACACAGTAAATGCTCAGGAAAACGTAAACGGCCCAGGCTACCCAGCAACAGTCCACATCAGCACCCACCTCTTTTCAAACCTGTGCACAGTGAGCCACTGGGCCTTCAGGGCTTAGGTCAGAGGGCTAGGGAGCCAAACAAGGACACAGAGGCAAGGGTCTGCATGGGCAAGGGTGTTGCCCACCACTCTATCACTGGGAGCTGCCCTCCAGATAAGCACCAGAAACTCAAGGACCCCCATGGCAGGGAGGGCTTTAGAAGCCTTTATGTTTAAATCTCCCCCACTCCTCCACCAATGCAAGTCTCCTTGGCCACACTCTCTGTGCATGCTAATCCCACTACCTGGAACATTCTTCTTCCAGAACCAGCCCTAATACCATCCAAAAGTATCCAGGTCTCACCATAACTCCTTATAGCTTGTTCAAAGCGTTTCAGATCTCCAAGGACAAAAATCATGTCCCTCAGGAACCTTCTTTTTTCAAGCTAAATACCCCCAGCTCCTCATTAATAAGCACAGAGTTGGCAAACAGCATGATGGGAAAGCAGAAACCTGAGCCAGGGTGGAAAAATGACCAGCTAGGAAGTGGCTGATGCCTTCCAGGACAACTCCAGAAGTCCAAATCACCGTATCTAAACCCAGCCAGGATCAATTCTCCAGTTGTGAAGGATCTGAACAGCCTAGGAAGGACTCATAAACTATATTGCTTACACAGTGGAGGCCTGGTAAGATGGCTGTTTCCACATCAAAAGAGGTAAGAGCCCACTATGCAGTGCAGGAGTCGGGCTACACCCACATGCAACAGGGGCTGAGAGTTTGAGCTCTAGGCTCAGGGCTCAGACAGGCTTGGTTCAAGTCCTGGCCACAGGGTCCATGGTTAATGTTCTTCTTCTTATCTCTGTGGGCTGAATTAAGGGTAATCTTAGTTACTAGGCAAGAAAAAATCTTTAGAAAATTAGGATTTCACAAAGCAAATTTCTGTCAGTCTTACAATCACTATATAAGACAACTAGAAATTTGAAAATTAGGATTTCACAAAGCAAACTGCTATCGGTCTCAAAATCACTACATCCCTGGTTCTCATCCAACTGGAACCCTCGAGGGTGCCCAGTCAAAAGCAGATTCCTGAGTCCCATTCTAAACCTAAGCATTTAGAATCTCTAAGGATGAAGCCTAGGCATTTGTAATTTTTAAAAAATAATTCCCAAGTGGATTCTGATGCACAGCCAGGGTTGAAAGGCACTGGTCTACAAGTTTCCTGATCTCCTGGGAGCCTAGGTCACTCACAGCACCCATCTTGCTCTCAGACACTGGCCTCTGCATACTTACAATTGTACTTTATTCATGCCCTTCCAACTCTGGGGTGGTCCAGCCACAACATGGCAAGCATCCCCAAGAGGAAAATTTTCAGTTTTCAGTCTGCTAACAATAACAACATCAGCAAAAAAGCTGGGGCAGCTCCCAGGGTGCTTCCTTTGACCACAGTTTTGACAATGAGGAACAAACTCTTCCATTTTTAGCTAACACATTATAGATTCAAAATGTTCAAGTTTGGGGTTTCTCCAGATACCTCAAAGCAACTAGTTCTGAATCCTCACTCCGCCTCAGAATTACCTGGGAAACTTTTACAAAATAGGGCTGATTAGGTTTCAGACTCCCATCAAGAGATTCAAGTTCAGACTCAATGGTCTGTGGGGGATTGTGGGGGAGGGGGCTCTGGGTACCCCCATGTTTCCAAGACTGTCCAGGTGATTCTGATGTGCAGCCACAATTAAGAACCACCGCTACAAGCTACAGTCTTGAAAACAAAACATCTCCACTCTAATGTCTTGTCACAACTTGAACTAAGATATGTATTGATGAGGTACCTTCCAAACTGCAGCGCCCTGAGGAAAAGTATTGGTCTGGCCTTGGTTATGCCTCTGAAGAGGAAGAAGCCCCCACCCACTTCCCTCCTTCCAGCAGCCTGGCAATGATCCCAGTCTCCTGGGCACATGCAGGTTCAGGGCTCACAGCAGGTGGGCTGTCCTCCTTGATGTTCGGATGAAGAAGAAAGCCCTAAATGTCTAAACTGCTCCAGATCAGAGCTAAGCAGAGAACATAATCAGAAATAGCTTCAGTTGAGAACCAAGGCAACCATCACACACCTATTCTACCAAAAGGCTCCAAGAGGCAGTGATTTGATGTTGTTTTTTTATTAGAAAGAATGGATCATACCACATTAGAACAAAACAGAAAAAGAATGGAAGTCAGTCAATTCAAAAAAAGCAAACGAAGCTCTGTTCCCCAACCCTAATGAACACAACACACACAGACACAAGCACACACACAATAATACAATAATACAAATAACTGCCACGTCTTCACATAAATGCTGAACAAAGCTAGTGGTACTAGTTTCCTCCTACTTTTCAGTACGCTACGTGCCAGCTCTCAGAAGGCTTGAACACTGTGCCTTTGTGTTAAGATATGCTCTTTGTCAAAGTCTAAACAGTCACAGTTCTGTAAGAAGAAATGCATTAAGAGTATTCTGGAATTCACACCCTAGTTGCAGCACTTTTTGATCTATCTCCGCAACCACACACCTCTCCTCTGAGGTCTGAACCTCACTCACAAGGCTGGGTCCCTCAGTGTTTGCCCATGTTGACCACATACTCTTGGCCTTAGGTGACTGGACCAGCACTGGACACACGCTATGCTGGCCTGGACTGAAATCTGCTGGTCCCAGTCTGGGGCGGTGACTTAAATGGAGATTATGTAAACATGGGCCCTTTCGAAAGGCCAAATCAGGTCAAATCAGACAAGAAAGCAGGAGAGAGAAGGAGAGGTAAAAGCAGAGCAGGAAGTAGGCACTGCCTGTGTCCTGGTGGCTCTCTGGGCGCCTGAACTCACTCCATGAATTCTGTAAAGTGCCCCTTTATCCTTGTAACAAATTCCTCTTCAGCCTATTCAGCTACCTCTTTTTTTTTTTTTTTTGAGACAGAGTCTCGCTCTTTTGCCCAGTCTGGAGTGCAATGGCACGATTATGGCTCACTGCAACCTTCACCTCCCGGGTTCAAGCAATTCTCCTGCCTCAGTCTCCCTATTCAACCACTTTGAAATGGATTTTTGTTTACCTGATCTCACATGCGCACACACATACACACACCCTGGGTAAAATAACCAAAACCTTGTTATCAATTGCCAAACATTTCCAGGAATTTTTTTAATACCAAAATCAACTGTTTACCCTTTATTGAATATGCTGTTTCTAAAAATGTACATATGCTTTTTTTTTTTTTTATTTTGACACTATTTTGCTCAGGCTGGTCTCAAACCCCTGGTCTCAAGCGATCCTCCTACCTAGGCCTCCCAAAGTGCTGGGATTACAGGTGTGAGCCACCACACCTGACCAATATATGCTTTCAATGTAAATATGTACATGTTTGCTACGGCAACTGGTTTCAAAAACAAAAACAAGGCAACCACCAGAATTTGGGATCAACAAAAAGAGAACTTTCTAGAAAAATGTTCCCTGACATCACTTCTTGAAAGTAAACATTTTCAGCAGCAGGAGCCCAGGAAAAGGAATGAGGGTGTCAAGACCTGACTCTCAGGTGTGGAGTCCTGTGGGTACCAACTGCTCCCAGCCCTGCCAGAGTAGCCCAGACAGGAGACATTCTCTGGAAAATCCAAATACTGGGCTCAAAAACACGAGCACCATCAAGAATAGAATGAGGTTTAAGTAGATAACATGCATTTATAGAGCCCTCAAGAGAGAAACTGAGAAACGGAGTCACTCCAACAGTGGCTGACTAAATCCTCGCTGCCCACCCACAGCATTAATAGAAGAGTATAAAGACAAAGTACAGACCTCCGGCTGGATAGCTTTAAACACAGGTATATCCATTAAAGTAATCTGGCTCTGCAACAAAAGAGAATCAATTTTAGAAAATACTGTGCATCAAAGATAACGGTCATGTTACTTTATACAGAGTCATATATATTCATAAAAATTATACTTTCTGCTTTGAGATAAAAAACAAGACAGAATACAGTAAAAAATTGGATACATTTCTGAAATGCCTCTCCTATCCCTTCCCCCTCTTCATAAATCCTGATCCACACCCTTCTTTCTTGAATGTGAGATGAACTTTCAATTTAGGAATTGATAAAAGCTGTTTGGAGGGTGGGCGTGGGAGAAAAGGGAACAGTTTGATTTGGAAATTTTCATACTATTTGAATGTTTATTTCAAGCATGAACTACTTTTGTAATTTTTAAAAGTTGTAGAAACAATATTCAAAATCAGAATGCTAAACAGAAACACTATTACTATAAATTCATTTTAAGGTTGTAGCTTATAGAAATTATATTTTTCTTCTGAAGTCACTGATACTGCCCCTAAATTATATGGTAGAGTGCTATTCAAGATGCACCCACAGACCAGCACGGGACCACAAACTGTTTATTCCACCAGCCCACAATGAGAGAAATACAGAAGCTGAGAGCAAGCATTTGGAACTTGCATAGCAATTTTTTACATGACCATGACATTTCCATTATATATATTTTAAGTATCTGTCCTCAAATTATTGGAAATGGAAAAAACTAGTACTTCATCACAGCCAGCTTTAAGAGGCAGCAATGTCATCAATAGAGAAGACACACATCAGGTTAAAAGCCTGTGCCCATCATAAGAACCTCATCTGGTGACAGTAAGAGGAAGCATCATGCTGACCATTTTTCAGACCAAGGCATGAACTGAACTGACTTCACATGATCCACCGACCTCCGTGTCACATGGGATGCCAATGTCAGTTAAGAGATGTCTCTGTGACATGCCAGGGAGAGGAGAGCTGAAGGCCTTTGGATGCCTTTAATGTGAGAAGACACTCTGTCCATTGAACACAGGCCATCCAGGATGACATGATACAGGGAACAAATGGCCTTTGGAGTCTACAGGGCTTGGGTGTATGTCTGGACACTGTCACTAAATGGCAATGTTCTCTTTGACACACAATCTCTCTCAGTCAGGTACCACATCTAGAAAATGACAATAATCCCTATTTTATGGGATCTTGGTGAAAATTCAAGACAAGAGGTAGCATTCCTGGCACCTGACAGATGCTCAATAAATACATAAGAGAGTGTGTTTATGTGTGTATATCTGAGTGTGTGTGTGTGTATATGGTGTGTGTGTGACTGTGAGTGTAAGTGTGTAAATGTGTATGTGTGAGCGTGTACATGTGTGCGTATGAAAGTGTGAGTATGTGTGTGACAGAGAGAATGTGTGTGTGTGTGTGTGTGTGTGTGTGTGTGTGTGTGTGTGAAAACGGAAGCCACACAGATGGGCGCAAGTACTGGCATGTGAACTTACGGTTCCTGACCAATACATAAGCTAGCAAATAAGGGACCATTAATTTGGTTGAATATGCATGCACTGAGGTTGCTCTAAAGAACATGTTAAAAATCCACTGAGCCAGTAAAATCCCTTGTATTAAGAATATATTGGAGAAAAATGGCAAATACACTCGAAGTGGTCCAAGGTCACTGGGTTCCTGAGAAGCACGGGATACAGGCCAAAGCAGACCATCCTTAGGCAGAGTGGAGAGGAAAACATGCAGCTGGCTTCAGTGGAGAGCCTCTTTGTCCTCTCCCAGGAGCTAGCGTTCCCCATGGAAACAGGGGTGAAATGCTGCCACTAATGGAAGCCTGGCTGCGAGGTGGGAGACAGGACCAGGAATAAGGAAGCACTGGAGCAGAATCTGAGCTCTTCTGCCTCCGGGTTCCACCCAACACCTCTTGATGTCAAGGGGACTCTTGACATCAGCATAATGTATCTGGCCCTCATAATCTGAGTGTTGAGTGGCTAGGAAGCCCTGAAGGCCTATAGGTCTATGTTTGGCCTAGAGCTACATGGCGCAAAGCTATGTCCTGAGCAGTGCAAACAGACTGGCATTTCTTCTGCCAGAGCTATCAAGATTGTTAGCCAAGTGCTTTTCATATTTGGATTAAGTCTGCCATCCTAGGGAACAGAAAGGCCTTGTAAAGACAGGAGATTTGAACTGAAAGCTCAGAGGACCTTGGAAATCTCCCCTGCAGTTCAAGTTAACACCCTATCCGGGAGAACCGGCAGGATGTTTGCAATGTCATTTAGGAAAAGAACCAAAAGTCTGCTAATGTGAAAATGAGAAAACTTCCTTTCCATCCTGCCACCAGTGCTAGGGTTTGCTACTGAATTTCCAGATGATTTATTAAAGCAGTGACCTGACATTTCACATTTTTCAGATAGTCCAAGTTTCAAATATTCTGCTCTCTGCTCAGACCATAAGTCAGAAAATGTGTTCAGGTGTTTTATTCAAAACAAACAACAACAGAGGTCACCAGACTTAGACTAGCTAGTCCAAAATACATAATGAGGTTTCAGAAGAATCTCTCCTACTTCTATCCTTTCGGTTCTGATTA
Organism: Macaca thibetana thibetana; assembly: GCF_024542745.1. Lineage (NCBI taxonomy): Eukaryota > Metazoa > Chordata > Mammalia > Primates > Cercopithecidae > Macaca > Macaca thibetana. The sequence continues at coordinate 11,614,499 of NC_065592.1, forward strand.
AAGAAGACAGTGTCTAGAGCAAGGATATTTTGATATAAGATACTTATAAAGATCATCAGATTATCAATTTCATGCCATTTTACTACAAAGCCAAACATATGTTAAAGAGGTTGCTGATGAGTAATCCTTCCCCGGAAGATTGAACCCTCAAGGCCACTCAGTTTTACCAAAAAGGGGGTGGGAAGTATGGGTAGGGGGTGTGGTAAGAGGTGAGGTCAGGTCCTGTCACACTTCATAGCCAGCTCTCAGGACCACCTCAGGGCCCTGTCCCTCCCTCAGGAGAGGTACTTTGGTTTCCTGGAGAGAAAAGGCATTTTCTAGGGGCATGTTACAGACTCAACAGAAACATGAGACAAGGAGCCTCCCACTCTTGCTTCCAAGCAGCAAATCCGGCCAGTAGTGGGGCTGAGCGAGAACACTCCTAAGTCTCTTAATGGCCTATCCCTATTTCGAGAAATAAAGCGTTAACACAGGATGTTCAGTCAAGCCAGTCACCTGGCAATGGCTTCCTTAAGCCTAGTCCCTTCTCCCATCTCCTACTTCCTCCTAGTCCAGGGCCCTCTAAAAACCCAGGCTTTTAAGGGAAATGCCCGATCTCCACACATCGTTTCTGTAGAGATGAACACCGCAGAGTGGAGCGATCTACTGGAGCACTTCACAACGTGACTCTAACAGAACAGTGCTATTATGTGGATAAATGAAAGCTACTTGGTTAGCCAAAAAGGGAAAAAAAAAGTTTTTTGCACATGTTAAATGTAGTATTTCTCCTAACAGTGGCTGACTAAATCCTCTCTTCCCAGCCTCAGCCTTAGTGTAAGGGTCTTCCAGACCCCAAATAAACAACCAAAAAAAAACCTGTTGCCTTTACCCCACTCCACCAAGGCACGGCCAGGAGGGCTCACAGAACAAAGAGTAATCAGCTCCAAACATCCATTCCTGCTTTGACTCACAGAACCACAGAAAGCCCGTGTCTGGCAATTTTAGAAAAGAGTCGGGGATGGGTCTAGGAACTGTTCTGTTCCTTTTGAAAATTAATCTAGCAGTAACTTATTTAAAGCTTTTTAAACTTTTTATTTTTAAAAAATGTCAAACTAGGCTGGGCACAGTGATTCACACCTGTAATTTCAGCACTTTGGGAGGCCGAGGCTGGCGGATCACTTGAGGTCAGGAGTTCGAGACCAGCCTGGCCAACGTGGTGAAACCTGGTCTCTAATATAACATACAAAAACTAGCTGGGCATGGTGGTGCATGCCTATAATCCCAGCTGCTCAGGAGGCTGAGGCAGGAGAATTGCTTGAACCCAGGAAAAGGAGGTTGCAGTGAGCCAAAATCGCACCACTGCACTCCAGCCTGGGAGTGAGATTCTGTCTCAAAAAAATTTTTTTAAAAACTTAAAAAAAAGTCAAATCTACAAAAAAAGTCACAAAGACAAACACTGTATGACTCCACTTACATGAGGTAACTAGAAGAGTCAAAATCACAGAGACAGAAAGTAGAATAGTGGTTGCTGGGGGTTGGGAGGAGGGGGAATAGGGAGTTGTTTAATGGATACAGAGTTTCCATTTTGCAAGATGAGAACAGTTTTGGAGAATGGTTGCGTAACACTGTGATTGTACTTAACACTGCTGAATTGTATAATGAAAAATAGTTAAGATAGTAAATTTTATATCATGTATATTTTACCACAATCAAAACGAAAAAAGAACCACCCCAGAAGTTCTTCAATGTGCCTTGTCCCAATCACAAGTCTCTCTCCCACCAAAAGTAACCATTATTCTGACTTTCTTCAAGTTTTTCAAATAATTTAATCACTCAAGTATATATACCTACACATCATGGGGTAGTCCTGTCCACTTTTTAAAAATCTGGAAAGGTGCTATCTACCTGCCTACCTATCTGTCTATTTTAGAGACAGGGTCTTACTTGCTGTCCAGGCTTGGGTGCAGTGGTGTGATCACAGCTAGCGAGCTAACCTCAAACTTCCGGGTCCCAGTGATCACTCCTGCCTCAGCCTCCTGAGAAGCTAAAACTACAGGTATAAGCCACCATGCCCAGCTAACTTTTAAAAATTTTTTTTGTAGAGATGGAGTCTAGCTCTGTGGCCCAGGCTGATCTCTAACTCCTGGCCTCAAACAACAATCCTCCCACCACCTCCTCCCAAAGCACTGGGATTACAGATGTAAGCCACCATGCCCAACCTGATATGTACTTTTTTTTTTTTTTTTTTGAGATAGTCTTGCTCTGTCACCCAGGTTGGAGTGCAATGGCACAATCTCGGCTCACTGCAACCTCCACCTCCCGGGTTCAAGTGATTCTCCTACCTCAGCCTCCTGAGTAGCTGGGACTACAGGTGTGTGCCACCATGCCTGGCTAATTTTTGTATTTTTAGTAGAGACGGGGTTTCACCGTATTGGCCAGGCTGGTGTCAAACTCCTGACCTTGTGATCCACCCACCTCGGCCTCCCAAAGTGTTGGGATCACAGGCGTGAGCCACCACACCAGCTGATATGTACTTTTAAAATCTCTTTTAATCTACAAATATTCTCTCCATCCCTTTATATTCCTTGTAATATATCTGCTGAAGAATCCAAGCCATTTGACCTACACAGTTCTCCACACTTATGGAGCAGGTCAACGTGTTCTTCCTTTCTTGGTGTGTCTGCAAATCAGCAGCTGGACTCAGGGACTTCATCAGACACAGGTTCATCCCTTTGGCAAGACCGCAGGTGGCAGCATACTGCTTCATCAGGAGGCACACGATGGCTCTCCTTTCGTAATGTTAGTGGCTATTGATGCTCACTGCTTAGATATTTTCATTCACTGGGGTTACAAAATTATGATATTCCAATTCTTTCATTTCTTTTCCTTTTATTAACTGAACCAATTTAATAGACACTTTCCCTCATCTACTGTTTGGTTATCCAGTGTAGTTAGTTCAAAAGTAAAAGGCAGAACAAATGCTTGATTCTTTCCTTATATTTATCAGTTTTTAAGATGATAAACTGCCCTCCTATTATCATCCAAAGGTGACCCATTGCTTGATGAGTTTCAATCATTTGCAATTATTATCCTTTTGAAGCTCAAATTGTGCCATGATGGGGCAATGGGAGCTACTTCTAGCTAGCTCTTGAGTCCTTTTGCCACGGACCCTCCTATTCCTTTACAGCTTCCTCACTGGGTACTGGGAAGATGTACCAGGCTCATCTTGAACATGTCCTTTCCTAGACTTGGAATCAACCAGTTCTCCAGAAGCCATGGGTTCTTTTAGTACGAAATGCTATTTCAAGACCACAGTGCAGAATTCATACTAATATTTCCAATTCAAAGTCAGGACATTTTTTAAAACTTACTTAACCTCTTCTGTATTATATCTGTATCTCCTTTCTTCTATTTTGAAAATCTTGGTCTCAAGGACACAGAGTATATACTAAGATTCCAGCATCCCATAAGTTTTCATTTACTTTATCCTACAGTCATACTATATCTACCATCTGGGCACACATTCATTACAAACTATACCCTCTACCTTTAACCCTCATTCAGTCTTAATTCCACAAGTAATTGCATGTTTACTGCTCTCTACCTGTCTTTATAGCAATGGCTCTGTAACTATGTCTAAGACTCATTCTCTCATAGACTCCTCAGGAAGGGCTCAGGGGAATAAGATTCTGGGGCCTTGCACGTTCACAACAGTTTGTTTGTGTCCTTTATACTTTAAAGTCAGTTTTGCTGGATATATTATAAATTCTTTGGCTCACTTTTTTTTCTTTCCTTATTTAATTATGTAGTTCTATTTCCTTTTGGCAAAAACATGTTTCTGTCAAAAAAGACTGATAGCAATCTAATCATTTCCTGTATACGTCATTTGCCGTTTTTGCCTACATGCCCAAATAATTTTTTTTCCTTTAAAATCCAGTACTTTGTAAAGAATACGTCTTTACAAATGTAAAGTACTGACCATTTGGGGTTGACATTCTCGGCTTCACAGTGTGCTCTTTCAACATGCAGTTTCAAATCTTTATTTTTATTTTTTTTATTTCATGAACATTTTCCTAAATTTTAGTTTTAATTATTTGTGAAGTTCCCTTGCCTTTTTGTTCCCTGCTTTCAGGAATTCCTATTATCTGTATGTTGGATGTTCTTTGCCTATCATGAATATTTGTCACTTTTCCCCAAAGTCTTATTCTTTCTTCATTTATTTTCATGTGAAAAAGTTTCTTCCCTTAGGCATTTTCTGTTATGTTTATGTGTTCCTGTGTTCCTTCTAGTTCAATCTTCATTTCCAACAGAATTCTTTTATTTTTAAGTCTTTCCTAAGTTCTGTCATCTCATTTCTGAGATTTTCGTATTTCTGGTTTATGTTCTTCATGCATGATCTTAACATCTCTTAGCTCATTTTAAAATAAACAGTTACAGGTTTTGTCTGTTTTTTGGCATGCTCTCATTGTCTATAGGGATTCTTGACTCTTTTTTTGTATAATAACTTTGAATGAGATTTGACAGCAATAATTTCCTGTTGCTTATTTTTATGCAAAATTAGTTTTCCTGAGCTTTTAGAGGGCAATATGGTTCAGAGTACCTTTTCTAACTTCACACAGCTGTGTTTTAGTTTGCTTTCATGTAGTGCTCAACACCACGGCCACTATTTCTTGAGATTTTCTCTCTCTCTCTCACACACACACACACACACACACACACACACACACAGACTCTTAGATCATCTTTTGCCACAACTATCTCTATCCTTTCTGATCATTTTGACTCCACTCCATACTGAATTTCTTAGGTATGCAGCATCATTCTAGAAGGGACCCCCTAGTTGCCCAGTTTCAAGAGGTCATAATGGCTATTCCACAGATCATTTCTACTCACCCATTATTTGAATAGTCAAAATCCCTGCCAATTTCAACTGCTATTCCCACCCTGATGCACTGAACTTTCTAGCAAATATCTATTGGCAACTTTGGGGTTCTCCTATTCTCAAGTCTATCAAATACCCCAGTGATTATTCTGCTTTCTCCTCTACAGACGCTGATACCCTGAAGGTCTTGTGGATGTTGGTGGTATACATTGTGTATATATATACCACTTGTATTTTGGGGGTGATGAGGATAACTTGTCACCTAGGTTTACTACAATTTTGTTCCCGGGTTTCAGGGTTTGCTATCTAGTTGTTCCGAACGTTCATAGTGGGGCAGTGGGGGAATGCGGATTAAGAGAGAATTTAAAAATACGCTACTGCCACCACCATCTTCCCAGAATCAAATAATTCTTTCAGTGGATTTTCATGTCTGGGTTTTTTCTTTCACTAGACAGGAAACTAAAATGCCAGTTGGTCTGGTTCAATTCTAACACCTAGGCACTCCAGTGCTTTCCCAGAGGCCAAAGACTCCAGAGACCTGGTTTCACATGTAAGCTAAAGACACACTAGCTCCAGCAGAGACAGCCAAAGTTTTAGCACTGCATTCTCAAAAAGTATTCACCATCCTTCCCTACAGTCTTCCCAGCCTCAGAAAGGCAGCCTGAAGCAAGCCAAGCAATATCCTACGACTGAGGCTAGAAAACCAGGCTCTGAGTCTCACCAAGGAGTCCTGTTAGGCAATGTTTTCCTATGATGCAATCTAACTCTCTGCCATTCCACAGAGTAAACAGCTATAAAGGGATTTTTAAGCCTCATTATTGCTTCTTTCATGAAGCTAAAAAACATGACTCTTAAAAGTACAAGTAAACATACATAAATAGAACATAGAAGCTAGGCCATCAGACTGCGAGATCCATGAAGTCCTGTAAAGGAGAGACAATACAGCTTTGTGGCTAACAGTACAGACTCTAGTGTTACACTGTCCAATATGGTAGCCACTACCCACATGTGGCTACTGAGCATTTGAAATGTTGCTAGCACTATAAAGTAAAAACTATACATTGGAGCCAGGTACAGTGGCACAAGCCTATAGTCTGAGCTATTTGGGAGGCTGAGGCAGGAAGACGACTTGAGCCCAGCAGTTCAAGGCACTGCACTGTGGTGTAACTGCACCTGTGAATAGCCACTGCACTCTAGCCTGGGCAACAGAGTGAGACCTTGTTTCTCACATATACACATGTTGGATTTTGAAGACTTAGTTTGAAAAATAAAAGAATATGAAGTATCTTAATAATTTTATGTTGCTTGTATTTTGAAATGGTAATATTTTTGGATATATATGGTTAAATAAAACATATTATCACAAGTAATTTCACTTCTTTTATTTTTTAATGTAGTTACTAGAAAATTTTTTTTTCTTTTTTGAGACGGAGTTTTGCTCTTGTTGCCCAGGCTGGAGTGCAATGGCGCAATCTCAGCTCACCGCAACCTCCGCTTCCCGGGTTCAAGCGATTCTTCTGCCTCAGCCTCCCAAGTAGCTGGGATTACAGGCATGCACCATCACATCCAGTTAATTTTGTATTTTTAGTAGAGACGGGGTTTCTCCATGTTGATCAAACTGGTCTCGAACTCCTGACCTCAGGTGATCCACCCGCCTCAGTCTGCCAAAGTGCTGGGATTACAGGCATGAGCCACCATACCCGGCCGATTACTAGAAAATTTTAAATTGCATACGGAGCTTACATTGTATTTCTATTGGAAATCACTGGTCTACAGTGCCAGACAGCCCTGGTTTAATCCCAGCTGTGCCATGTACTACCTGTGTGAAGAGACAACTTTCTTCTCCAAGTGTTGACTGACTTACCAGTAAATTGGGAATAATAATTATATCTAATTTGTAAGGCTGTTACGAATTAGATAAAGCATGTAAAACATTTAGCACAAGACCTAGACATAATCAGTGTTCAAAAATAAGAGATGTTCTTAATATTACTTCCTAGCATTATATGGGTAATTAGGAGATGAGAGTTTCAGACCTGGCTCTGCCAATACCTTGCTATATAATCCATGTAAGAAAATTAATCTGTCGGATCCTTACTTTATCAGAAAATTGGGAGCTAATGATATGCCTCATTGAGTTGTTGTAAGAATTGAACTCTTCGCCAGGTGCGGTGGCTCATGCCTGTAATCCCAGCACTGTGGGAGGCCAAGGCGAACAGATCATGAGACCAGGAGATTGAGACCATCCTGACCAACATGGTGAAACCCTATCTCTACTAAAAATGCAAAAATTAGCTGGGCATGGTGGTATGTGCCTGTAATCCCAGCTACTCAGGAGGCTGAGGCAGGATAATCACTTGAACCTAGGAGGCGGAGGTTTCAGTGAGCCAAGATCCCGCCATTGCACTCCAGCCTGGTGACAGAGCAAGACTCCATCTCAAAAAAAAAAAAAAAAAAAAAAAAAGAATTGAACTCTTTCAGGCAATACATATTTACTGAGCACCTACTATGAGCCAGTAATTTTTTGGGCACTGGGAAAAAATGCAGTGAACAAGTCAGATAAGTTCCTGTCCTTAGAAAGTTTATATTCCAGTGGAAGAGATATGAAATAAAAACTTATTATCATATAGGCCGGCAGTGGTGGCTCACGCCTGCAATCCCAGCACTTTGGGAGGCTGACGTGGAGTCCAAGAACTGAAGACCAGCCACAGCAACACAGTGAGATCTCATGTCTACTAAAAATCAAAAAAATTAGCAGGGCATGTTGGTGTGCACCTGTAGCCCCAGCACTTTGGGAGGCTGAGGCAGGAGGATCACTCGAGCCAGGGAGATTGAGGCTGTAGTGAGCTGTGACTGTACCACTGCACTCCAGCCTGAGTGATGAAATGAGATGCTGTCTTGAAAAAAAAAATAAATTATTATTCTATAATGTAATGTTGGGTAGTAATAAGAATTATGAAGAAAAACAGAGCAGAGTTAAGGAGAAAGATAATGATGGAAAGATGCTACTTTAGCTCAGTGGAAGTCCTGAGGACAGACATTGGAACACAGAGTGAGCAGACAACTAAGGAAAAGCCATGAAGACTGAAAAAAGGACAGAGGATGCAGGTGAGCCTAGGGAAGAAAGACAGTGGGAGAGCTTGGAGTTGGGGGCAGAAGAGGAGGCTTGGCCGGACCACAGAGAGTACTGGAGGCCTCAGGAGGAACTCCGGGTCTCATTCTAGTAGGAGGGAGCCACTAGAGAGTCTGAAGGTTTTAAAATGATCCCTTAGACACACTGAAGGAGATGATGCATGTGCCAGGCTCAGTGTGGCCTGGCACAAAGTAAACATAGAAGAAGCCAATGATGGCAGAGCAATGACATGGGGCCCAGCTACTTCCCTTGGCACCCAGGAGGACAAGAAACTTCTTTTACCAAAGAGGGTAGAGAGGACGTGGGTATGGGTTGGAAACACTTCCAGGGTTCTGGAGAGAAGTTCAACGCTTGGACAACACTCACAATCAGATTTGAGGTCACCCCAGAGTCAATATTCTCCTTCTACCATCAAGGTACAAAAGGAGGAAAACAAGTCATGGCAAAACAAGGAGCCAACACTGCTCCACCACAAGGGACTGTCCCTTAGTTAGACCAGGAGCAACACACTGTTTGAAGATACATCTTTTTTTAATTTATATTTTTTTAATTGCCCAAATAATATTGTTTATCATTGTAGAAAATGATTATTATAAAAATGTAGAAAGTATACATAAACAAATAGAAAAATTTAATTCTAATTACCTGGAATCTATGACCAAATACTACAGTAAATAATATGTTTGGCTATATAGATCCAGATATTTATGAATATGTAAACAAAAAATCTAGACCTCATGCAAATACATGTCATATGTGTGTTATACATGCTTTTTTTTTCTTTTTTTTTTTTTTGTGAGACAGGGTCTTACTCTGTCACCTAGACTGGAATGTAGTTGCATGATCACAGCTCACTGCAGCTTCAACTTCCCAGGCTCAAGCAATCCTCTCACCTCAGTCTCCTGAGTAGCTGGGACTACAAGTGTGTGCCACCACACCTGGCTTATTTTTTTATTTCCAATTTTTGGAGAGGCAGTCTCCCTCTGTTGCCCAGGCTGGTCTCGAACTTCTGGGCTCAAGCCATCCTCCTACCTCAGCCTCCCACAGTGCTGGGATTATAGGCGTTAGCCAAATCGCCCAGCCTGTACATGCATTTTTAAAATTGCATGTTCTCCACAAACTGTGCTTTAGTCTGCTCCTTTCATTTATATATATATAGCATACAGCGTTCCAGGGCAGTTAATTTCAGGACAGCACCCTTTTTAATGCTGCACTGTATTTCATAAAGGGTGGTACGTACTTTACTCAACACAACCCTCTTGTTGGGCATATAGAACGTTTCCAATCTGAGCCAAAAGCCTAAGTGGTGGCTCCCTCTAGTGCCCTGTTGTGGTGCCCAGCCACCCACACCAGCTCTGTTTCACTTACAGCAAACTCCTCTGGGGTCACTTTCAAGACATCGAAGACAACGGCATCATAGCTCTTGCTGGCATAGTCGCAGCTCTGGCCCTCCAGAGAGTCCGAGCTGCTGCTGCCCTGTAGAGAGCAGGGAGAGATGGTGTTAACTGAATGATCTGACTTGGAATCACTGCCTCCCAAACCTCCTCGGAATTGAGGATGGGAGAGCAATAGAATAGTACAATAAAAACAGCTTCTATTGATTAGAGCTTTACCCCAGTCCAGGCACCGTGTTAAGCACTGCATGTGTATTTTCTTCTCATGTGTGCCCTATGAATACACATTATTATTGTTCCCATTTTATAGATAAGGAAGTAGAGGCAATGTTACTTCTCCAAGGTATCTCAGCTATGAAAGGGAAAGCCAGAAAGTAAACTTACTTTTGTATCTATCTGACCCCAAAACACATACCTTCAGTTGCCACACCCTAACTTTCTCTGGCCAGTGTTTTACTGGTGGGGTAAAAAATTTCAGCCCAATCTTCCTTGAGGGAGAACAAGACTGCATGTCTTAGGAGGCCTGAGGAGACAATCTGCTTCATGATGTCTTTCGAACATTACCTGGTTTTACCTCTCTTTTTCCTAGTTGAAGTCACTGCAGGAAATTGTTACACAAAATGTGAAAGTAGCTCTCAAGGCTTATTTATCATGCAGGCCACTTGGAATTCAAAGCCTGCTTGCTAATGAGCTGAGAGGTAACCAACTGGCTTTAGAGGCCGGTGTGAAAGTTATATTTAGTAGAGTCCTTTGTGCTAAGGACACTCTGCCTCCTGCATGTATATGAAGGGAGTCTCCCATAAAAAGGCAAGTTAAAACTCCTCAAATGTGGCTGATTTCATGAATCTCAACACTGGGGATCCCAGAAAGTTGAATATACTTTCTCTTTAATTTAACTTCATCAAGCTTAATCAAGCTTACTGCCCAAAAATTGTGCCCTGTTCATAAACGATTTTATTAGTCTCAGCTCACAAAGAAGGATTTTGTGGTTTCCATTAACCTCAACATCTTGGACTGGGATTTAGAGAATATGCTTTTATTAATTCTTCTTTATTTCACTCTTTCCAAAATGGCTATATCTGGAAAAACTCTGTAATCTTCCTGAAAACTAGAGTGTTTTTAGGCCAGTGAGGGAAACCAGTAGTCAACAACTGGAAATGTAAGGTTTAAAAGAGGAGCAGGAACTTAAACCTGTAGATTTCGATAGGCCTGTGTCATCAAAAGATTTTAAAATGAGTCTACTATACCAAAAACTCTTAAAATGATCTTAAGAAGCAGGATACCATAGTGGTTAAGAGCTCTGAGGTCAGATAGGCCTGATTAAAATGCCAGCTCCACACCAGTTGCTATCTGAACTCAGAAAAATAACTTCGTTTTACGGAGTCAGTTATCATCTGTAAAATGGTGATATTAAACCTACTTCCCAGGGCTATAGTACGGGTTATATAAAATAAAGCTTAAAAAGTAACTGGCAGAATCTGCCTCCACTCCCAGGAGAGCTGACTCAAGGGGACTCGGGTGAGCTCAGGCATGGCTTTTTTTTTTTTTTTTTTTTTTTTTTTTGAGTGGGAGTCTTGCTCTGTCGCCCAGGCAAGAGTGCTGTGGTGTGATCTCGGCTCACTGCAACCTCCACATGCCGGGTTCCAGTGATTCTCCTGCCTCAGTCTCCCAAGTAGCTGGGATTACAGGCACCCGCCACCACGCCTGGCTAATTTTTGTAATTTTAGTAGGGACGGGTTTCGCCATGTTGGCAGGCTGGACTCACACTACTGACCTCAGGTGATCCACCCACCTCGGCCTCCCAAAGTGCTGGGATTACAAGCGTGAGCCACCACACCTGGCCCAGGCATGACTATTTTTAAAGTTCCACAGTGACAGGACAGTCTCCCCTGAGGAGAACCTATGCAGAATGAACTTTGGAAAAGTTACAAAGACTTCTGCTGATGCTGCTGGAATTGGCAGTCTACTACATCTCCCAGTCTTATACGGAGATCCTGAGCAGACAATTCTGTACAAACTGTTCTGTACTTCTACACCCACCTTCCAGAAAGCAGAATATATCAGGGTGACAGGATGGATTTTCTTTTGGATGGTATAATGTCATGGTTAGGAGCACCAGCTCGAGAGTCAGGGTTTGAATCCCCACCCACCTGGCAGCTGTGTGATTCCAAGCCAGCTTGTTCACCTGTCTGTGCCTTAGCTTCCTCATCTATAAACTGGGGATAAAATAATAATATATACCTGATGGGGTTATTGTGAATATTAAATTAGACAATGCCCATGGAACATGCAAAAAAGTGCCTGGTATATAGTAAGCAACAAATTATGGGGCTATATGTGTGTAAATGTATCACTCAGTCATTAAAATTTATTGAGCACTTCAGTTATACATGTATTCATCCATTTGCTCATTCAATTATTCAATAAATATTTACTGAGTACTTACCTTGTGCTGGATACACATATATGTACATATACACAGCAAATATGTGTGAATGTGTATAACGTGTATACACATATATACACACTTATATATATATATACACACACACACACATACACATATACACACACAGACCAGAGAAGAAAGAAGCGTCACTCTAGATGGAAATAGAAGTCTGATTCCTCTAGTTACAAAAAGGAATCCATTCCCAGGATTTCAGGTATTATAACTTTCCAGTGACACACCATTGTATCTGCCCCAAACACACACAATCATACAAGGGGACGTGTTCAATCAAAAGCTGCCCCAAGTACATCATTGGTGATGACGATGAGGGTAATGACAATTGGTGCTGCAGTAGCAGCTTTACTTAAACCTATTCCGATTTCAGGACCAGAGATCAAAACACCGAATTTTTTTGAAAGGTTCATAAGAAATGAACTGATTCCTGGCCGGGCGCGGTGGCTCAAGCCTGTAATCCCAGCACTTTGGGAGGCCGAGACGGGCGAATCACGAGGTCAGGAGATCGAGACCATCCTGGCTAACACGGTGAAACCCCGTCTCTACTAAAAAATACAAAAACTAGCCGGGCGAGGTGGCAGGCGCCTGTAGTCCCAGCTACTCGGGAGGCTGAGGCAGGAGAATGGCGTAAACCTGGGAGGCGGAGCTTGCAGTGAGCTGAGATCCGGCCACTGCACTCCAGCCTGGACGACAGAGCCAGACTCCATCTCAAAAAAAAAAAAAAAAAAAGAAATGAACTGATTCCTGTGACTTTTTGGCTGGTTACCCAGGATCACTTCAAAAGCCCAGCATAACGAGGAGGGCCTTGTGGGTTTAAACCCTGGTATGGCCTGCCAATCTGTCAGAGGAGGAGGCGTTTCACACACAATAGGGTGGTGGCATCCTGGGCCTCAAATGGCACCCACTCTTCCTGCATGCTTCTGTGCCATGACTGAGCATGGAAAGCAAACTCCCAAACCCCACGGCAGGGGCCCTAGCCCAGGCCACTGCAGACCACCAGTCCTTACAGCCATTTCCTACTGAGCAAGGTAAATAAGAACCCAGGGCCAGTTGGAATGACTTCTGTCTGACTTCATTCCGGAATGTGTGTGACTTATTTATAATCAGCAGCGGCTTTTCCTGGGAAAGGTCTGATCCCTTCTTGCCACCAAAATGGAATGTGGCACTTGCTACGACTGGACTGGGCAGGTATTTGTTTTTCTTTGAAGAGAACGACTTCAGAAAACATGCTGATCCTTAGGACTGACTGCCTCCCAAATCTCACGCCTGGCGTGGCCAGGGGCCTTAGGAGTGCTAAGAATGGTGGTATTCATAGTGCCCTACTGCCTTGCTGTCCAAGCCTCAGCTGGGGCCTGGGTTAGCTGAAAGGAGACCCCTCTACCCACTGTCCCAATTCTTGCAGCCTCAGTACCTGTGGAGTGGCAGAGGTGACCAACACGCTAGCCATCAGACCATTCCTCTTGTACATAGTCTCCAGGCCACAGGGAGCTTCAGGGCAGTCTCTGCAGGTAACATAACCTGTCTGGAGAAATCCTGCAAGGCAAAGGGGCTCATAAAAACCAGTCTTCAAAACAAATTTATCCCCATCCCCAGGCGAAATTTGTACCAGACTTGAGCAGATCATCTGAGGAGACCTTTAAAGAAAGGTCAACAGCTAGCGGCTTTCAGGCGAACTATGGCCCACAGACACAGTTTGATGGGCTTGTATAGGGTATTGGTATTTTTAAAATTAATTACCAACATTTAAAAATTGGAAGATTTCACATAGAACTCTGGATTTCTGACTTTTCTGGCAATACTGGGCCCATTTTCCTGCATGGTAACCATCAGCCAGCTGAGTGGCAGCTGCCCCTTGGATTGGAGCAGGGCCTTTTAGTCCCCACTTGGCTTGTGCAACCATTTCAGTGCGTGCCTGGCCCTTGCAGGCACTAGAGTTTGTGATCTTTGTCTTACTCATTTTGAGACAGGGTCTCGCTCTGTCACCCAGACTGGAGTGCAGTGGATCAATCACAGCTCACTGCAGCCTCAACCTCCTGGGCTCAGGTGATCCTTCCACCTCAGTCTCCCAAGTCGCTGGGACTATAGGCATGTGCCATCATGTCCCACTAATTTTTTTGTGAAGGTGGGGTCTTGCTATGTTGTATGTTGCCTAGCTGGTCTCAAACTCCTGGGCTCAAGCAATCCTCCCACCTCGGCCTCCCAAAGTGCTAGGATTACAGGTGTGAGCCACCGCATCCAGCCTTGATTTTTCTTTTAAAACAAAGGCAGGGTGAAGAAGACAAGCAAATTCTTCTGTGTTCCCCTGGCACCACACTTCTTCATCAATAATAACCTGGGTAATAGCTAACCCCATATAGTACTATATGCCATGCTTGGCATACATTAACTCATCTAACCCAAAAGTCCTGAAGTAGGTCCTATCATTACACCCTATTACATGTGGGGAAACTGAGGCAGCAGGGGAGGCAGATAGCTCATTATTTGATGGCTTTGTTCATGCCACCCTATCACCCTGTCATCATTCAAGACCCTGCTCAAACATCCCTTCTTCTGGCTATCATGCCTGAACAACCCAAAGCAGAGCCAGTGTTCTGTCACCCAAGTGCACACACCTATAACAGAGCATTTACCACATCACTGAACACAGAAAGCTGTGGCCACTGACAGCTTTTTAGTGGCAAGTGACCAGGAGAGTAGGGAGGGGGTGGGGAGGAAGGCAAGGAGAAGACAAAGACTGGAACTAACTGCAGTTATCCAGGCAAGAGGTAAGGAAGGGCCCCTGAGCTGAGGCTGAGGCAGTCAAGTCAGAGAGGAGACAGACTGAGAGACAGGAAGGACTGAGACTCCCCAGGCACTGAAGTGGAGGGGAGGCAGAAGTACCAGCTGAGGATGAGACGGTTTTTGGCATGAGGTACCAGAAGGATGGTGTGTCCTTCTTCAAGGAAGGAACAGAGGTGACATAGCAGATTTGGGGGAAAGATGATGAATTTGATTTGGGAAATGCCGAATCTGTGATGCGTATGTGAAAATCAGTCCTGGAGGGCAAGATCTAGCCCAAAGGTCACTGCGAAAGATGATTTGCCTGGATAACTGCAGTTGGCTCCAGTCTTTGGAGGTAGCTCAAAAAGAAGAAAAAGTCAGCCTGATGATATTGACTCCATCTGCAACCCTCCCAGGTCCCTCAGTCACAGGGCCTGGCACACAGCAGTATGCTGTCAAAGAAACAGGGGCGACCGGGCACAGTGGCTCTGTAATCCCAGCACTTTGGGAGGCCAAAGAGGGCGGATTACTTCAGGTCAGGAGTTCGATACCAGCCTGGTCAACATGGTGAAACCCCGTCTTTACTAAAAACACAAAAATCAGCTGGGCGTGGTGGCAGGCGCCTGTAGTCCCAGCTACTCAGGAGGCTGAGGCAAGAGAATCGCTTGAACCCAGGAGGTGGAGGTTGCAGTGAGCCGAGATCGGGCCACTGCACTCCAGCCTGGCGACATAGCAAGATTCTGTCTCAAAAAAAAAAAAAAAAAGAAAAGAGAAAAAAAGAAACAGGGGCAAGCAACCAAAAAGGAACGTCCAAATGACCCTGGTTCTCTCCTGGTACATCTCCAGTGCTGACAATGGCTCTTCTCTCATCCCTCAAAGCTGCTCCAATACAATATAACCACTTCAGTTATCCCCTCCTCAGTTCTATCCTGTGAGCCCTCTACCTTCCCATTCTTCCCAAGAACACTCAGAAGAACTAGCCCGCCCTATAAACAACATTTGGGAATCAACTGGGAGAAAGCTGACTATGGTTCTTAGAGGGTACCACTGACTTGCTGTCAATTCTCCTAAGTATGATAACAGCGCAGAGGTTAAGTAGGAAAAAGTCTTTATCCTTTGTGAGGTGTGTGTCAACATACAGAAGTAAAGTGAGTTTAAAACTTAGGTTCAAATGGGTCAGGAAAATATACGTGAGTAGAGATAAGGCAAATACAGCAGCATGATAACGATGGCTGAATCTAGACAAGAGGGTATAGAGGAGTTCATCGTATCAGTCTCTGCACTTTTCCAAGTGCTTGATAATTTTCATAGTAAAAAAAAAAAAAAAAGGCCGGGCGCGGTGGCTCAAGCCTGTAATCCCAGCACTTTGGGAGGCCGAGACGGGCGGATCACGAGGTCAGGAGATCGAGACCATCCTGGCTAATACGGTGAAACACCGTCTCTACTAACAATACAAAAAACTAGCCGGGCGAGGTGGCGGGCGCCTGTGGTCCCAGCTACTCGGGAGGCTGAGGCAGGAGAATGGCGGGAACCCGGGAGGCGGAGCTTGCAGTGAGCTGAGGTCCGGCCACTGCACTCCAACCCGGGCGACAAAGCGAGACTCCGTCTCAAAAAAAAAAAAAAAAAAAAAAAAAAAAAAGAGCAAGAGCTGGTCAGGTAAAGTTTTTCCTTAGAGAAACAGCTGAGCTGGAGAGGCCAAAGTCCTCTTTTATGAGCAAGGAGAGGAGACAGGCTGAGAAGTCTCATTTGTTAGTCATTTTTGTCCTGAGAGAAGCCATGTTCGCCGTCACCAAGAACCACAGATCCACAGCTACTGCAGGTTGAAAAAGCAGCTCCACAAAAGATTTGAACAGACATTTCACAAAAGAAGATATATGGGCCAGGCACAGTGGCTCACACATGTAATCCCAGTACCTTGGGAGGCCGAAGCGGGCAGACCACCTGAGGTCGGGAGTTTGAGACCAGCCTGGTCAACATGATGAAACTCCATCCCTATTTAAAAGACAAAAATCAGTCGGGTCGGGTGGCACATGCCTGTAATCCCAGCTACTTAGGAAGCTGAGGCAGGGAAATCACCTGAACCCAGGAAGCAGAGGTTGCGGTAAGCAGAGATTGCACCTTACACTCCAGCTTGAGCAACAGAGTGAGACTCCATCTCAAAAAAAAAAAGAAGAAGAAGATACAGGAATGACTAATAAGAGAAATGCCATCAGGGAAACACAAATGAAACCATAATGAGATACCACATCATACCTACCAGGATGGCTATAATTAAAAACAAAAGAAAACAACAACAACAGGCCATAATGAGTATTGGCAAAAATATGCAGAGACGGGACCCTCATGCACTGCTGGTGGGAAGGCAGAATGGCACAGCCGCTTTGAAAGATTGTTTGGTATTTTCTTAAAAAGTTAAATATAAATTTACCACATGACCCAGTAATTCTACTCCTAGGTATCTACCTAAAAAAAGAAAACATATGTCCACACAAAGACATGAACACGAATGCTTACAGCACCATTATTCATAAAAGCCAAAAGCTACAAACCCTCCAAATGTTCATCACCTGGTAAACAGACAGAAAATTCAATCGACACATCTGCAGGATGGAGCACTACCCAGCAAAACAGAGAGGTGACACACTGCTACAGTCACCACACCAACAAACCTTAAAACACATGCTCAGGGAAAGAAGGCAGATGTAAAGGAATGTACTATGATTCCATTTTTAGGAAATATCCAGAAAAGGCAAATTTAGAGCGACAAAAGTGCACATCACTGGTGGGCCGGGGGCAGGGGCGGAACTGACTACACAAGGACACAGGAGTTTCTGAGGGATGGAAATGTTCTAAAACCGGATCGTGGTGGCAGTTAGCTCTACAAATTCACTAAAAATCATAGAATTATACCATTAGAAGGGGTAGGTTTTATGAAATATAAATTATACTACAACAAAAGAAGTACCTTCAGCTGTTTCATGAGGGTGATCTGAACTTACATGTTTAATTCTTCTCTCCCCTATTCCCCTTGAAATATATATATATATATATATATATATATATATTTGTTTTTTTTGTTTTGTTTTTTTAAGAGACAGCTCTGTTTCCCAGTTTGGAGTGCAGTGGTGCAATCATAGCTCAATGCAACCTCAAACTCCTGGGCTGAAGGGATCCTCAGCCTCCCGTGCAGTTGGGACTACAGGCACGTGCCACCATGCCCAGCTACCTTTTTCTATTTTTTGTAGAAATGAAGTCTCACTACATTGTCCAGGCTAGTCTTGAACTCCTGGCCTCAAGGGATCCTCCCACCTTCGCCTCCCAAAGCGCTGGAATTATAGATAGGCATGAGTCACCACACTTAGCCAGGATACTATTAATAAGCAAACAACTTTGAGGAATGTCTAGTGCAGAAGAGATGGCACGGAGGGGAGGGAAACAGCCCCTGGAGGCAAGGAGAGGCTCCCAGGATGGAGTGGCTGGAACCCTCCAATAGAAACTCCCCTGAAAAACCCATACACTTCAAAATGGTAAACCAAAGACTGAGACTAAACGTAAATCCAGCTCAAGATTCAAAGGCAGTATAAGGCTGACCAACTCAGCCAAAACAAACCAGCTGGTATGGATGGAACCTGTTCAGATCAGTTCAAACAGGATTAAAGTGATTCAATCCAGGCCTAACAGAGAGTCACCACAGGAGACCAAATGGAAGACAGCCAGCTCGATCCTCTTTGAGTGGATCCAGCCTGTCTCAGGCCCAGGCTGACATGGGCTTGGCTGCTTTCTGGGTGTGCCTGGCACTCTGTAGCTCTTCCCAAGGGGAGCACAGACACGGAGCTCAGTCTGCTCAGCCTGGCCCAAACGAGAGGCCTTGCTCTCCCTGCTTTCCTAACAACTGAATTCTCAAGTCTCAAAGCCTTCAACACAGTTCTCAGACCCTCTTCTGTCACTGGCCATCAGTGCACACCCTCTGCCCATCTGAAGGGCACCACCATGCTACTCACTTCTTCAGCATCACTGGGTGGCTCCGCTCCACACACCAACACCAGCACTAACAGTGAGTGCAGGTGCTGTGCAAGGCATCGGGCTAAGCATCACGTGATTAGCTCATTTAATTGTCACAGCCGCCCCATGAGGTAAAGACAACTTAGACTTCAGGGAAATGGAAGCACAGTGAGGTAATGTGACTTGCTGCGAGTTAGTGGCAGGACTGGGAGGTTCAAACCCTGGTCGGTCAATGCCAAGGCTTGGACTCTTCACCATCCCTGATACTGCCTCTTATAAGAGTCCAAGTGAGCACTGGATGAGGAAATGTGTTTAAAATGCTCCATCAGGGCCAGACATAGGGCAAGTACTCAATCAAGATTATCAGTTACTATTGGTGTCAGTGTTATCCTACAATTTTCTATTCATTTATACCTATTCTTTTTCCTACAACAAACAAAATATTAAGTGTTTGCAAAAGAACAGTATCATGCTTTGTAAAACCATGGGCTTCCACTGCTGGGAAGGGGATCACCAGCAATGGGTTCCAGGCTCCCCAGGGAGCATAGCTGAGTCCAGGGGTCCAAGTACAGGAGTCCTCTCAACCTGCCTACCCTCCCGTGGTGGCCCAAACCCACCTACAGATGAAGTGTGGCAGCCATAGTGTGTTACCCATTATGCTTTCTATGGGAGATCTGACCTAGAAGGAAAGACAGAGCACGTGTTTCCAATCTGACTCTGGCATGTCTCGTCCCTGACAAAAATGGCCGATTTTATAGGCAGCAACTCTCAGACAAGTGATACTTCACATGCTAGGAAAGCACAGGATCAAGTATAACAGAATGTCCTTTCCAAGGCTCAGAGAAACCCCCACCCACCCAACTTCAGTCCCTGAGGCCTGGCTGAACCCCCAGTTCTGTATCAGGGAGCAGACTCCCATTGAGGGGGTCAGCCTGGCCTAGCCCCTCCCTGAGAACTGCTTCCCTACCCAGAGTGGGCTCTGAAGATAGGGAACTGTGCGTCCTCAGCCAGACTGACTAGACTAGGGTGCCCCCTGGTTCTCCCAAGAACTCAGGACCCTGAGATACTAGTCTCTGCTGGTCAACTAAGCTAAGGTGCCACACCCGCAGGAGTAGACGGTGGCCCCATGCAGGGACAGTCTGGTCAGAGGGAAGAAAGCAAGGGTTCGAGGAAGCAGATGCACAGGCAGGAACTGAAGAAAGAGCCTGTGTCTGAAAGAAAAGGAGAGCAGCCCAGGGCCCTGCGATAAATGCCTCTCTGTCAGCACCAGGCAGTTAAGAGTAGATTTCCACAACACCTTGACCAAGGCTCGTTCCTAAACATCAAGTTTATGCCAATCCACAGGAAACCTGACCCTGAAAATGCATTGGCTCACTGGAAAGGGGAAGACACACACTATTCATTCACTCACTGTGCCCCTACCTCATGCTAGGCACTGTCCTAACCGACAGTTCCTAATGATGTTGTGTCTTAGACCCTTTTGGCAGTCTGGTGAAGCCTCTGGGCTCCTTCTCATAGAAATGTTTTAAAATGCACAAAATTATACAAAAAAAAATTTAAATATACATATTAAATTATTTTAAAATAATTCGTTATGTAGTAATATATGTATTTACATAAGGGAATATGTATCTTTATTACTGTATTCAATAACAAGAACTATTGGGGAGTCTAATAAGTACCATAATTTCAAAGTAGTTATGAGCACAGATGTTCTGGATTGCTCACAAATGTTATGACATGAAAACACCTGTAGGCCGGGCACGGTAGCTCATGCCTGAAATCCCAGCACTTTGGGAGGCCAAGGCGGGCGGATCACGAGGTCAGGAGATCGAGAACATCCTGGCTAACACAGTGAAACCCCATCTCCACTAAAAATACAAAAAATCAGCCGGGCGTCATGGCGGGCACCTGTAGTCCCAGCTACTCGGGAGGTTGAGGCAGGAGAATGGCGTGAACCCGGGAGGCGGAGCTTGCAGTGAGCCGAGATCGCGTCACTGCACTCCAGCCTGGGTGACAGAGGAAGACTCCGTCTCAAAAAAAAAAAAAAGAAAATATGTGTGATTTCTATTGGTGACCAAGTCCTAGGTACTATTAATATTACTATGGTTCATTGTCTATATTAATAAATGAGAGAAATGCTAAATTTCAGTTCAAAGTTAATGAATGTCATTTTTTCCACCCAAATTCATAGATACTCAAGAACCTCTGTCCCAGGCATTGGGCACACAAGGTGGGCAGGCACAGAAGGTCCCTGCTGCCACGGAACTTACATTCTAGGAAGGGAGTCAGAAAATTCAAGTAACAAAGAAGGTAACTTAAGATACTGATAAATGCCATAAAGAAATGAAATAGGGTGGAAGATGATACTTGCCGGGATGGTCAACGAAGGACTCTCTAAGGATGCGATATATGAGCTGAAACCTTAGGAAGGAGGCAGCCATACAAACCAGTGGGAATATGAGTATTCTTTGCAGAGGGAGCAGCAAGTGCAAAGGCTATGAGATGCACATGAGCCTAGCAGGTTTATTATGGAGGGAGAAGGCCATGGCTGGAGCTGAGTCACCTGGAAGCAGTGGACAGACAGGCTGGGGCCAGGGCATGAATGGCCTTTTAGGCCATGGTGAGGAGCTGGGGTTTCATTTGGAGTATACTGGAGGGTATGCTAGAGAGGTTTTTCCTTTTTGAGACACAGTCTCACTCTGTTACCCAGGTCCCAGGCTGGAGTGCAGTGGCACGATCTTGGCTCACTGCAACATCCACCTCCCAGGTTCAAGCGATTCTCCTGCCTCAGCCTCCCCAGTAGCTGGGATTACAGGCACTAGGATTATAGATGCCCACTACCACACCTGGCTAATTTTTGTATTTTTAGTAGAGATAGGGTTTCGCCACATTGACCAGGTTGGAGATGATCTCCTGACCTCAAGTGATCCACCTGCTTTGGCCTCCCAAAGTGCTGGGATTACAGGCATGAGCCACCACACCCGGCTGTGCTAGAGAGTGTTGAGCAGGGAAGTGACATGATCTGATCGGCACTGTTTTGGAAGATCACTTTGGCTACCTTGTGGAGAACTACACTGGAAAGGCCAAAACCGGAGGCAGTTAAGTCAGTTAGGAGGTAACAGACAGCAGCAGCTTGGATTCATGGGGAATGGATCCAGGAGATGTTTTGGAGGTTACACAGACAAGACCTACTGACGGACGACATGCAGGGGGAAAAGAAGAGAGAGGAATCAAGGATGTCTTCTAAGTTTGAGGCTGTTACGAATGAGTAGATGGGGGCCTAACTGCCACACACTGCTTCTGAGTTCATTCATGTGTTTATTCAACACCCACCCACCAGGTGGTTCACTGGAGCACAAAGTCGTCGGTGACCAATGCCTTTGGGGGTCAAAGACGACATTGCTGAGTAGAACCACTGAGCTGGGTCTTAAAGGATGAATGAGAGGCTCCAAGTAAAGTGTGGGCTGAGTGTGGAGGGCGCTGGGCATGTGTGGATGCACAGGGGAACAAAGGGACAGGTGCGATACCAGCATGCTGGGGCATGAGTGGCAGGTGTCCTCTCCCACCTTTCCCAGTCCCGTGTCCATCACAGATTAAATGAGCTCTGGGGACACAGCAGCAAATAAGACGGGCAGGACTCCCCATGGAGTTTATGTTTTCACAGATGGAACTAACACCACAATATAGCAACAGCATCTTGCCTCCTGTTCACTCCCTCATCCATTCAGCAAACTCTGTAAAATTTTCCCAAGCCCTGCTCTGTGCAGGGGAGTCACACAAGCCCTGGGCCTCTAGGAGCTCATACACAGTCTGATCACTGTCATTGCAACAATTTATTTGACACTTACTTTGTGTCAGGTGAAAGGATTTATATACATTAAGACCCATTTTACAGATGAGGCAACTGAGGCTCAGAGAGATAAATTAAACTATAGGGGCTGTATTTTTATACATCTACATCAGCTGTGTCACCTACTACACAGGGAGGTAGCCTGGCATAACGGTGGGAGCACCAGCTTTTTTAGTTTGGGCAAATTAGTCAGCATTGCACCAAAAACCCCATTCTTTCTGCCTGCCTTCTGCCTCTCTCACCTCTTACACATACACACACACACACACACACACATGCACGTGTACATGCACACACATACTCTTGCTGCTAATTCCTCCCTGGAAACCAAAACACTGCAGGAGAAAAAGTGATTCTCATGATGTAACTTCTTAAGAACGTGGCAGTTGTATCAGAACCACAGTACAATCCCACATCTCTTTTTTCTGCTTATGACAGAATCTGGTCTTGTGTGGGGGGGACTCCTGAAGAGGGAAAGGAAAATCCCATATGCAACCTTGGTTTCCTTCCAATCTTCCAGAATTCTCCTTTAACGTTTCAGGTTCAGGAAACCAAGAAAATAACACGAGACAGTCCAATGCAGACCACTCCTGAGAAGGCATAATAATCACTTTTTCCTAAGCTGAAGGAGTTTGTTTCAAAGAAAATACACACATCCAGTAATGTTCAATTACAAGAAAGTGATTTCTTCCAAATGTTTCAGACAAGTATGAAAATGGATCCCAAACACCATTTCCGAGCCCACTTCCACATTGTGGACGTGCAACTCTCCCACGACTCCGCAGCCGCCTGCTCCTCCCTTCTGTGTTATGCACAGAAGCTAGACAAAGACAAATAGGAAAGTAACAAAGAAGGATTTTGCCACAACCCCTCCAACAATTGTTTGGCCCACTCCACGAACAGTAAGTGTACACGTGTGCACACAGGCATATGCACGCGCACACACTCACTCAGCCACAGCACATCAGATTTTGTATTGCCAAAAGGTTTCCCACTAGGGCACCCATTACTCTGGGTCTGGACCTCCTGCCAGGAGTTCAAGAAAGTCCTCCTTGTGCAGGGATGGCCATGATGTTATCTCTACCTCCTCCCAACCCTCTCCAAACTCTCCAAGCCTCCTTTCCTGGCAAGTAGCAGCATCTGGAGACTTTCAAAGAGAGCCTGGCCACGTAAGCATATGTCAGACTGGAACAGCCGTCACTCACTCCAGTGTTTACCGGCTCTCTCCTCGACTCCTTTCAAACTACACCACTCAGCATCCAACATCTGGCCTCTCTCCCAAGAAAGGAGAGATAGTGAGCTGAGGAGGCACCACTGAGTCCAAAGTGCCATGTGGGGCTGGGCCTCCAGGGAGGAGAGAAGTCAGCAGTGCTCAGTAAAGAGGGCTGGCTTTAGAGACAGGGTCCTCCACAGGTACCAGGAACAAGGGATAGAACTTGGGGGATTGAGCAAGCATGGAGAGAAGGGCCGGGAAGAGCGTCTTCTTGGGGAAGGAAAGCACCTATGTTTACGGAGCTGAAGTAGGGACCGGCACAAACAGGCAGCCATCCTGTGACAGGCGTTCTCAAGCCTGTATGCTGTATGTCCTGTATGTCCCAGGCTCTGTATGCTGAAGCTGAGGAGGCAGAAGGGGAGAAAACCCATCCTTGGCCTCAGGAAATGTACAGTCCAGCCCAGGGATGCCTAACCTTCTCAAGGATGAGGGCTTTCTGAATTTTTATTTTTATTTATTTTATTTTTTTAATGTTTTTTGAGATGGACTCTCACTCTGTTGCCCAGGCTGGAGTGCAGTGGCGCGATCTCAGCTCACTGCAATCTCTGCCTCCCAGGTTCAAGTGATTCTCCTGCCTCAGCCTCCCGAGCAGCTGGGACTACAGGTGAGCAACACCATGCTCGGCTAATTTTTTGTAATTTTAGTAGAGACAGGGTTTCACCATATTGGCCAGGCTGGTCTTGAACTCCAGGCCTCAAGTGATCCGCCCGCCTCGGCCTCCCAAAGTGTTGGGATTATAGGCGTCAATTTTTAAAAGAAAAGTAATTAATTCATGTGCATGGTAGAATTATGTAAACCGGGTAAAAAGGTATAAAATATAAAAGGAAAGTCTGCTCTCCGCAAAGCCCCTAGGCCCTGTCCCCAAGGTTAACACAATTCACAGTGTTGGGCAGCATCTTAACGCACACACCCACATAGATATACTGATGTGTGTGGATATAAAGGCATATAAATATAGATGGAAACACACTTTAGAGACCCGCCTTTCAACACTAAAAAAAAAAACAACGTAGTTCTCTTTTTGACATCTGTTAAGGAAAAAAACCTGCTGTAACAAAAAGCTATGTATGATAAATTCACCAACACTCTGGTTTAACAATCACTGCAGTAGATACATATATTTAAATAACAGTAGGGGCTATGCACAGCACCTGTCCTTCATTCTACAGACATGGCTCAGAGCACACCTGGATTTGGGGAGGCCTTAAAATCACCTGTAGCTCAACCCCCACCCCCACCAGGGTAACAAGCTGCAGTGCAGGCTTGACAGGAGGCGCAAAACAAGGCAGCTACAGAGCAAGTCAAAGAAGCCAGGTTCCTCCCCGTGGCTTAGGGGACAGAGAACCAGGATCTGAACACTCACCTTTCACTTACTTTGTGCCCTTGGCCAGCTGCTTGACCTGGCCAACATCCACTTTCCTCCTCTGGGGAGAATCATGGTACGGGCTGTGCATCCCTTATTTGAAATGCTTGGGACCAGAAGTGTTTCAGATTTCTGATTTTTTGGATTTTGGAATATTTGCGTTATCTTACCAACTGAGCATCCCAAATCCCCAAATCCAAAATCCGAAATGCTCCAATGAGCATTTCCTTTGAGCATCATGTCAGCACTCAAAAAGTCTCAGATTTTGAAGCATTTTTATTTCAGATTTTCAGAGTTGGGATGCTCATGATGTACCCACTCCTGTACCTACCTCACAGGAGGCTGAAAGGATTAATAAGATGATGTATGTAGAAGTGGCTGGTGCAGAGGCTGGCAGGTAGCGTGGATTCAAGAAATGACAGCTATTGTTTCTGGTAACACCCTCTACCACCACTTCACCTTCCAGGGCAGGAGTGAGCACAGACAATGCTCTCTTAGCCTAAGACCACAAGAAATCAATTTGAAGGTGAGGCAATGAAACAAATGTGAATGAGGAAAATGCATTTCTCTGAAGACCAGGAAAGGGTTCTCTGGTTGGCCGGAGAGTTTTCTTTTAGTCCCTCTATGAAAGGCTGGCTAGAGCGTCCCCATCTCCCACATAAGCATCTACAATCTCCTCTGGAAATGGAAGGTTCTCCCCTTCCAAAACAAGGTGCCTGCAGAAGACAGGTGAAGGAGGAAACAATCCTCCCCTGCAACCACCAGCTGGCAAGACCTGCTTTCTTCCATAGGGAAAGGAGGCACACTTTAGGAAAGTGGGAGGCCAGGGGTATTTGTGGGGGTGGGCTTAAAGGGAACATCGAGAAATGAGGGTGAAAGGGAAAGTGAAGAAATGAGGATGATCTACCTCAGACATACCAGATACCCACAAAAGCCCTGGGTGCATCGTTCTGGAAGCCTGAGTAGTGAAGTTTCCCCTTTTGTGTATTAGGAATCACAGTGCACAGTAGCCAGGCCAGGAACTCAACCCCCCATTTCCTTTCCCCAACTCTGTAAAGCCCTCATTCTTTTTTTTTTTTTTTTTTTTTTTTTTTTGAGACAGATTCTTGCTCCACCACCCAGGCTGGAGTGCAGTGGCGCAATCTCAGCTCACTGCAACCTCTGTCTCCCAGCCTCCCAAGTAGCTGGGATTACAGGTGTGTGCCACCATGCCCAGGTAATTTTTGTATTTTTGTATTTTTACTTTTTGAGACGGAGTCTCGCTTTGTCGCCCAGGCTGGAATGCAGTGGCGCGATCTCGGCTCACTGCAAGCTCCGCCTCCCAGGTTCACGCCATTCTCCTGCCTCAGCCTCCCAAGTAGCTGGGACTACATGTGCCCGCCACCACGTCCGGCTAATTTTTTTTGTATTTTCAGTAGAGATGGGGTTTCACCGTGTTAGCCAGGATGGTCTCAATCTCTTGACCTCATGATCCACCCGCCTCAGCCTCCCAAAGTGCTGGGATTACAGGTGTGAGCCACCGCGCCCGGCCAGTAATTTTTGTATTTTTAGTAGAGACGGGTTTTCGCCATGTTGGCCAGGATGGTCTCGAACTCCTGACCTCAGGTGATCTGCCAATCTCAACCTCCCAAGTGAGGCATGAGCCACCATGCCTGGCCAAACCCTCAGTCTTAATCAGAGTCCAGGGAACATTTGCTTTGAGTATCGGCAGGCAATATTGTCTGGAACTAAAAGGGGTAGTGTCTCTGTCCTGGGCCATCATGGACAGAGAATGTTCCTCTCTGTGGAACACAGCCAGGTCTCACCACCTCCAATCCCTCCATCTTGATCCAAGCCACCAAAACTTCCCATCTACTGTGAAAGTCTCTTATGCAGTCTCCCTGCTGCACCCCCGTCCCTTTCTTCATGGCTTACTCTTAATAGAGTAATTGCAAAAGCTAAGTCATAACTTGCAGAACAATACACTAAAAAAAACACATTTTCCTGTATCTAAAGCATACCCAGCTGGAGAAAAACAAAATGCATCTTCCCCTTCTCCAAACGGAAGCTGAAGAAATACCCTGACTGATAAGAGAAGATGATGTCTGCCCCAAGCAGTGACCTTATCACACAGAAGCAGAAAGCAGGAACTGCAGGAAGAATTCAGTCCACGGTACAAGGTACTGCAGAACCACTTGGGATGGGACCTGAGAACAGGCCTCAGGATATAATGGCAAGAGCACCCTGTGTGCAGTGTCAGGGAAGGACCGACGCACAACGGGACCTCATGGTCCTGACTCTACCAGGGCCAAGTACAGCAGAAATGGGAAGGCAAGAGATGAGGGCAGCAGACTGAGGCTGGGGTCTTGAGGGG
The DNA here is from genome assembly GCF_024542745.1 of Macaca thibetana thibetana. Taxonomy (NCBI): domain Eukaryota; kingdom Metazoa; phylum Chordata; class Mammalia; order Primates; family Cercopithecidae; genus Macaca; species Macaca thibetana. Next base: position 11,641,955 of record NC_065592.1, read on the forward strand.
CCTGAGGAAGACATTCAAGCACATCCTCAGACTCAAAGAGTTAGCAGAGGGCAAAATATTAAAAATGCAAGAGACGGCCGAGGTCAGCGGCTCACGCCTGTAATCCCAGCACTTTGGGAGGCTGAGGCAGGCAAATCATGAGGTCAGGAGTTCGAGATCTGCCTGGCTAACATGGCGAAACCCCATCTCTACTAAAAATACAAAAACTTGGCTGGGCATAGTGGTGAGCGCCTGTAGTTGCAGCTACTCAGGAGGCTGGGGCAGGAGAATGGCTTGAACCCAGGAGGCAGAGGTTGCAGTAAGCCGAGATTGTTCCACTGCATTCCAGCCTGGGTGACAGAGTGAGACTCCATCTCCAAAAAAAAAAAAAAAAAAAGCAAGAGAAAGAGAGGACACCTGACAAAGACAGTCTCAGAGAAGTGTCAGACCCTGTTAGCTGCTTCCCTTGCTACTGGAGGAAGGAGTACAGTGGCCCACTCATGCCTCACCTGGAGAAGGGCTGCAGTGGGGAGCCTCCTGGACTGCCTGCTGTGGACAGGAAGACTCACGTCCACAGGGAGTGCCAGCCAGGCCAGGCACCTACACCAACACCTGCAGGGCTGGATGAGACTCTTTCATTCTATAGGACTGATAAATAGAATCACCAAAACTAGACTCTAAATTTCATCCACCAAGGCTCAGCTGAGACCTTCTGGACAGACTAAGGAAATGTCACAGACCAGAGGAAACTGATGAGACTCAATGGCTGAATGCACTGAGGGACCCTAAACTGGATCCTGAAACAGAAAAGGGACACTGTGGGGAAAACTGGTGAAATATGAAAAAGGTCTGTAGTTCAGTAAACAGTGTGGTACCTATGTTAATTTCATAATAGTACTGTGGTTATGTAAGCTCTGTACTGTTTTGCAGCTTTTCTATAAATCTAAAATAATCTCAAAATAAAAAGTAAAAAAAAAATTTAAGGATTCTATAGTCTCGTATCCTATCCCACCCTCCCTCCCAATACTTCCGTCCCCACAATCTCCCTTAGGAATAGGTCTAAAAACAGGGGTCTCAATATTTCCTGTGAAAAACCATTATTGGAGGACTGCAGCCCTGGGTATTGACATTCAGGCATTTTACACCTGTTACGTGTGTGCCAAACAGAATCCATCTAAGGTGGACTGTGGAGGCACGTAGGGAGCAGGGGCTCTCAACCTCCTTTTCCCTCCCTCCTAGATCCTGCCAAAGGCAGAAGCATTACTAGTCTGGCTGGTACCGGGCCAGGTCAGGATAGGACCATATCCATTAGTGTCACTGAGTGCCAAAAGATCATCACCTATTCAAGGCCTTCTCTTCGCTCCACTGCTGTTGAGAGGTGTGTGGTAAACTGGGGCCCCTGGTTGAGCTCGGCCCTCCCTGTCTCCTGTGTGCATGCCTAAGGTGCCCACCAGGCCTGCATGTCCCATACACTGCTGCCGGCTGGCGGATGGTACGGGACCCAGACCCAGATCAAGCTCGGGCAAGTGGGAGGCCCCCATGGGCTGCGAGCCCATTACCTGCTCCAACCCAGCTTTGACCAGAGGGCCCTGTGTTGGGGTGCCAGGCTCATAATGAGGGTCTCTGAGTTCTCCTTGGCTGCTGTTTCTTCTGTGATGAGGTACCTCAGAAACCTTGAGGCAAGGGGTAGGTTGGAAGAATAGGATACCCACATTACATTATTGGGCCTTGTTGACAAATAGCAGAGTCCTGGCTCTAAGCCCTCATTTTCATAATGAACAGCCTGGTCCTTCCCTTAAAATAAGAAGGAAGTTGTCTACAGAGACAGGCAGGGTGGGCAAGGTCTGGTTGGAAAATGGGGAGTGAAAGCGGCCCAGGCAGCAGGAGGAGAAAGACTTCAGGAGTGAAGGGCATACCCCAGGTGACAGGAAAACGGAAAACCTGTGCCCAGTTTCAAAGGCTCTTCAGGGTCAGCCCACATTCCATGGAGAGCACTGCAGGGTTAATGGTGTGGGTTGGAGGTGCCAGAAGGGCACAGGGACAGGTGACACTTTCACATCAACCTCAACTAATAGACTTGGAAGATGATGAGATGAGTCCACACATTTGCCTTCCACTCTCCAGGTCCTGTTTAAAGGACCAAACAAATAAAACATAAGGCTGGCACGGTGGCTCACGCCTGTAATCCCAGCACTTTGGGAGGCCAAGGAGGGCAGATCACTTGAGGTCAGGAGTTCACAATCAGCCTGGCCAATATGGCAAAACCCTGTCTCTACTAAAAATATAAAAAGTAGCCATGCGTGGTGGTGCATGCCTGTGATCCCAGCTACTCGGGAGGCTGAGGCAGAAGAATCGCTTGAATCCAGGAGGTGGAGGTTGCAGTGAGCTGAGACTGTGCCACTGCACTCCAGCCTGGGCAACAGAGTGAGTGAGACTCCATCTCAAAAATAAAAAAGGAAAAAAATCTGCTGCAGCATTAAAATACAGAAAAGGATGACATCAATGAACTACAAATTATGCAGAATGTCTAGATTTCAAGCAAATGGAAGTGGATTAAAGAGAAATCTATGAATGATACCTATCCAGCCATAAAATCAACAATTTCCTCTGTACAAACAACAATCGGCTAGAAAGTGTAATGGTCCAAGAGCCCACTAACAAAAGAGAAAAATATCCAGAAATAAACTTTAAAAGAAATGTACAAAAATCATTTAAAGGAAATTATAAAACCTTACTAAAAGACAAAAAAAAAAAAAAAAGACTTAAAGGAGAGACATTTCACTCCCTTGAATAAGGAGACAGTATTGTAAAGCCATCAATTCCACCCAATCAATCTATAAATAAAATGCAAGTTCACTCCATATCCTAAGGGGATTCATTCTGGAACTCAACAAATTGATTTAAAATTTCATCTGGAAGAATAACTAAAAACAGCTAAGACATTTTCAAAAAAGAACTACAGTGAGAAGGGTCTTATCCTGCCAGGAAGCCACAGTCAGTGATAAATGGCACAGAAACAGAGGAACAGATTCGCAGGACAGGACGCAGTCCAGAACACAGGATCCAGTATATGTGAGGAGTAACATAGAACCAACAGGCATTTCAAACAGTGGAGAAGACAGATTCTTCAACAGATATTGATGAAACAATCTACTATTCACTTGGAAAAAGGAGGAATTTGTTTAAAATCTTACTCAATATCACATATGAGGATAAACTTTAGATGGATTCAAGACTTAAACAACAACAAAAAAAGGAAAAATACTAAAGCAAACACAGATCAAATTTTTAAGATAATTTGGAGGTAAAGAAGTCCTCTCTAAGAGTACAAAAGCCAGAAAACTACTGGCAGATTTGGCTACATTAAAATTAAAACTTCTATACAGGAAAAGACATCAAGAAAAAAATGAAAGGCAGTCAATAAACTGGGAAAAGGGTGTTTGTGATGTCACATGACAGATGATGAATTAACATCCTTAATATAGGATGGCTCAACACTCGGAAGATGGGTGGACCTGAAGAGGGGGTTTGTTCTCTCTAAACCTCAGCTTTCTCATCAGGTGAAAGAGAGAAACTAAGAGCAGCATCTTTCTTACAGGGCTGGTGTGAGGATTAACGTGAGCTATTTTTTCTAAAGCACTAAGCCCAGAGTTTGAACAAAGCAAGGAAATCATCAGATAGACAACCAGAGAGTATGTTCCAGGAAAGCTACTGACTGTAACACTCGCTACAAAAAGGCTAGGAAAACACTTGAAAACCACATAAATGTGCTCCAGTACAGGCAGTTAGAACCTCCATTCAATGGGATACTAAGCGGCGGATAAAAAGGTGAGGGAGATCAATACTTCCTGACAGAGAGCAATGTCCATAAACTCAGGGCACACCCACTCTCATGCTTTCATTCAATAAATATTTGCTGAAAAGCTAGTATATATCAGGCACTGTCCTAGGTGCTAGGGATAGAGCAGTGAAGAAAAAACCCAAAACCCCCAGTATATTCTAGTGGGGGAAACAGACAATAAGTAAATCATTCAGTAAAAGATAAGGTTTGCCAGCTGGTGGCAAGTGATAAAGAAAAAAGTAAAGCAGAGAAAAGTAGGCAGAGTGGGAGACAGGTCATAATTTTCTTTTTTTATAACACTTTTTATTTGTAATTTTTGCAGGTACATAGCAGGTGCATATATTTATGGGGTATATGGGATATTTTGATATAGGTATACAATGTGTAATAATCACATCAGGGTAAATGGGTTATCTGTCACCTCAAGCACTTATCTTTTCTGTTACAAACAATTCAATTATACTCCTTTTGTTCTTTCAAAATGTATAGTTAAATTATTATTGACTACAATCACCCTGTCGTGTTATCAAATACTAGATCTTATTCAATTTTCTTTCTATTCTTTGTATCCATTAATCATCCCTCCTTCCCTGACAAACCCCCCCCCCCGCCCCCGCTACTAGACAAGGTCATAATTTTAAAGGTGGGGGGTTATATGAGAAGTTCTCACTGAGAAAATGACACTTGAACATGTTTTAAAATCTTTATAACACATGTGAACACACACATAGAAGTACAGAAGGATATTCACTAAACTGTTAATATCACTGCTTCTTAAAGGCATTATTGTATGGCACTTTTACTTTCTATTTTTGTACACTTCAATATTTTCTGGTTTCTTTTGAAATAAGTATGGAAAACATTTATGAGCGACACAGTGTTTAGGGGAAAAAACTGAAAATGAACTTCCACAGACAAGGATGGCTTGGAGCCAGGTATTAAAGACAGCTGTTCCCAGGTTCGGGTCTGGTGCCTGGTGCTGCAGCACCACCTGGTGGCCAATCACCTAACTACTCAATTTCATACAATCATGTCCAGGAAGCAAGACACAAGATGCACTTTTGTACACAACAGCATAAAAATATACCTGCCCGACGGATCACGAGGTCAGGAGATCAAGATCATCCTGGCTAACACGGTGAAATCCCATCTCTACTAAAAATACAAAAAAAAATTAGCCAGGCATGGTGGCGGGCGCCTGTAGTCCGAGCTACTAGGTAGGCTGAGGCAGAATAGCATGAACCTGGGAGGCAGAGCTTGCAGTGAGCCGAGATCGCACCACTGCACTCCAGCCTGGGCGACAGAGCCAGATTCCATCTCGAAAAAAAAAAAAATTATATATATATACACCTGCCCGATGGACAGGGACTGGAAGAAATGTGCACAAACACAAACGCTATTCAGTATGCTAGCGTGGCAGGTGGCAGAATCATAGCAGAATTTACGTGGCTTGGATTTTCAAGCATAGGTTTATAATGATGCTTCATTTCTTTATTTCTAACTGTGCAATGGAACAGTCCAACAGGACATCTGAATGTGCTCACTCACTCAACAGAAGTGGAGTGAGAGGCGGACAGGGCAGCACAGATTCATAACCCAGGCTATTTGCACAAGGTAAAGAAGTGTGACAGGACCTCAGGGCACAGGTTGCTTGGAAAAGGAGGGGTCAGCCTCCATGGGAGTGCCTGGGAGATAAGATCCCAGAACACTGGCTTATATGAGGAGCCACACCCCTGCACTCAAATAATTAATCATTAATAGCTTGTACACAGATGACTGAACTAGTACCTCCTCGCCAAAGCCTAGAGGCGAATGAAATGTATCCCATAGGTGAGCAGGAAGTGACTTAGATCACACTGAGGACTCTACATAGAATACTGTTTCCTTCCCCTCCACCCAACAGGCCCCCAGCCTGGGTCCATGGCCTTCCTCTGCAGGCTCTCTGCTCAGCCCTCTGCAATGCTTGTCACTCTGACTTGCCATTGCGGCTGCTCCCTGCTCAACCATAAGAGCTCTGTAAGGCGAGAGTCATGTCTATCCCATTCACCCTCTGTGTCTATCTCACTCACCCTCAGAGAGCGACAGGACTTGGAAGTCCAACTGTCCTGGGTTTGAATTCTGCTCTGCCATATACCACCAATGTGGCAAGTGTCTCTCGACTTCTATTTCCCCCTCTGTAAAGTGGGGATACAGGATTGTACTCATCTCATGTGGCTGTGGTAAGGATTCATCAATAGCAACAGCTGGCACTCAGGAGCACTGGGGGTACCAGGCACTTGTCTAAGTGCTCTATATGTGTTAAGTTCCTTAACTGAAGCCATCTCTGTGCAATAAGTGTTGACCACAGTGCCTGGCAGGGATAAGTGTTCAAATACTGTTATTTCTTCCCCAGTTTCCAGCACAGTGCCCAGCATAGTCTATTGTGTTCTCAATAAAAATGAATGAATACTTCCCCAGCCTATTATGGAAAAGAGAAAGGTCAGAGTGAGACTGTGATGCTCAAGCCAGCCCATGAGCACCCAAGCTGCCTGGTTCTGCTGCCCCAAAAGGCTCAAGGATGGTACAAAGGGACTGGAAGGAGAGAAGGTGCCTTGACAGACACAAGCGACCCTGCAGGACTGGGGAGCAAAGAGAATCACAGAGCCCATCGGGGGAGCATGTTCTGTGCTGAAGTGCAGACCCTCTGCCAGCCTCTCCCACTTCCAGCCCTTAGAAGTAGCTCCCCTGTAGGTACAGCCCAGCCAAGGAAGGAGAGATTTGTGGATACCACAAAGGTCCCAGAAGGTCATTCGGGCACATCCCTGGCCGCACCCAGCCTGCTTCTTTCACCACCACCAGCAAAAACAGGGGCTAGATCCTCTCCCTAAAGCCCTCCTCCCTCCTCTACTCCTGGCTCTTTCCTACTCTTCCATTCTCATTTAAATGTCACTTCCTGTGGGAAATCTCCTGTGATGCCCTAGGTAGGTCCTTCTCCTACAGCTTTTAGGGCATCTAGACTTCTCCATAACACTCAAAACTTTTGTCGTGAAGTGTGTGTTCATCTTCCTCACTGGACTGTCACAGCTATGGCCACCCACAGCTTCCATGACTCGCAAACCCTTTTCTGAGCAAGCCTACTTTGAAAACATATCCTTATTGCTGTAGCCAAACCCACTAGCAGTGTACAAAGAAGAAGCCATCAACCCACCCTTCCCTGTATGCCCTCCCCCTTCCACCCACCTCACTTTGAGCCGCCAAGAGCACATTCCTCCATGCCTTTCTGCCTGGCAACACGTAACCACGCAGGGCTCATGCCAGAGACCAGGGTCATGCCCTCCATGCCTCTGGGCCCAGACAAATCATGTCAATGGTGAAGCTGCAGGTTTAACAGAATAGAGACAGACAGGGCCTACGGCTACTACACCACCTAAAACCTTACATTTTCAAAAGGTGTAGAGCATTCAACTGGCCAAAGCAAGCATCAGAGAGGGAGACTAGACAGAGCTCCTCAGGTAGGGTAGCAGAGTTTTTACACCTAATGATATATCCTGGCCTTTTCTCACGCCAATTTATAGAGAGCTTTCCAACACTGCTGACGGGGGCTCCCCTACTTTTCACCTTTGCCACTATAAACAATGATGCAGAAAATGGCATTGTATGTACCACTTTTTACATCATTGTTTTATTTCTGCAGAAGAGATTCACAGAAGTATGCTGCTGGATTGCCAGACACAGGTATTTCAATGTTAGATATTCTCAGATCATGTTCCCCAAAAGTTGAACAATTCAGACTCCTACCAGTAATGTAAAGGAGCATCTACTTCCCCCATTCACTTGCTAACACTGGTTTTATCCATCTTTGTAACTTTTCTGACATTGAACCTATTGTTATAACTTGCATCCTGGTAGTGATTATCTTTTGAGGCCAAGTTCCTATCTTTCTCCTTGTCTTCTTTAGCTCCCATCTTTAGCCAAGCACCCCAGGTTCCCTTGCAGCTCAGTGTGTCCAAGCTCTACTCAAGAAGATGCACATGTTAAAGCTATGTAAAACTTCCGAGAAGTGTCTCAGAAAGGAAGGGGCACATCCTTCTCCTTATCTCCTCTGAATCCTGGAATGCGGGTGTGATGACTGGAGCTCAAGCAACTACACTGGGTCAGGAGTCAATCTGCTATGGATGGAAGAGTGGAAAGATATAAGGAACATGGGTCCATGATGTCTTTGATCCCACTATACCAACTCTAGACTGCCCATCTTTTTTTTTTTTTTTTTTTTTTTTTTTGAGACAGAGTCTCGCTCTGTCACCTAGGCTGGAGTGCAGTGGCGAGATCTCAGCTCACTGCAAGTTCCACCTCCCGGGTTCAAGCCATTCTCCTGCCTCAGCCTCCCAAGTAGTTGGAACTACAGGTACCCGCTACCAAGCCTGGCTAACTTTTTTATATTTTTAGTAGAGACGGGGTTTCACCGTATTAGCCAGGATGGTCTCGATCTCCTGACCTCCTGATCCGCCCGCCTCGGCCTCCCAAAGTACTGGGATTACAGGCGTGAGCCACTGCACCTGGCCTAGACTGCCCATCTTTTTACTTTTTTATGTGATGGTGTAAACCCAGCGTCGTTCAGGCGTTATTACATGCAACCAAATCTAGTCCTAATATAAGTTCTGATCTCTAATAGTCAAAATTGAACCCTTATCTCTCCTTCTGTAACACAATGAATAGCTATGTGGCCATGTTCTGTGTGCCCTATGTTTAAATGCACTTGTTTCCCCACTCTCTCATCCTTCCTCCCAAAGCCTTAGGTATTGTAGAAATGGTTTAGAATTTTTATTCGCAAACTATTATCATGTTTTCCCTTACAATAGATCTCCTTTATTTTTAGAACTCTTCATAATTTAATAATAGAAATTCCAACTCACCGCAGTTTAATCCATTGAGATTAAACTACATGCACTAAAAGATGTGCTATTCCAGCCGGACGCAGTGGCTCACGCCTGTAATCCCAGCACTTTGAGAGGCCGAGGTGGGCAGATCACCTGAGGTCAGGAGTTCGAGATCAGCCTGGCCAACATGGTGAAACCCCATCTCTACTAAAAATACAAAAATTAGCTGGGTGTGGTGGTGCATGCCTGTAATCCCAGCTACTCGGGAGGCTGAGGCAGGAGAATCACTTGAACTATTCGGGAGATGGAGGTTTCGGTGAGCTGGTATCATGCCACTGCACTCCAGCCTGGGCAACAGAGCAAGACTACATCTCAAAAACAAAACAAAACAAAACAAAAAAACAAAAACAAAAACAAGTGCCATTCCTGTTTCCTGCACTCCTTCCTTCCCTGTCTCCACATCTCTACTCCACTTCCATTGTCCTTGGGTTAGAGAACTTCACGGGATATTTTCCTCGGTTACATTTAATAAACCTTTTGTGCCCTCACATGTTTGAAAATGGCTTTCTTTTGCAATGGCACCTCACTGACATCTTGGCTAGGTATATAGAGAACTTCAGGCCCTCTCCCTTTAATAGTCTGGAGACACCAGCACACTGTCTTCCAGCCTCCAGAGTTGCACAGGGGAAGCCCAAGAGAGCCTAATTCTCTTTCCTTTGGGAAAAAAAAAATAATAATATATAAATATGTTCTTGCTACCTCTAAGTACCTCACATTTTCATTATTCCCATTTCTTGTCATTATTACTCTGGATTATGAAATATTTTTCCTTTGACATTCCAAACTACTAATTTCAGTTCTTCATTGACTTTTAGTTCCAGAAAGCCTCTCATATACTTTAATCTCCTCTCTTTGGGAGTTCTCTCCTTGTAAAGTTCTTATGCAGTCATTCCATTCATCCTGCCTCAAAAGCGCCACTGCTGCAAGTATGAAGCTTGGCTTCCTTCTCTCCCTTCCATGGCCAAGAGTCCTTAAATGCAATGTCACTTGCCTGTCAGTGAGTGCAAGTTCTCTATCCCCTGTTCACAACAGACTGCTCAAGCCCCTGCTGCCTTAGCATGCCTGAGGCTCGGGATGACTGGTCAGCTGTCATCCAGGTGGGCCCAGGTGAAATGGGTTAGCAGACTGTGGTCTTCCTAAGAGAAATGGAAACAGATTCTCTGCTCTTTGGTTCCTGTGGTGACAACGGGGGGAGGCAGTCCTCCCCTAGCTGAATGGACTCGGGCCAATTCAGCCCAGATTCCTTGGGACTGGCAGGATTCCAGCAGCCCCTCCAAGAGCATAGGCAGCAAGGGGCAGCTGAGTGCTTCTAATGGAATCCAACTCTAATCAGACAGTGGAGAGAGCTCCACTTCTAGAGCCAGAGACGGACCTTGACTCCAGTCCAACGCTGTCACTTCCTCGCTGTGTGACTTCACAGAAATTACTCATCTCTGAATCTCACCTCTGAGATTACTCCTTTGTTTAAAGCAGGGAGCATACGAGAAAACCAAGACTGGTTGTTTCTAGTATCCTCCTTAGGAGAACCAATCTACTGACATATAAAGTTTTGGGAATGTGCTTCTTCAAAGTACTATATGAGTTATTTACAGTGTTTTAATCATGCAATATCAAAGAAGACCGGGCCCCTGTGCAGAAACGCATCAGAAACTTTACCTTCTGCCTCTTTTGTAAAAACAGGTTGAGAGAAGAGTGAGGCTACCAGAAGAATCTGAGAAATATTATAATATTTCAGCTTTTAACATTTGTTGTGGCTGTTCCTACCTAAACTGAAGCACCTAGGATTCTTCCAGGCAAACACTCTCTGCCTCTTCCCATATTCTCTCGTTAGCTCAAGACCTGAGTGCCATGGGAACACAGGGGACAGATGCTGGGAGCCATAACAGATTCCATGCTGATTTCAGTCTTGTAACATTTATTGAGCATCTCCTGTGTGTAAGGCATTGAGCAAGACACAGACCTTGCCTTAAAAGAGCTTAAAGTCTAGTCGAGGAGATAAGGTAGGAGGTACAGAACAGATCAAAGCAGCACGATGCAATGCAGAATGTGGCCAGGGCCACAGTGCCATGAGGGTTTAAGGAAAGGAGAGCTCCTGCGAACTGGGGAGAGCAGAAAAGCATTCTTAGAAGGGGTGCCAAATGAGGTGGGCAGAATCTCAGGGGGCAAGAATGGTCCACAGCGCTGGGGAGGGGAGGTCACTCAGTTCGTAGTTCCTTAAAGACAAGGCTCAAGTCTTCTTTGTCTTCACATTCCTTTACCCCATTCTCCCACGGCCAAACGTAACTCACACAATCAGCTGGCCCTTTTCTGATTAAGGGTCTGAAGCAAGGACAGCTCCAAGTGAGGAAGCGAGGTGAACTGGAAAGAGAGAGGAGGGGGGCTTCTGGATAGGTACAGGGAGCTGACTGAGGTTGACAGGAGGTTGCCCAAGTAAGCCCAGCTGTTGGGGGAACAGACACCAATGGGAACACAAGGGTGACAGCATGACAGGGTAGCAAACAGAGGTGTGCACAAGGAGAAGGCAGAGAGAGAAAGACAGTTAAAAAAAACCCTCGACAGGAGAAGCAACAGAGAAAACCCCAGAGCTTCATGTGGTGAAGAAGCCCCTAACACATCCCCTGTTGTGTGGCTCGCGGAGGCTGCCCGAAGTCCTGAAATACACTCTGCAGCGCCTCAGTCCCATAGGGCTCCACTTGGCAGGAGGTTTCTCTGACTACAGCACCACCCGGCTCCCCTGTATCCAGTATATACCTGTGGGTGCCCACACGGCACGACCGTCTACTCAAGATGGTACACTTCACTGTGGTCAGCGCACTGGCTTACCAGGAATACATGCTGGGCTTCATAACCCCCAATCAATAGGACATACCTTCCCAGCACGTCTCTTTCCAAACAGTAGCCACTACAAAAGTAGGGGAAATAATTCAATTTACATTGATGTTCCACATGGTTAAGACTTGTCTTTCAAAGCTCAGTCATTTGGACCAGTTACAGTGCTATAAAGTCTGACTTCAATCTATTCTTTGAAATGTTAAAATACTTTTCCCATGCATCCATATTTGATATCATCGTTAGCCAACCAGGTGGCAAATCCTCTCCTAAAATCATGGAATTCATCCTATTTGGTCACTATTTTCCTTTCCCATCATGCTTTGGATACATGCTGTGGTAAATAAGCATGTAAGGTGTGCATGGGGAATGAACCCCAAAGAAAAAGTGGCTCTGTGGGAAAATGCATTCCAACAGGCCAAAAACCAAGCCCAGGCCTTGGGCACACCCAGCAAGAAGGGACCTCAGGAATGCCTGGACACAAACGTTCCTGCCCCAGGAGCATGTTGCTACGTGAAAAGAGTATAAAGGCAAGGGAGGGTGGGCATGGCGCGCCGCCCATGCAGGCACATGCAAGCATTGTACACGACGTGCTACGAGCTCAGTGGCCACTGGCTCATCTTGTCTCCCATGGCAGCTGTTCCAAAGCACTCCCTCACCTACCCCACACCTTACTCCACATGTGTGCACAGCCAGGGCAGGCTGGGAGGTGGCAGCCTCACCACCTCCCACACTGACAGAAGGTGACTTCGGCTCCCTCAGGACCCTCCTCTAACCTGGTCTTCCCCTCCCACCTCTGAGAAAGGCATCCACTGAGAGCCAGGGCTGGTGGCAGGCCCTGGACTTGGGGTCCAGTCCCAGCTGCCAGTCAGGCAGTCAGCCCCTTCTCTTGTCTCTGCCACTCCCTTGGTTCTTCTCTTTGCCTAAGAACATCTTCAGAACAGCTTTGACCCTTGAACCCCAGGCTACTTTCCCATCAGACACTCACCCGCTCAGTAACCCCTGCCCGAAGGCTGGGGTCACACTGGAGCCTCTGGGGTCCCAGAACCTCCTGCTGCTAATTGTTGAGAATAGTGGCCTAAGGCTCTCCCACCTCATGGCAGCTTTAACCTGCTCACCAGCCCTCTTTCTGGAGTCGTCCCTCCAGCCCTGATGATGCCCCGTCCCTCTTTCTCCTCCCATTTCCTTAGCCTCGTTGGTCTCCGGCCTCCCCTGCTGGTTCCTTTCTTCTATTTGGATGCCACACCAGCGCTGCCTTCCTTTCGTCCTCTCACCAAGCTTCCTCTTCATTCTACTCAGCCCTCCGGCTGGTTTCCAGGCCCCTGCCCCTTCGTCAGCTTCACCACCACCCTCCCCTGCCCCACATTTCATGATTCTACAACAAGGAAAGCAACCCTAACACAGGCCACCAACTGAATGGCATGAGGCTCACCCACTCACCCAGCTGCATCCACAGCCCGGCCTTGGCTCAGACTGCCCCCTCTTGTGGCAGCAAGCCTTGGCTCACCAAACTTTATGATCCTTCATGACCAACAGTTAAAAAAAAATTAAGTAAAGCACCTCTAACATGTGTATATGTATTTGTAAATTAATTATATGTTCTAATGCTTCCACATTTTTGTTTTATAAAAATGTTTTTATAACATTTATTTTATAAAAATGTTTTATAACATTTTGTTTTATAATGTACATTATATAATGTACTTTATATAAATGGACTCATACGGTCTATAACCTTTTCTATCTGCACGACCATTATGTGAAATTCATCAGATTGGCAGGGCGCGGTGGCTCAAACCTGTAATCCCAGCACTTTGGGAGGCCGAGATGGGCGGATCACGAGGTCAGGAGATCGAGACCATCCTGGCTAACACGGTGAAACCCCGTCTCCATTAAAATATACAAAAAACTAGCCACGCGAGGTGGCGGCCGCCTGTAGTCCCAGCTACTCGGGAGGCTGAGGCAGGAGAATGGCGTGAACCCAGGAGGCGGAGCTTGCAGTGAGCTGAGATCCGGCCGCTGCACTCCAGCCTGGGCAACAGAGCCAGACTCCGTCTCAAAAAAAAAAAAAAAAATTCATCGAATTGTTTTCATGGGCTTGTACATTAACTCTGACTACAGTATTCCATCATGGGCGTGTACCACGTGTATTATCCCTTCCACTACCAATGGACACTGGGATTGTTTCCAGTTTGAGCTATTACAGATGGTGCTGCTAGAAGCCAGCCTGAGCATGCCTTCTGGTACACATCCATATGCATTTCTTTGTGTCTGTCTCAAAGCTGGGTTGGTACCAAGGAGTGGAACTGCTGGGTCATCAGGTATGTATCTGTTCAGCTTTGATAGATGATGTCAATTTTCCAAAGTGGCTAGACCAATTTATACTCCCATCAGCAGTATGAAAGCTGACCACTCCACAACCTCACCAACATAATATTGTCTTTTTCTCCCTTCATTTTTGCCATTCTAGTAAGAAAGATACCACAAAGTACCGCAATCCCTTTTCAAAATGAGGAGAGTGAGACTAAGTGCTTCTCTCAAGCTCACAAACCCAACGTAAGTTGGAAGAGGCACCCAGGTCTTCTGACTCCGAATATGCTAAGGTTTCCACCATGGCCAAATATTGTTTCCAACGTAACAGCCTAACAACAGAAGAATTCCGAAGCACTAGTAAAAAAAAAACATGTTTGTGGACTATGCTAATCCCAACACATTGCTCCCGACAGGAGAGAGAGAATGTAGTGTCTATCAGCTGAACTTTGAGGCAGACACACAAAAAAATGTCTGGACACATACACCCCAGGTATTGACAATGAGATGATGGCCGTTTCTTTCTTTTCTGCCTTTCTTATTTTTGTACAATTAAAATTTAATAAAAGTTATTTTTTAAAATTCAGATATAATTTATCTATATTCATCTATAGAATTCAGTGATTTTTAGCATATTCACTAAGTTGCACAACCATTGCCACTATCTAATTCCAGAACATTTTGATCACCCTACAAAGAAATCCTGTGCCCAACCCATCAGCAGTTACTCCCCACTCCCTCTGCCACGAGGCCCAGCAAGTACGAATCTACTTTCTGTCTCTTTGGGTTTGCCTCTTCTACACGTTTCATATAGCCGGAATCATACGGTACGTGGACTTGCGTCTTGCTTCTTTCACTTAGAATGTTTTCCAGGTTTATCCATACTAGGCATGAAACAGTAGTTTATTCTTTTTTATGACTGAATAATACTCCTTTATATGTACGTGCCACATTTTGTTTCTCTGTTCATTAACTGGTAGATATTTGGGTTGTTTCCATTTTTGGCAATTACTAATAATGTTGCTATGACGCTGCCCACTAGTAGTCATCCTCCCTTTCTTCTTTTAGGTAGCCATGGCTTCCCAGAGTGTAGATTACCTTTCCTGGCTTCCCTTACTGCTAGTTGTGGCCGTAAGACCAAGACTAAATGAATGAGATGGAAGAGGTATCATGCCGAATTTCTGGACAGTAGCCCTCAAAGGCTGGAATGCATATGGAAAGGCTAGAGTTCTTGCAGCCATTTTAGGCCATGAAGTCACTTTGGACTTAGAAGCAACCTGGGTCTCTGACTATGCAGGCTCCATACCTACTCTGGCCTAATTACCTTCTGACTTCTTGCAAATAAGAAACTTCTAACTTGTTTATGTCTTTGTTATTTTGCATTTTCTCTCACTCATAGCACAACCTAAAGTGGCTCTCTCACAAGAGAGTGATAAGAGTTAAATGAGAACATATAACACAGATAGCCATTTTTATATTCCCTCAACAAAGAGTTTAGCACTGCTTTTATATAGTAGGCAACTCAAACATTTGTAGAAATGAATAAGAATCTGGAAAAATAAAGGCAATTTCACTCATTTAAAAAACTATCTTGTCCAGGAGCAGCAGCTTACGCCTGTAATGCCAGCACTTTGGGAGCTGCGGTGGGCAGATCACTTGAGGCCAGGAGTTCAAGACCAGCTTGGCCAACTCCATCTCCACTAAAAATGAAACCCCATTTCTACTAAAAATATTTTTTAATTAGCTGGGTGTGGTGGCACAGGCCTGTAATCCTAGCTACTCGCGAGGCTGAAACATGAGAATCGTCTGAACCTGGGATGTGGAGGTTGCAGTGAGCCAAGACTGTGCCACTATACTTCAGGCTGGGCAACAGAGCAAGACCCTGTTTCAAAAAAATTAAAAATAAATAAATACCTTCTTTTTTTACCAACTTATTTTTTCCAGGTAAACATCATTATTTTTTCAAGCTTTATAAAATATCTCATAGGAATTGCCTTAAATCTTTGCCAACATTTGGAGATATAATATTGTCACTATTACTATATTTAAACTTCTTTAGAAAGAGCCAGGAACTGATTGATTTCATCTTACCCATTCAATACATATTTAATATGAGGCTCCTCTGTAACAAGCCTAATTATAACCATGGGGCTTTAGAGTTAAAAAATAAAAAGATAAAATAAAATAAATAAATAAACAAACATTAGGTAAAGAATCCCGACAGCCAGGCTCAATGGCTTATGCCTATAATCCCAGATTCTCAGAAGGCTGAGGCAGAGGAGCACTTGAGGCCAGGAGTTCAAGAACCTGGGCAACACTGCAAAAGCCCATCTCTAAACAAAAACATTTTTTAAGCTAGGAGTGGTGGTGCACACCTATAGTCCCAACTACTTAGGAGGCTGAGGTGGAAGGATCACTTGAACCAAGGAGTTCAAGACTTCAGTGAGCTATCATTGCACTACTGCACCCCAGCCTGGGCAACAGAGCAAGACTCCATCTCTGAAAAAATAAAAATAAATCCCTGATGCCACTTCCCCACAATGTCTATCCACTAAAATACTCAGGGAAGTAAAAGCGGCAATAAAAATCTGTATCAGCCAGGCACAGTGGCTCACACCTGTAATCCCAGCACTTTGGGAGGCCATGGCAGGCATTATTACCTGAGGTAGGGAGTTTGAGACCAGCCTGACCAACACGGAGAAACCCCATCTCTACTAAAACAAACAAACAAAAAAATACAAAATTAGACAGGCGTGGTGGCACATGCCTGTAATCCCAGCTACTCAGGAGGCTGAGGCAGGAGAATCGCTTGAACGTGGGAGGCGGAGGTTGCGGTGAGCTAAGATCACGCCATTGCACTCCAGCCTGGGCAATAAGAGCGAAACTCCGTCTCAAAGAAAAAGAAAAAAGAAATTTAAAAGAGAAAATTTCTATCATCACTAAGGACTAAGGTTACTTTGTCCTCATCATCTCCAGGTACTGATTCAGAATCTCTTGCCTTTCTTCTTCGCAGCCAGTAAGACGACTTTGATCATGCTTAATAGTTCCTGGACCTTGTACCTTTCATTTTCTATCATGTCATGTTTTTATGATTCTCCACTGCTATCCTTATCCTCTCGGTGTTCCAGTAATTTTGCCAGTGGATCTGGTTTTCCCTCTCATGTTGCTAATCTCATACTGAACTTGTTACTGTTGATGTTCTTTATTTCAAACATTTATCATATAGGTTAGATTTGGTCTAATGGAGGTATTTACAGAGGTACCCACATGATGGTCATCATCACTATCATCACCATTTATTGAACCATTACTCTGTGACAGGTACTGTGCTAAGCACCTCATCCATAGAAATACACCACCAAATCCATGCAATAATTCTCTAATGAATTATTAGAGAGAAAGTAAGAAAACTGAGGCCCAAAGAGGTTAGGTAACATATCCAAGAACTGACAGCCAGTAAGAGTATCCTTGGCCAGGCGCAGTGGCTCACATCTGTAATCTCAGCACTTTGGGAAGCCGAGGTAGGCGGATCACCTGAGGTCAGGAATTTGTGACCAGCCTGGTAAACACAGTGAAACCCTGTCTCTACTAAAAATACAAAAATCAGGCTGGCATGGTGGCGGCCACCTGTAATCCCAGCTACTTGGAAGGCTGAGGCAGGAGAATTGCTTGAAGCTAGGTGGTGGAGGTTGCAGTGAGCCGAGATTGTGCCACCGCACTCCAGCCTGGGCAACAAAAGCGAGACTCCATCTCCAAAAAAAATAAAAAATAAAAATTCCTCACTGGTAGTATTTGTGCAAAGGCAGGATTTGAACACAGCTCAGTCTGCCTCTTATTCTGAAACATTTCTTTATGTTCTATAGGAGCTGAATAGCTCCTATATGTTCTGTACTGGTACACATATCCCATCATCCTGCCGCTACTTTCTATCCATCTGTTCCCTTCTCTTTGCCCAGCATTTGGGTTTCTCAGCTCAACCAGTATTAATTCCTTTTCTTCTTCCTCTCCTAAGAAGCAAAAGGCATCACACCACGGCGGTCAGTCCTGGTATTAAGGACTCCCCCTCAAGTTAACCCTGATCCTTCTCACCACTCCTCAGCTGTGGCTTTCAGCATCAGCGTCAGCGACAGCTGGGTCTGTGCCTCTGTCCTACACTCAAAGGTCTTAGGGTTGAGGGTAATACTAACAACACACACAGTGGATCACAGATCAGTTTCCCACCGGATCTGTCAGATTGAAGGCTCTTCACCTGGTTCTGTAAGCTAAGCTCAATCAGGCATTTAGGCTTATCGGGGGGACAGACTTCCACTTTTACCACTTTAGGATATCACCCCCCATACCACCACCAGCAATCTGAGTAGATCCCAAGTACTCTAACTCTCAGACTCCACCCATAAGTTCCAGAAATTCTATAACAGGCTTTTCCCTGCTACCCAAGCACAGAATATAGAGTGGACCAGGGATGCACCCCAACCCCAAGTCACAGATACCTACCCACATATCACGTTAGTCTAATCTGAATGGTTTAATCATCTTCTCAGACTCCAGCTGTTCCGATCAGCTGCCTTTCCTAGGACCTAGACACACATTCCTGAAGTTGCAGATGTATCTGGAACCTCGCAATGTCAGATGGGGGAGGGTGCAACTCTCTGGCTTCAGGGGACAGAGATTTTAGTCCCAAGGACCAGCAATAGAAGGCACAAGAGAATTGCTTGAGAAGGCTGCTAGGAGGCGATGAAGGGTGTAGAGACTGTCTGCAGCAAAAAGCCTCTTTCAGAGTCTTCTGCACACGACAACAAAGGTAACTGAAGAATAACCTCTCATGGGAGACTGGCTCTGACACTAGTGTAAACAAATGTTGACGGCAGGCATGGAAGGCTCAGTTCTAGGAGGCAGGGCAATAATTCCCTAATGAATTACTAAGGAGAAAAATGAGAAAACTGAAGCCCTGCAGGGAAAGAAGTGGAAGTTGGTGCCCTCACCACCAGTTTCCACACCATCATTCTTCCGGTCTTTCTTCCTAGCTGCCCATTCCTCCTCTTGCTTCTTCCCTGACTTCCACTTCCACCTCTCATGCTGATGCTCCCCAGCAATTCAGCCAGGACTCTCATCCACAACCACACAGCCTTCCTGAGCGATCCCATCCTCTCCTACAATACAACTTCAGGGGCCAGCTACCCAAGAATGACCCCAAGTATCTCCTGAGGCATCGGAACCATCTGTGAAAGCCCTGAAACATAAGACTACCAGCCTCCCTCCCCGCAAACACTACAGAGGACTCTGATGCTCTACAGTGTGAGAACCACTGTTCCAGCCTAGATCTCTCTCTCTCAGCCGCAGATGAGCAGGCCAGTTGCGAAGTGGGCGGGTCCACCAAGCGATTCCACAGTCATTCCAAACTCAAAATGGCCCAAACCAAATTCACAACCTTCCCCTACCAACCCGGTATTCCTTTCACGTTTTATAGCTCAGTGACTGGTCCTACCATCTCATGGCACCAAGTGAGAAACTCTGACATCGCCCTTCCTCCCATCTACCAAGTAGGAGAGGCCTCTACATCAGTTTCTTTTGAGCCTGCCTTCGCCTCCCCATCCACCTAGCCAGGACCCCATCATCGCACTCTTGAATTCCTATAATAACCCTCACTCAGCTCCCAATCTCTAGGCCCCTTTCACACCATCGTCCTCCACACTGCCACCAGGACTACAAGTGACAATCCTTCTCTCCTCTTACAGCTTCAGTGATTCTCCACTGACCACAAGACAACACCTACGCTCCTAGGCACTGCCTGCAAGTCCCTCTGAGAACTGACCCCAAACCACCTCTCCAACCAGCTCCTCCTCCCTCCATCCTCCACCACAAACCTCACGCTCCAGCAACACCACACTGCCCACCACCCCTGAAGCACATCATACTCCTTCCTGCTTCTGCACCTTTGTACAATCTGTTTCCTCTGCCTGTATCCTGCTTCACCTGGAAAAATGAAAATCTTTAAGAGTCTGTGAGTCTTACTCAGTCCCATGAGCTTCCATTTCCACTACTCTACTTCCCAAGACACGGTATTATCATTATGTATTTACTTCCATCTGTCAAGTCTTGGTGCTCCTGAGGGCAGGGTCTGCAGTGTCAAGCCCTATTACATGCTTAGTAAATGTTTACTTAATGACTGAAAACCACTAATGAGGTCCAAGTATTCTTCCACACCTTCAAGAAGCAAAGGAAGCAACCAATCTCTAGAGCAATAAAAATAAGGCCAACTGCTATCTTGGAAACCACAGGTAATGTTTCAGTAATAGATGCTTTTGGTGACAGCTGAGGAGTTATGAAAAATGAGTCAGCAACTACATAATTTGTCCATTATTTCTGGCACAGTCCAAGGAAACAAGGCCATGACCAGAACACCGGTCCCTCCCTTGATCTCAGTGCTTTAGCCATGCTGGCTCCCCAGCACATCTGGAGTCCACCATGCCCTTTTTCCAGCTAGGATGATGGCAGATGCAACCGTCACCTCCCCACCTGGCTAGCTTCAATTCACTTTCAGGTGTCAGCTTAAAGGCCCCTTCCTCTAGTAAGCTGTCTCTGACTCCCCTAGCAGGAAAGCCATTCAATATATGGTCTCTTAGCACCTTATACTCCTCTTTTGCAGACATCAGTGCTATAATTATTATATATTTTTTTAAGAGATAGGGTCTATGTTGCCCAGGCTGGTCTCATTACATTGCCCAAGCTAGACTCAACTCTTAGACTCAAGCAATCTTCCTGCCTTAGCCTTCTGAGTAGCTGGGACTACAGGTCCCAGCTACTGTGCACTGTAATTTTTTATTTATTTATTTATTTTTTTGAGACAGAGTCTCACTCTGTCTCCCAGGGCCTGAGTGCAGTGGTGCCATCTCAGCTCACTGCAACTTCTGCCTCCAGGTTCCAGTGATTCTCCTGCCTAGGCCTCCCAAGTAGCTGGGATTAAAGGCGCGTGCCACCACGCCCGGCTAATCTTTTGTATTTTTAGTAAAGAGGGGGTTTCACCATGTTGGCCAGGCTGGTTTTGAACTCCTGACCTCGAGTGATCTGCCTGCCTTGGCCTCCCAAAGTGCTGGGATTACAGGCATGAGCCACCACACCCAGCCCCTATATTTACTTTTTTATGTACTTGTTATTATTTTTGTTATTTAACCTTGCTACTAGACTGTACGCTAAAGTACAGCAAGGACCAGATCTTTTTATTTATTTATTTATTTATTTTATTTTATTTATTTATTTATTTATTTTTTTTTTTTTTGAGACAGAGTCTTGCTCTGTCGCCCAGGCTGGAGTGCAATGGTGCGATCTCAGCTCACCTCAACCTCTGCCTCCCAGGTTCAAGCGATTCTCCTGCCTCAGCCTCCTCAGTAGCTGGGATTACAGGCATGCGCCACCATGCCCAGCTAATTTTTTGTACTTTTAGTAGAGACGGGGTTTCTCCATGTTGGTCAGGCTAGTCTCGAACTCCCGACCTCAGGTGATCCACCCACCTCAGCCTCCCAAAGTGCCGGGATTACAGGCATGAGCCACCACGCCCGGCCTTTTTTTTTTTTTTTAACCACTGTGGCCTCACACTTGGCATAGCACTGGCACTCAGCAGACCCTGGACAAGAACTGGATGGATGGATGGACAGATGGCCAGATGGGCTAGTAGGCAAGTAGTAGTTATGGAGGACAGGAAAGAATAAGGAATAAGGTTACCTTCAGTTATTGGTACAATCCTTGATAATCATCCAGCTCTCTTTGTTCTGACTTAAGCCTCATAACACAATCTCAGATATTAAAACTGGGGCTTCCCTACTGAAAAGGGATGCATGCACACCAAAGATATTCCTGTTTACATGGAAAGTGGAAGTCTCAAAGCAAATGGACACATTTGGCATTCTGACTTCATATTCATTGATCTTTCTATATACCAGGTTGCTTCTCTGTTCCACAAGTACTACTGACTATAGAATCTCAGTCCTTAAGAACCCCCCGAAATCATGATCGTGTTAACAGACCACAACAGACACTGTCTTTTCTTAACTAGCCACCAACACTGGACTAGATATTGGAGCTGTGTGCTAAGTCAAGTTTACGTCCTGTTCCCACACAGTCACGCTGCAGATTCAACAAAGGCCCCTGAAGCAGACACTTTCATCTGAGATAAATGCTTCACCATGGGCATGGTTTATTAGCAGCAGTACAGGAACTGCAGGCAGCTGTTGAGAAACTGTCACATGCATATGGACGTGTTCGAGTTCATGGGCTTCGTCAGGTGGGGAATCAGGGCACCTGAGTATGAAACTCTAGCAAAGCCTCCACCCTCATCTGGAAAGTAGAAAGAGTGGACTCAATGCTTGGTAACCATCAGGACACACGGACACTATATGTGATAAGCACAAAGGCCATAGTGATGCTCATTGCCAAAGTGTCCCATGGCAGATATAGCTAGAGACACATTAAAGAAATAAACTAACTGAAACAACAAGTATCTTCTGAAAACAGCAAAGGATGCTACATATCAATCAGCAAGTAACTTCTAATCTTATCAAAAAAGCTTGTCAGCCAGGTGTAGTGATACTCGGGAGCTACTTGGAAGGCTGAGGCAGGAGGATCGCTTGAGGCCATGAGTTGAAGGCTGCAGTGTGCTATAATCGCACCTGTGAATAGCCACTTTGCTCCAGCCCAGGTGACTCAGCAACACTGTGTCTCCTTTAAAAAAAAAAAAAAAAGCTTCTCAACAAGAACACAAATTATAACCCTAGTTACAAACTAATTATCACAGGTACCAATAATTACTATACTTCAGTCATTTACAGGAAAGTTCAGTATTTTCTGCCCCATAAGCATGAAACAAGACCTTAAACCCATCATTCCAGATTCAACTCAACTCCTCAAACTCAATCACCAGGAAACCGAAACATCTAAAACCAAGGAAACTATCACAACCACCTTTTTCCAATGAAGCCCTGTTGCCTTATCTCACCTGTGACTTCTTTTTTTTTTTTTTTTTGAGACGGAGTCTCGCTCTGTCACCCAGGCTGGAGTGCAGTGGCGCAATCTCGGCTCACTGCAAGCTCCGCCTCCCGGGTTCACGCCATTCTCCGGCCTCAGCCTCCCGAGTAGCTGGGACTACAGGCGCCCGCCACTGCGCCCGGCTAATTTTTTTCTATTTTTAGTAGAGACGGGGTTTCACCATGGTCTCGATCTCCTGACCTTGTGATCCGCCCGCCTCGGCCTTCCAAAGTGCTGGGATACCTGTGACTTCTACAATGAGTGTGTCAGAAGCCACACCGTGAGGCAGCCAGGAGCATGAGAAGAGGCATTTGAGGCATTAGGACCCTCAGCTTCTCTCATAGCTACATCTTGGGCAATGTGTTTAACCTCTCTAAGCTTCCGTTTTCTTCTATGCACTTCAAAACCTGCCCTACCTACCTGCAGAATCAACGTACGGCTGGAATAAAAAGTGTGAAGAGAACTTTAAAGTGTTGTAAAGTGTTGAGATACTGTATAACGGATGGAACCTCAGATCTAACAACCTTCTCATTTTATAGATTCAGATCAGTCACTGGGAGCCCACTATTTACTCCATTTGTTCACCCAGTAAACATTTATGGAGCATCTACCACAGGCCGGATGCCAGGCTGGGCACTGAGGACCTGCTGGTGGGCAAAACAGCCACAGCCCATGACCTGATGGGACTGCACTGCACCAAGGGAGATCCTCAGACATATCCAGCAATTACCCTAGAAAGCATATTCTTACACCTCACAGGCCATGCTAATGATTTGGTCTTTTTTCTGACAGAAATTAGAAGCCACTGGAGGCTTTTAAGCAAAGGGAATGGCATACGCAGACCATTCTGGCTGCCTTGCACCAGCCTGGGGTAGGCCCTGAATATGCAAGAACAAACGCGGACTCTTACTCTGTAAAGTCTAGAGAACGGTCATGAGGGAGTCACCGGTGGGCACAATTGTACTGTATGCTACGGCAGGGCACACAGTGAGAGAGCTGTGGGAGCCCAGCAGGAGAGCAATCTATAAATGCCAGTGGACTGAAAGTGTTAGAGATATGGTGCCTAGAAAGAAAAAATAAACAGCTGCACAGAGGACTAATCCTCTCTGTAATTCCACATAACGAACTTTATTGCCAGAGAAAGACAGCAAATTGTCTTGAATCTATTAACTTGTTTTCCATAAATATTTAATTATTCAGAAATAGGCCAAAAGCACAAACTTTCCTTGCCCTAGTTATCAGGCTTATACAACAGTGTGTGATAATTACTGTATCCAATAAATATGGACTTAAATATACTCCCTATTCTTCCTTTCATCTCAGATGATTTTGAAAGAACCTATGGCTGTCAAGGCCAAACATTTAAATTTTCTTCTGATTACTCAAAAATTGACTTAACCTTAAAATATATTTAAATTCTGAAGAGGGAAAGTATCATGTTGCATTATTAGTTTATATTTAAGACCAATCATTTACATGGAATAACAGAATGATTAAACAGAAAGAACTTGAGAAGCCAACCCCCAGTTCCTAAACGGGCCTGAGACAAAGGCACCCAGAATGGCTCTGTCCTCTCCTTCACCAGTACCCTATGTCTTTGTGGGAGCTGAGGCTTGCACCTGCAACCCCAATGCAGAAAGAGTTCTGCCCGCCACCCTAGACACGCTTGCCAGCTCCCCATCACCAAGTACATGTGTATTTTAACACATTGCTTGCGCAGTAACTCACATAACTTCCATAGGTAATACATTCATACCCTGAGAAAAGCATCCTAAAAATCGTATAACCCTGGGTGAAAAGAGGACACTATTCTAGCTCCCATTTCCTGGGCGCTCACAATGTGCAAGCCCTCTGCTAAGCCCTATTCTGTAGCGTCTCCCTGAAACCCTGTATGAACCACACAAAGGCACATACTATCTCACCTCTTGTATTGATGAGGAAACAGAGGTAGAGTCATTTGCTCAAAGCCACAAGGGTTGTGAGTGATGGAGTCAGAACACAAACCCACATCTGTTTATGTCCCAACTTCAGAGTCTGTGTTTTAAGCACTGCCCTATCTGCCTCTCTGACGCTCAGGAGATCAATCTCCTGCAAAGAAAAACATGACAGATTTGAAAGCTCTACAGAAAAAACAAGGAATGATTTGCTGTTCTGGGTCTTCAGGTCTCTGCGCTCGTCAGCAAGCACAGGCGAGACAAGTACAACTCATGCCTCTCCTTGGGGAAAAGTCACAGAACTGATCAGTGCAGGTACTTGGACAAAGAAAAGGTGTTCACGATGATGATGGGTGAAATGTACCTTTCAGAAGAGCTCATGCAGGAAGTGGGGAGGAAATACTTATAGACAAGCCTATAGACCTGGAGCCATAGTATCACCTGCAGGGCTGGTGAGGAAGGTCCTGAGGACTCCTTGAGCACTTGATGACTTCAGAGTTGATTATTCAGGCGACTTGACCTTCACATTCAATACCTAACTTTCGCCATGACCACGACACTATCACTAGGACCCTGAGGAAACAGCTCAAGAGGCGCTTTTTGGTTCTCCCACAGCACCATGTATAATTACAATAGTGAGCACTCTGTAAGCATTAGCTTCCTGGCAGGCACTGTGCTAAACACTGCACTGCATTCACTGAAATCTTCAACAGTCCTAAGTTAGGTAATACTGCTATCCCCACTTCACCAAATCAGTAAACCAAGACTCAGAGCTGGGAAGACACCTACCCATGGTCACACAGGTTGTCTCTGACAGAGGCAGGATTTGAACCCAGGTCTGCCTGGCTCCGAGCCTGAAACTGCTTGGCCGCTTCACGAGCAGTTCTCTGTTATGGCCAATCGCCTTCAGTCACCTTCTGTTTGTGGGTGACTTCTCCACTGACTGTGAGATCCCAAAGGGCAGGGACAAAGCTTCATCTGCATGTGTCCAGCATCCAGCACAAGGTTTAGCCCAAAGCAAGAGCCCAGCAAGGCAGGTTAATGAATGCCCGCCTGAAGAAAGTCAAGTGTACTCTCTGCTATGAAAGGAGGCCCAGAAACACTCCTCACAGAAGCCAATCCAACCAACTCTTCCCCCGAGTTAAAATCTATGAGCCACCTACTCAGTTCCTTTGGCCTGCTCCTCCACAACCCCAGCCCAAGGCAAGGGAGAGCAGTCATACTTCTGCGGAAAGGAGAGTTTCAGCAAGCATGAGCAGCTCATTCCAGACTTGTCCATTTTTCTGCTTCCTCATCTTGACTTTCAGCATCTGCAACAAATATTTCTTTTTTCCCATCCCTAAGACTTTTTAGGTCAAGTATCATCAGCCATACCCAAAGCCTACAGCTAGCATATAGCACAGCACATGCCTGTCTCAGAGTCAGCACTCAAATATTTGGGGAGTGAAGAAGTATAGTCCAAGGAATGGGTTTCACAGAGACCTGGTGACATATAAATAAGAATCTGCTACCATTTAGTAGTACAATTTGTCTGAGCATAGGTCCATCACACTGTTCAACAAGAGCCTACCCTGTGCCAAGCTCTGGGGACCCAGCAGCAAAGAAAGCAGGAGACTTTCCTTGTGCAGAGTAGAGACACAGGCAAAAAGTCACATATGCGATAACATGACGTGTGCTCTGATCCAGGTACACACAGAAGGAAAGTCAAGGTAGTACAAATAGGAGGGTGCCTGGAAAAATTAAGTAGGTTTCACAAAGGAGTGAAAATTTGAGCTGAGGAGGCATTCCCAAATCACCCCAGGGAGAAGTCACTGTTCCCTGCCTCTGTGACCTCACACAATGCTCACCTCCCACCACCTGGCCCACTATACTGTTTGGTAATCAATGGCTTGTGTGCCAATCTCCACACACAGCATGTGAGCACCTCAAAGGCAAGGACTTTAGGTATTCTCCACGGCTCACCTTTAACTGTCCAGTAAATATCTGCTCACAAAGAATAGAATCTATTTCAGATTATTAATAACGTAGCAGCTCATCCTTCTTAAGCACCTACTATGACCTGCTATTGCTGTATGTACTTTGCATTGCATGATCTCACTTCCTCTGCACAAAAACCCCCAAAGACAGATCCTATTATCATTATCTATTTTACAGATATGGAAACTGAGATGCAGAGAGATTAGGTAAATTGTTCCAAGTCACACAGCCAGTAAGTGACAGAGCTGGACTTTGAATCAAGGCCTGCATGGAAAATCAGTTCTCAATTACCAGTGAACAAATCCCTTTTCCTTTCTCTTTCTGTACTCTGCCTTGCATCCAGATACATGGATTGCCCTTTAATCTACTGTTCACTGGGACTAAGGCCACTTTTTTTCCTAGGACAAAGGATGTCTCTTGTTAGGCTTCTAAACAATGACTGCTAACTAATACTGAGTAAACATCATTGAGGAGTGGGGGGTGGAGGTACAAAATTGTGCTTATAGCAGTCAAAAACATTTATTAAGAAGGAACTGTACATACTAACTGACATATTTTCCACTGTTAGAACAACGTCAAAGTAAATCAAGTGAATACATGAAGCAACAATGAGTATGTATAGAATGCTATTCTTTGCGTAAGAGAAAGAATATATAATAAACAAGAAACTGGTAACAGTGGCTGCTTCTAGGGAAAAGGACTAGGAACTGTCAACTTGAGGCAAGACAGACAGTTACTTTACAATTTATTCCCCCACTTGCCTTTAAAAATTCCATGTGTGGGCCCGGCACGGTGCCTCACACCTGTAATCCCAGCACTTTGGGAGGCCAAGGCAGGCAGATCACCTGAGGTCCAGAATTCGAGATCAGCCTGACCAACATGCAGAAACCCCATCTCTACTAAAAACACAAAATTAGCCGGGCACAGTGCCTCACGCTTGTAATCTCAGCACTCTAGGAGGCCGAGGCGGGCGGATCACAAGGTCAGGAGATCGAGACCATCCTGGCTAATACAGTGAAACCCCATCTCTACCAAAAAATACAAAAAATTAGCCGGGCGTAGTGGTGGGCGCCTGTAGTCCCAGCTACTCAGGAGGCTGAGGCAGGAGAATAGCGTGAACCTGGAAGGCAGAGCTTGCTGTGAGCCGAGATCGCGCCACTGCACTCCAGCCTGCTGGGGTGACAAAGCAAGACTCTGTCTCAAAAAAAAAAAAAAATCCACGTGTGATTTTTTTACTTGCTCAAAATATAAAATAAAAACTATATTTGCTAGACGTGGTGGCTCACACCGGTAATTTCAGCACTTTGGGAGGCCGATGGGAGGATCACTTGATCCCAGGAGTTCAAGACCAGCCTGGGCAACATAGTGAGACTCCCATCTCTACAAAAAATTTAAAAATTAGCCAGGTGTTGTGGCACAGTACTTGGGAGGCTACGGTGGGAGGATCATTTGAGCCTGGGAGGTCAAGCCTGCAGTGAGCCCATGACTATGCCATTGCACTCCAATCTGGGTAACTGAGGGAGACCCTGTCTCTTAAAAAAAAAAAAAATTTTAAACTATATTCAAAGAAATCATTTATTACTGGGCCTTTCCCAAATGCTTACATATATACGACTGCAATCATGAAGAATTATGTATGTTTATGAACAAAAATTGAATGAACTTAATGTGTGATGAAATGGAACCATGCAACAACTGTTGTCTTTTATGTTGAAGTTCTCTAATTTTACTAATGTTACAATATTTTTGTGCAATAAATAAAGTGTATGTTAAAGGTACAGATACCATATGCATAAAAGCAGCAGGGACAACTTGCCACACCTTCTTTGCAGTTAAAGTCCTTCATCTGTTCTTTCAACAAGCATTCAGTGAGCACCTACTGTGTGCCAGGCAAGGTGCTAGACAGACGTTTTTAAAAGAAGAACTAAACAACAGGTCATTGGTTTCCTCCCTCCTGCCTTTGAAGAAAATATGACTAACCAGAAGGCCAGATCTAGAAGAACTCTTGGTGATCACATAGTCTAACACCCTCCTCACTCAGCTAAGAAACCCAAGGTCTGGAGACAGGAAGGGATTTGTTCAAGGTTATATAAGAAATAGAGGCCTCAGAATTCCCTGTCCTGCTCTCCTTGCATGTTACATGCTGTTCTGAGTGGCTTGTGTTGAAAGATGGGCAGGCAGTGAGAGACAGGACAGGACCCTAACCGGGTGGATCAGGTGCCTTCTCCCCTCCTGTCTCATTTATTCTTCATAACAACCTCACAAGGTGGGCATGGTTATCCTTGCTTTACAAATAAAGAAACCAAAGCTCTGTGAAGCTAAGGAAGTAGTGCTGGTTCACTCAGCAGGAGGTGGCAGCCTGCGGTTTCAAACAGACCTGACTGACTTCCAAGTCACAGTTCTTACCCTCCATACTGAAAAGGAAAATCCATTTCAAGAGGAGAGCCATATCAGAGCGCCTCAGATGCAGTATTTTTCATTAATGAAGTCTTTCTCTAGACTCTGAATGCTGCTAATCCCCTCACTATTCAACACATGTTCTAACTCTTCTTTGCCACCAAGTTTGAGCTTTCCTTCTAACCCAAAAAGCATGACGGTCACTCACATAGCAGCAATCTCTGAGAGTCATTAACACCATTTCTGCCAAGACAGAGTGGGAGAACTCTCACATGCTGCTTCTACGTCCTCTGGGACCTGCCACACAAGCACAGGCACCAGTAAGGGCCTCATCCCCTCAATGCTACTGGGTCACCACTGCAACAACTAGTGGTAATGAGGGAGTCCAGCACCATGGTTTCTGGCCCCCAAAAGTCCCACAGCTTCTATAGTGGGGGAAAAAAATGCAGGTTAGTAGAGAAGTATCCACCTACCTTCGCTTCTGTCCATGCAATGAAGGTAGGAGGGAGGCATTACAGTTTGGACTGGTCAACTACCAGCAAGCAGAGGCACTGGGCTTCGAAAGGTCACATACATGGGTATATAACACTCTTCTGAAATTCAGAAAGAGCCCTGTCATCTTGCTTCCTTCTCCCTGCCCCTGTGGGTACACAGTGGAGTCAGGCATTGCCTTCTTTCAGGGGTCTTCTTTTTGGGATTTCTGTGTGTTTTGAGACGGAGGAGTCTCACTCCATCGCCCAGGGTGGAGTGCAGTGACACGATCTCGGCTCACTGCAACCTCCACCTCCCAGGTTCAAGCAATTCTCCTGCCTCAGCCTCCTGAGTAGCTGAGATTACAGGTGCCCACCACCATGCCCGGCTAATTTTTGTATTTTTTCGTAGAAACAGGGTTTCACTATGTTGGCCAGGCTGGTCTCAGACTCCTGACCTCAAATGATCCACCCTCCTTGGCCTCCCAAAGTGCTGGGATTACAAGCGTGACCCACTGCACCCCACCCTCTTGGAATATGGTAAAATCGGGGTCTGTACTTGGATGGGAGCAGAGGGACTTCCATAGCCTCAGGCCTGAGCTTTATGCTCCAGCTCAGAGTCCTCACCGGGGTTGGGGTCTAAAGGTCAGCAAACAAATGTTCTTCTGCTTCCACTTGCCACTGCTCCCTGCGTTGCAGCAGCTCCGTCAGAGGCCTCGCAGGAGAAGCAGTCACGATCGAAGACACAGCTGAGTCTTTTGGGAACTCCCAAAAAAAACCTCATCCCAAACTGCGAAAAGAAAGTGGTCTAGTCTCACCTCTTAACTAGAAACAAACCCTCTCTTCTTTAGACTCTCCAGTCCCTGAATCCAACCTGCCCATCGGCATAAGAAAAGGGAAACTCTTAACTTTATCCAGCGATTTGCTCAGTAGGCACTGTTTCATCCTATCCTCACCAGGCCCCTGGGAGACGCACAGGCAGGTACTAACATGCTCATTTTGCAACGGAGGAAACAGGTGAAAAACTCTCCCAGGTAGCAAAGTCAAAAGCTTCTGAATTCTCATCCCTGCTCTCCCCTCTTACCAGGCTGCCATTTCAGTCTTTCTGAGACGCACTGCTGAGATCTACAGCAGCTTCTGGTACCAGTAGCTAGCAAGCCAGGACCCCTCCAAGCCTCACACTACTCTTCAAGCACACACATGTTTCAACAGCCTATCATCCAATGACAGCCAACCCCCCCGGCTCCCGCATCCTAGCATGCCCCTTCAACAGCAACAGGAAAGCCCCTGAGGTGCGAAAAACAGCGCGCCCCACTTAGGGCGCGGCGTAGCATAGGGGAGGCAGCCGGCCGGTAACCAGGACAGCTGAGCTCCAAGCCCGAGTCAGCAGTGGCACAGGCAGGCCCGGACGGTCCTTCTAGCGGCATTTCCGGATGCCCCCAGAATCCCCAGGGAGCCCAAAGCCCCCGTGCCCACCCCCCTGGACAGCGGAGACGGCGGCCTTTCCTTCGCGGGCGACCACCCACCCTCGCCCGCTCCTCACCTGGGGCCCTGCTTCCGCACCGCAGTCACCCGGGCCCCGCCCCCCGCCGCTGCAGGTCCCTGGACCCCGCCCCCCGCACCTGTGCTTTCCCCAGGTCCGGCGCGCTGGCCGCACCCCGCAGCCCCGCCCACGGCAGCCCCGCCGGCCCCGCCCCCCGCACCTGCAGCCGCGGCGCCCCGCCCAACTGCCTCCCCGGCCCCGCCCCCCGCGCCCGCGCCTCTTCCCCGCCATCCTTCACGCTCCCGGGGACCAGCGCGCCCCCGGCCCCGGACCCCAGAACCCCCGGATCCCGGCCAGGCCCCGGCGCCGGGCACCCGCAGGCACGGCCCGGCCCCGCCTCCCGAACCGAGGCCCCTCCCCGGCTCCGGCGGCCCTCGGGGTCCCGCCCCCCGCACCTGCAGCTCCCTCAGGCCCGGCCTCAGGGCCCGCCCCGTCCCGCCCCGCCGGCCGCGCCTCTCACCGCCGCTCTCCCCGCCGCCGCAGTCCCGGCCGGTCACCTTGACGCGGGCCGCAGTGGCAGCCGCCGCTTCCTCATGGCCCTGGGAGCGGCCCAGCGGCAGCGGCGCCTTCGCTTGGAGGCCGGGGCCGCGCCGAGCCGGGCCGGGGCCGGGCCGGGCGCAGCTGGAGCGCGGGCAGTCGCGGGAGCGGAGCCGGTGCCCAGCCGCAGTAGGAACCGTCCGCTCCAGGGCCTGAGCGGCGGGCCGCTCATCCAATCGGCGCGCGGCGCCAGAACAGCCCCCCAACCAGCTCGTCACAGGGGTGGAGACACGCAAATCGGCCGGCTGGTCGTGCCAGTGCGCAGCCGCTGCATCCGCGGTCCTCCCGGGCCTCGGCCTCCGCGCTCATCTGCAGACGCCCTCTCCGCCTGCAGGGATGCTGCGCTGCCAGCACACTCTGCCCGCCGCCCGCCACCCGCCACGCCCATCTCCTGCCTAGAAATAGCCGCGCATCTCATTCCCCACACGGCCGTCCAGGCCTCAACCACTATCCCCCCTAAATCCCTACCTGGGATTTATCGTTTTCAACAAAAATGGTTTTTTGAGCGAGACATCGCCTTAGTGCCCATTCTTCACAGCTGGGAGGTAGGCACAGAGCCCAGAACGTCAGAGCCAGAAGAAACCTCGGAGATCCTGGGGTCTCATACATTTTACAGCTGGGCAAAGTTAGGCCCAACGAGGTGAAGGGACTTGCCCAAGACCACACAGGCGCAAAGCTGGGGAATGAGCCCGGATCCTGTCTCCCTGCTCCCACATCCTTTACTCTGTGCCAGGCATGGTGAGGTGAGCACAGAGGTTAAGTCATTTGGCTAAAGTCGCAGGGATAATAAGTTGCAAAGACAATTGAAGCCAGGTCTGTGAAGCCCTGGAAATCTAGCACCACAGCAAAACTCTTCTGCCTCCCACAGAGAGAAGGTACTATGACCTGCCCTACTCCGAAAGATTATTGAACAAATAGAACGTCATTTTGACAATCTTCAAAGTAATTTTGCAGTAATATGAATGAATATGGAAAGATTGGTTACTATGCTTCCCAAAGCTTATGAAAGGAAAAAAGAAACAAAAAAGAAAATAGAGTCAGTAGAAGTTAAACCACCTGTGCCTTAAGGTGACGTTTTTGCTATTTTGTATTAAGAGAAGTTTCTGCTGTTTTGTATTAAGAAAACGGTAATCATCAAAGAAGGTACTTAATTATTTTGCATAAAGAGAACAAGAGCCTGGTGAGGTGACTCACGCCTGTAATCGCAACAATTTGGGAAGCCAAAGCGAGAGGATTGCTTGAGTTCAGAAGTGTGAGACCAGCCTGGGCAACATGGCCAGACTCTGTCTCTAATAACGATACAAAAATTAGCGAGGCGTGGTGGCGCAGGCTGTAGTCCCAGCTACTCAGGAGAGTGAGGTGGGAGATCATTTGAGCCCGGAAGGTCAAGGCTGCAGTGAGCCTCAAGTGATGGCGCCACTGCACTCCAGGCTGGATGACAGAGCGAGACCCTGTCTCAAAAAAGAGAGAGATACCATCCTGGCTAACATGGTGAAACCCCGCCTCTACTAAAAATACAAAAAATTAGGCGGGCGTGGTGCGGTCGCCTGTAGTCCCAGCTGCTCAGGAGGCTGAGGCAGGAGAATGGCGTGAACCCGGGAGGCGGAGCTTGCAGTGAGCTGAGATCGCGCCACTGCACTCCGGCCTGGGCGACAGAGAGAGACTCCATCTCAAAAAAAAAAAGAGAGAGAGAGAGAGAGAGAGAGAGAACAAGAGACAGTGTAGTGCAATGGTTCTGCCCTGGCTCTGCCACCAGCAAGCTGTGTGCATGTGAGCAAGTTACTTAGCATATCTATGTGCCTCCGGGTTTTTTTTTTTTGTTTTTTTTTTTTTTTTTGGTTTTTTTTTGGGGGGGGGGTTGTTTTTTTTTGTTTTTTGTTTTTTGTTTTTTGTTTTCAGATGGAGTCTTGCTCTGTTGCCCAGGCTGGAGTGCAGTGACACGATCTTGGCTCACTGTAACCTCTGCCTCCCAGGTTCAAGCAATTCTCCTGCCTCAGCCTCCCGAGTAGCTGGGATTACAGACGCCAGACCCACCACGCTCAGCTAATTTTTGTATTTTGGTAGAGATAGGGTTTCACCATGTTAGCCAGGTTGGTCGCGAACTCCTGACCTCAGATAATCTGCCTGCCTCGGCCTCCCAAAGTGCTGGGATTATAGGCATGAGCCACCGCGCCCCACCTGCCTCGGTTTCTTTATTGAAAGATGAGAATGATAAAAGTAGCCATCTCTTTAGACAGGCTGTTGGCAGGAATTAATGAGATGATACATGGAAGAGGGCCTGGCACCTAACAGGACCTCAATAAACATTGGCTACTATTATATTTACCTGTGTGACTTGGGGCAAGCACAGAAGTGTGTGCAATATACGCTTGCTAAATGGCATCTATACTTTTATTATGCTTATGCATACTTTCTAAGTTTTCTTCAATGAACACAGATTCTTTTGTGATATATAAGAAGTTATTGTAAACTCAATTTTAAGATGAGAAAAGGTCATTTAATCTTGATTCTTGATGCTTCCAGAAGGATGTATTCATTCTTTCTACAAATATCTAATGGTTCTCTGCTATGTGCCAAGTGCTACTATAAATGCTGAGAAAACAGCAGTGAATAAAAGAGACAAAAATTCTTGTCCTCGTGGAGTTGACATTCTAGTGGGGTAAGACAGCTATTAAAAATCAATATTTACAGTAGCAGGCTAGATAGAGAAAAGTGCTATGGGAGTAAAATGAAGCAGAGAAGAAGGGAGTTCAGTGTTAAAGATGACAGAAAAGCTTAGATGGTGATAAGCAAGAAACAATAGGTTTCTTAAAGCAATAAAGCCAAGCGCAGTCTGAGAAAGAGAAAGAGAAGGATCTGAATAGTCATTTCTCCAAAGAAGATACACAGTAGTCAATAAGCACATGAAAAAGTGCTCAATATCATTAGCCATTAGGGAAATGCAAATCAAAACCACAAGGAGATACCACTTCACACCCATTAGGATGGCTATGACAAATAAGGTAGACAATAACAAGTGTTGGTGAGAAGGTAAAGAGAATAGAACCCTTGGCTGGGCATGGTGGCTCACGCCTATAATCCCAGCACTTTGGGAGGCCAATGCGGGTGGATCACCTGAGGTCAGGAGTTCAAGACCAGCCTGGTCAACATGGTGAAACCCCCATCTCTACTAAAAATACAAAAAAAACTTAGCTGGGTGTGGTGGCAGGCAGCTGTAATCCCAGCAACCCTCCCTGTAATTCCAGGGAGGCTGAGGCAAGAAAATCGCTTGAACCCAGGAGGTGGAGTTTGCAGTGAGCTGAGATTGCACCATTGCACTCCAGCCTGGGGGACAATAGTGAAACTCCATCTCAAATAAAAAAAAAAGAGAGAGAATGGAACTCTTATACACTGCTGGTGGAAATATAAAATGGTACAACCACTTTAGAAAACATAAAGTTAGCATATCTGACTCAATATTCCACTCCTACATATCACCCAAGAAAAAATGGAGACAATATGTCCCCACAAAAACTTGTACACAGATGTTCATGGCAGCATTATTCACAATATCAAAAAATGTAAATAACCCAAACATCTATCAAGTGATGAATAGATAAATAAAATATGGTTTGTCTATACAATGGAATGTAAAAGGAAATGAAGTACTGATACATGCTATGACAAGGATGAACCTTGAAAATATGCTAAGCGAGGCCGGGCGCGGTGGCTCACGCCTGTAATCCCAGCACTTTGGGAGACCGAGACGGGCGGATCACGAGGTCAGGAGATCAAGACCATCCTGGCTAACACGGTGAAACCCCGTCTCTACTAAAAAATACAAAAAAAAAAACTAGCAGGGCGAGGTGGCGGGCGCCTGTAGTCCCGGCTACTCGGGAGGCTGAGGCAGGAGAATGGCGTGAACCCGGGAGGCGGAGCTTGCAGTGAGCTGAGATCCGGCTACCACACTCCAGCCTGGGTGACAGAGCGAGACTCCATCTCAAAAAAAAAAAAAAAAAAGAAAAGAAAATATGCTAAGCGAAAGAAGCTAGACCACATATTATACAATCCCTTTTATATGAAATGTCCATAAGCAAATATGTAGAGATGGAAGGTAGACAAAGTGGCTGTCTAAGGCTGAAGGAGAGGAGGATTTAGGGGCAACAAATTAGGAGTTTCTTTGGAAGAGGATGAAAGTGTTCTAAAATTAATTGTGGTGATGGTTGTAAAACTCTGAATATACTAAAAGCCATTGAATTATACTCTTGCTTTTTTTTTTTTTTTTTTTTAAATAACAGTCTCACTCTGTTGCCCAGGCTGGAGTGCAGTGGCATGATCTCAGCTCACTGCAGCTTCCAGCTCCTGGGTTTAAGCAATTCTCCTGCCTCAGCCTCCCGAGTAGCTGGGACTACAGGCATACTCCACAACACCTGGCTAATTTCTGTATTTTTAGTAGAGACGGGGTGTCACCTTGTTGGCAGTCTTGTCCTGAACTCCTGACCTCAAGTGATCTGCCCATCTTGGCCTCCCAAAATGCTGGCATTACAGGCATGAGCCACCATGTCTGGCCGAATTATGCTCTCTAATTGGGTTAATTATATCTCAATAAAGCTGTTCTTTTGTTTATTTGTTTGTTTGTTTGTTTTGAGACGGAGTCTCGCTCTGTTGCCCAGTCTGGAGTGAGGTGGCACAATCTTGGCTCACTGCAACCTCTGCCTCCCAGGTTCAAGTGATTCTCCTGCCTCAGCCTCCCAAGTAGCTAGGACTACAGGCGCCCGCCACCATGCCCAGCTA
Organism: Macaca thibetana thibetana; assembly: GCF_024542745.1. Lineage (NCBI taxonomy): Eukaryota > Metazoa > Chordata > Mammalia > Primates > Cercopithecidae > Macaca > Macaca thibetana. The sequence goes on from NC_065592.1 coordinate 11,678,479, forward strand.
ATTTTTTGTATTTTTAGTAGAGACAGGACCAGGATGGTCTTGATCTCCTGACCTCGTGATCCACCCACCTCAGCCTCCTAAAGTACTGGGATTACAAGTGTGAGCCACCACACCTGTCCAATATAGCTATGTTTTAAAGTTATTGTTGGTCAGGTGCGGTGGCTCACACCTGTAATTCCAGCACTTTGGGAGGCCGAGGCGGGCAGATCACCTGAGGTCAGAAGTTTGAAACCAGCCTGGCCAACATGGTAAAACCCCGTCTCTACTAAAAATACAAAAATTAGCTGGGTACAGTGGTATGCGCCTGTAGTCCCAGCTACTTGGGAGGCTGAAGCAGGAGAATCACTTGAACCCAGGAGGTGGAGGCTGCAGTGAGCTAAGATCATACCACTGCACTCTAGCCTGGGCAGTACGGCAAGACTTCATCTCAAAAAAATGAATAAAGTAATTAATTAAATAAAGTTATTGTAAAGTCTGGTCAATCCCATCATTCCCATGCTTAAATATGTGTAACAGGATGTGGAGAGGATCCTAGCTGTGCCCACTAGAGTTCACTGTCAAAGTGTGATGTGCTGGTGAAATGGGCACATTCTTAGTATCTGATGTATGTGTTTGAGTCATTCTCAAGAGGGAAAGGAACTTTTGAGCCACAGGAGGAAAGGAGGATTGGAGAAATCACCAAGGGTCAATCCTCAACCCAGCTGTCTTCGTACAGACTTATACTTCATGGAGAGCCAAACTTGGGATGGTTATAACACCGAAGTGTTATAAGGATTAGAGATGCTGACCCATAAGGAAGGTGTGGCAGACAGACTCTAAGGTGCCCCCATAATGCCCACCTCATGATGTCCCTGCCCTTGCGTGGGCAGGACCTGACTTGCTCCTAGCCAATAGAATGAGCCAAAGGCTTTAGGATGTATGTGATTGCATTACAGAAAACCGTAACCCATCTTGCTAGGAGACGCTCTTGCTGGCCTTGAAGATCGCCATGGTGAGAGCTGCCCTATAGAGAAGACCGTGCAGCAAGGAACGGAGGGCAGCCTCCAGCCACCAGCCAGCAAGAAACTGGGGACCTTTGGCCAGGCACGGTGTCTCACGCCTGTAATCTCAACACTTTAGGAGGCCGAGGTGGGCAGATCATGAGGTCAAAAGTTCAAGACCAGCCTGACCAACATGGTGAAACCCCATCTCTACTAAAAATACAAAAATAAGCCGGGTGTGGTGGCGCACACCTGTAATCCCAGCTACTCAGGAGGCTGAGGCAGGAGAATCACTTGAACCCAGGAGGCAGAGGTTGCAGTGAGCCGAGATCGTGCCATTGCACTCCAGCCTAGGCAACAGAGTGAGACTCCATCTCAAAGAAAAAAAAGGAAGGAAGGAAGGGAGGGAGGGAGGGAGGGAGGGAGGGAGGGAGGGAGGGAGGGAGGAGGAAGGAAGGATGAAGGAAGGGAGGGAGGGAGGGAGGGAAGGAAAAAAGAAACTGGGGCCCTCAGCCCAGCAGCCTGAAAGGAACAGAATGCTGCCAATAATCGCATGAGCTCAGAAGCAGATCCTTCACCTGTTGAGCCTCAGATGCGACTGCAGTCACAGCCAACACCTTGATTATAGCCTGTGAGACTCTGAAGAAGAGGGTCTAGCAAAGCTGTCCCTGACCTATAGAAACACTGAGATAATAAATGTGTGTTATTTTAAGCTGCCACATTTGGGATAAAATTGTTACACAGCAAAAGAACTAATACAGGCCACAACCCACTCTTTTCTGTTGCCTAAGAGGTAGCTCCTGCTCAGAGGCCATCGACACCGAAGTGTTATAAGGATTCTGGAATAAAATATCCTCCAGATCCTGGCGGCTGGTATCTCTGGGGGCATCAGAAGACAGAAAATAGGGCGCAGGAAAGAGCACTGTCATTAGGGACACAGATGCTTTTCCTGTGCAAAAAGGTACAATGGTGAGGTGCCACCAAGGGGCGTCAGGGAAAGCAGCCATCAATAACGGGAAACAGGAAGGAGGTGGAAGAATAGGGACTGAGAGTGAAATTTTGAATTTGGTCAGTTCTAGGAAACAATCTTGGCTTTTCCACTTCCCATCTATGTGGCCTTGGACAAGTATCCAAAGCTCTTTATGCCTCTGTTTTCTCATTTCTGAGAAGATAATATCCAGAGCACCTATCTTGCAGGGTGCTCCTGAGGAAAAGTGAGTTCATCCTGTCGTGACCATGAGAATGCACCTGGCAGACTTCCAACTATAGGGAGGTTATCTGACCAAGGGTTCAGCTTCTGCACCCTGAAATCCATCAAAGCATTGGCACCAAAGCCATGTTACCCGTGGGCTGCACCCAACGACTGACCATGGCAGGAATACTAAGGCAGGCCTGTCCCCGGGTGACAATGGGAGTCCTCTGGTGATAGATAATCTTTGGCTCAAAGACAGCCCGACAGCCTTGCTGACCCTTTGTTGGACTGTGTGTGGTAGTATGGAATGCTTCCACACACCCCCTTCCCTCTCTTCTTTACTTGAGGTCAGACTTGATTCACAGTCTGATGGCTCTCTCAACCTGTCCCAGCTCCCCGCCCATTTCCCCCTGATAAAATCCTTGCATGGTTTTTGTTTTTTTGAGACAGCATCTCACTCTGTCTCCCTGACTAGAGTGCAGTGGTGCGATCTCGGCTCAGTGCAACCTCCGCCTCTCGGTTCAAGTGATTCTCCTCCCTCAGCCTCCTGAATAGCTGGGATGACAGGCACACGCCACCACACCCGGCTAATTTTTGTATTTTTAGTAGAGATGGGGTTTCCCCATATTGGCCAGGCTGGTCTCGAACTCCTGACCTCGTGATCTGCCCGCCTTGGCCTCCCAAAGTGTCAGGATTACAGGCGTGAGCCACCACACCCGGCCAATCCTTGCATGTTTAATTCTGTTGTGGCACCTGCTTCTTAGTGAACCTGGACAGACACAAGAAGCACCAGGAATAGGCAGCGAAAATAGGTGGTGAGATGTGGATTTGGGATGATTTACCCACTGCTCAATAGGTACAGAGAATACCCTCCTGCTGGAGCACAGATAGTCCCTGGAACAAGGTGGTGGCTCACGTGCTAAAGATTTCACTGACAGCAACCTGGGAAAATAGCCCCATGGAGGAGAATGCTGTGCTGGGCACATATTTTCCAGAGTCTGAAAAATATGGGGAGAACAATGTGGACAAAGACAGAAGAAGTTAGTTGACTGGCTGTGTTGGAGAAGGATAAGGAGAGACTGAGAGCTGTTCAGGGGCAGTTAAGGGCTAAGCATGAGAGCCAGAGAGCTGGATGGTAGCTTATAAAAAGGCTCTTATCATCTGTGGTGGTGGAGGACAGACACAATTGAGTTGCAGACTGAAGAGGCCCAGAGATGTTTGAATATTCAGGCAAGGAAGGTCTATTGTGTGAAGGTCAGGATCCCCTGGTGGGGTAAACCAAAGATTCTAAAACATGGGATAAGGACATCTGGATGGATATCCCTGAGGATGTTGACTCCACGAGATAAACCCCAGGCCTCTCTGGGCTTCCCAAGCTGAGTTAGGACTGGAGCTATTGCTGTGCTGGAAGATGCTACAGAGGCTCTTCTGCCACAGGTGACACATGCCCCCGTGGGTGGTGCCCCTGCTTCCACTCCTGGCTGCCAGGCTGGAAACTAGGATTAAATCCCAAAGTAACCTGGCTGGGGATAGACTGGACCAAACAAGGGAGAACAGAGATCCCCTCCCTAGATTGCAAAAATTAACCGGTTTGTACTGGCACAAGCCAGGGGAGTACCCCTGAGATTGGATTTGGCGGGTACTCAATCAAGGAAGCTGGAATGTAAGATTGGATAAGCAAGAAATCATTCACTTAGGGACACTTTCTCCCGACAAGGGATGTATTTATTTATTTATTTATTTGAGACAGGAGTCTCACTCTGTTGCCCAGGCTGGAGTGCAGTGCTACAATCTCAGCTTACTGTAACCTCTGCCTCCTGGGTTCAAGCGATTCTCCTGTCTCAGCCTACTGAGTGGCTGGGACTACAGGCGCACACCTCCACACCCAGCTGATTTTTTTTTTTTTTAAGAGATGGGTTTTCACCATGTTGGACAGGCTGGTCTCGAACTCCTGATCTCAAGTGATCCACCCACCTCAGCCTCCCAAAGTGCTAGGATTACAGGCGTGAGCCACCGTGCCCGGCCAGGACAAGGGATTTAATACCCCAGTGAGGAATACAGCTACTGGGGTGGCTCTCAGAAGCCTGGCGAAAACAATGGCCAATTCTCAGTGAAGTGGAAATTCTCTACCATCTTCCTCTACCCTGGCAGATGGCAGAAGTGGGCATGCTGAAACAGACATACGGTTGGTCCTCATTATTCATGGATTCCAGTTCCATATTTGTGAATTAGCCTGCTCACTACAATTTATTTGTATCCCAGAATGAATACTCGCAGCACTTTTGTGGTCATTCATGGACATGCACAGAGCAGTAAAAATTTGAGTCAGTCGATATATACATTCCCGGCTGAGGTCAAACAACACTCTGTCTTCTTGTTCCAACTCTTGTGCTATAAATAAATATCCTTTCTCCATCTATTTAGTGCTATATTTTTCATATTTTTTTGCTTTTTCTGGGTGATTGCACTGATTAAACTGGCCCCGGGTATAGCGCTGAAATGCTCTCTGGTGTTCCTGAGCACGAGCCGGCTATAGTGGGACCTTACTGAGAACATATATGAGTTAGATAAAGCTTCATTCAGGCATAAGTTATAGTGCTGCTGGGTGTGAGTTTCATGTGTGTCCGTGTGTTTTTGTTTGTTTGTTTGCTTGTTTATTTGAGACCAAGTCTCACTCTGTAGCCCAGGTTGGACTGCAGTGATGCGATCTCAGCTCACTGCAGCCTCCACCTCCTGGGTTCCAGTGATTCTCCTGCCTCAGCCTCCCAGGTAGCTGGGATTACAGGCACCTGCCACCGCGCCCGGCTAATTTTTGTATTTTTAGTAGAGATGGGGTTTCACCATGTTGGCCAGGGTGGTCACAAACTCCTGACCTCAAGTGATCCGCCCATCTCAGCCTCCCAAAGTGCTAGGATTACAGGCATGAGCCACTACGCCCAGCCGAGTTTAATGTTAACAAATCAACAGTGTATATTAACAAGGTATCTCTAAACAGAAACACATAAAATATCATTATATATTGATACATATATATATATTTTTTTTTGAGATGGAGTTTTACTCTTGTAGCCCAGACTGGAGCACAATGGTGAAATCTGGCTCACTGCAACCTCTGCCTCCCAGGTTCAAGCAATTCTCCTGCCTCAACCTCCCAAGTAGTTAGGATTACAGGCATGCACCACCACTCCCAGCTAATTTTTGTATTTTTAGTAGAGACGGGGTTTCACCATGTTGGTCAGACTGGTCTCCAACTCCTGACCTCGTGATCTGCCCGCCTCAGCCTCCCAAAGTGTTGGGATTACAGACATGAGCCACCGCGCCCAGCCACACCATTTCCACTTGATGATGGATTGCAGCTGCCCACGCTCAACCTTACAGCTTGGTGGATCAGATAATACTCAATGCATGATGAGCAGCTCAGTCACATAGTCACCCACCGTTCCCGCATCAGGTGTTCAATTTCAACAAGGGCTCAGTAGCAAGACATGAGATGTTTCTCAAAAGGAGAAACTTGTCTACAGACAAGGGTATGACTTTGCGGAGGTCTGTATCCTCCTATTGGGGCTTGGTAGAGGCTCCATGGAGCACTCCTATTAACCATATGCACATGGAGCATCAAAGAATCTACTTAGTCATAAGGCCCAAGTGGCAGAAAACCTGGTACTGCAGTCTGGATTTCTCCAGACCTTTCTCTTGCTATAGGTCCCACTCAAAACCAGCAGCTCAACAGGTTACTGGTAACTGGGTCAGAGCAGCTCACTCAAATAGAATATATGTTGTATCCAAAATCCAAAAAGTCTCACCAAGCATTGTGTTTCTTTTTAATGACAAGCAGTGTATGGTGAAACATCTTATTTCACATTAGGAGGAATATCCCAACATTCTCCCAAACCACTGGACCCTCAGGAGCTTCATTGAGGTAGTGGGCCCCTGAATCTTTGGGGGGTTTATTTCCCACTCTTTGGCTCACATGTGTCTAAGATATCTAAGGTACTTGCTATTTCCTGCCCTGTAATCCAATTGTAGAGGAATGGCTCCTCCATGGCACTCTGGCAACGTGCACTTATCCACAGAGGCCATGCATTAAAAGCTTGAATTGCGGCCGGGCGCAGTGGCTCATGCCTGTAATCCCAGCACTTTGGGAGGCTGAGGTGGGTGGATCATGAGGTCAGGCGATCGGGACCAGCCTGGACAACATGGTGAAACCCCGTCTCTACTAAAATACAAAAAATTAGCCAGGTGTGGTGGCACACGCCTGTAGTCCCAGCTACTTGGGAGGCTGAGGCAGGGGAATTGCTTGAACCCAGGAGGCAGAGGTTTCAGTGAGTTGAGATCATGGCACTGCACTCCAGCCCGGCAACAGAGCAAGACTCTGTCTCAAAAAAAAAAAAAAAAAAAAGCTGGAATGGCAGCTTACCTAAGTCCTGGAAGAATGCCTTGAAATCCTCTTGGAACATAAGATGGAAAGCTTGTGAGGACTCACCTTCCTATCTTCCATAGGCTATCATGAGACAGTTTCTCATTGCTCCCAGGTTCTGATGAGGTATGAGACTTCCCAGATCAACCCCTCAGAATAGATAGAGCTACACAATCAGTCCTGCAAACTGCTTAGCTGCAGCCTACTATCAGCTTCTTAGTCGCCAAAAATGTTGCCTCCCCATGAGCTATTCTTTTTGCTGTCTGAGTAATAAACAATCTAAAAGTGGCTTATTGTAACTTTGTCAGTTATCAATCACACCTTGGTCTTGACCTTGCTTTATCCTGTATGCTTGACACCAATACACATGATTCATCAATGTAGTCCACCAGTGTGACGTTCTACGGGATATCAAGACAATCAAGATCTCCGTGGACTAGATTATGAAAGAGGGCAAGAGAGTTGAGAAAGCCCTGAGGAGAGATGAAAAAGGTATATAGTTGACTATGTTAGGTTAAAGCAAATTACTTCTGGTGGTCCCTGCAATTTTGCATAAACAAAAAGGACTTTTTGGCCAGGCGCGCTGGCTCACACCTATAATCCCAGCACTTTGGGAGCCCGAGGCAGGCAGATCACGAGGTCAGGAGTTTGAGACCAGCCTGACCAACAAGGTGACACCCTGTCTCTACTAAAATTACAAAAATTAGCCAGGCATGGTGGCAGGCACCTGCAATCCCAGCTACTCAGGAGGCTGAGGCAGGAGAATCGCTTGAACCTGGGAGGTGGAGGTGGCAGTGAGCCAAGATCGTGCCACTGCACTCCAGCCTGGATGACAGAGTGAGACTCCGTCTCAAAAAAAAAAAAAAAAGAAGAAAAAAAGGACATTTTTCTAAATCGGTATCTGCATACCAAGTACCAAGGACTATGCTGATTTGCTGCAATAGATTCCATATCTGGGATAGTAGCTGCAATGAAAGTAACCATCTTGAGACACTGCAACATAATAAAAAATATATATTTGGCCTTCATCCCTGGTTCCTGGCAGAGAGCTCCTAAAATCTTTGTAATTTCCTGAGTAACAGAGGTGAGAGGAGCATCTTCTGTTATTCATAATAAGCTCCTTTCAACCATACCTGTGTTTATGCTAATGAGATGACTCTTGGTGGGCCCCTAGATAGCATCGGGGTTGGGGTTGGGCACTAATTGCCTGGGGAACCAACCTTGTAATTAGGGGGTTGGAACTTTCAACCCTGACCCCCAACTCTCAGACAGGAGGGAAGGGCTGGAGATTGACTTCAATCACTAGTGGCCAATGATGTAATCAATCATGCCTATGTAATAAAGCCTCTATAAAGTCCCCTAAACTGTGGGCTTCAGAGAGGTTCTAGGTTGAACACATCAAGGTGCTGGGAGGGTGGTGTGCCCACAGAGAGCAGGCCTTCCTGTGGCAGGACAGTTCTCCTTGACAATCACATAAACAGGCCTCCATGACAGTCACACAGACAGGCTGCATAGCCCTCCAGTTACTCAGACAAATTTCCACAGAGCTGCCTTAACATTGAGCAAATAATTAAACCTAGAGAAATCGGTGCCCAGATATCAAAGCTAGATATGAAACATATGGTCAGTAGGAGCCTTGCAGGGGCTTCTCCCTAACTTGGAGCAAGCCAAAATAACGGAGACAGCCTTCCATTCCTAGTGCCAGGACCCATCTTAGGTCAATGAAATCTGAGACGAGTCAAGGTAACAGAGGCAACTGTGTGACTAGATTTATTGGACCGTCTAAGGCAGCTCTCTGGACCAAGCTGTTAATGAGATAAGATAGAAATAATCACTCCGGTACCACAGTAGACAGGCCTTGAAGGTACTGGTGACTCTTAATTGGACTTAGCAAGCATTCTTCTTGGCCTCTGACCTTCTAATTGAAACAAAATTAGTTATCTATAGACTTAGGCAAATGTTATGCTGCACATAGGCACATAACCCCAACCTGTATAAGAACTAAGAAAATCGTAATACTTTGAGTTGGTCTGGTGGAATTATCTCCAGCGTTCTCCCTGTATCCAGTTACAGCAATAACTTCCCTTCTTTCTTAGGTTGTCTGCTTCTTGTTATTGTGTCACAAGAAAATGCAGCTGGACCCGGCTCGGTTCCAGGAACATTCATTCCCACATGCCTCATCCCATTCTCCTCCATTTGGCTGTCCCTGAGTTGTATACTTTATATTAAGGCAGTATTAGTAAGCAAAGTGCCTTTCTGAGTTCTGTGAGCTATTCTAGTAAATCATTAAACATAAGAACGGGATTATGGGAATCTCCAATTGCTAGCTGATTGGTCAGGGGTATGGGAGGCCCAGACTTGTGATGGACATGTGAAGTAGGGGCAGTATTGTGGGACTGTGCCCTTAACCTGTGTGGTCTGCATTAACTCCAAGTAGTTAGTATTGGAATAGAATCAAATCACTTTACACCCAGCTGGTGTCTAGAAAGTTGGAGAATTGGTTGTCAGTATGGAAAAAAAAAAAAAAAAAAAAAAAAACCCATGCATTTGGTGTCAGAAGTATGAGTAGAAATAGACCACAGTACATCTAATCCACAGATATTCTCCAAGACCATGCCTTTTGTACAGTTCAAACAGGTAATTTAAATGGGAATGAGACAAGAATTACCACCCCTATGTATTTCAAGTCTTTAATGTCATTATTCTCTGCAATTCTCTCTGGGAAAATACTACTTTTGGTTAAGTATCCTAGTAAAGGGCCGGGCACGGTGGCTCAAGCCTGTAATCCTAGCACTTTGGGAGGCCAAGACAGGCGGATCATGAGGTCAGGAGATTAAGACCATCCTGGCTAACACAGTGAAACCCCGTCTCTACTAAAAAATAAAAAAAATCTAGCCAGGCGAGGTGGCGGGCACCTGTAGTCCCAGCTACTTGGGAGGCTGAGGCAGGAGAATGGCATAAACCCGGGAGGCGGAGCTTGCAGTGAGCCGAGATCCTGCCACTGCACTCCAGCCTGGGTGACAGAGCGAGACCCCGTCTCAAAAAAAAATTAAAAAAAACTATCCTAGTAAAGAAGAGAAATTCCAAGGGCTTCTGGTGGGCTCTACCTACCATTAACAATCTTCATTCCACAGATCAGGGAGTCAATGTGGATTATTGAGTATGTCTATTCCAATCATACAGTCAAGAACTGCGGAAATGACCATAGGTGGTCGATGGATCTGCCGGGCCCACAGTGGGACAGACTTTGGCCAAAACTCCATTTTTTTTTTTTTACCTACTCACCATAAGCCCCTAGTTTGTGACACGTGGACTACAGTGGTATTTTGTGTTGGCAGAAATTATTATCATCTAATTAGACCCTGCAACGGACTAAATGTTTATGTTCCCCCAAAATTCATCTGCTGAAATCTTTTTTTCTTTTTGTGACAGAGTCTCACTCTGTCACCCAGATTGGAGTACAGTGGCACAATCTCAGCTCACTGCAACCTCTGCTTCCTGGGTTCAAGTGATTCTCTTGCCTTAGCCTCCTGAATAGCTGGCCTTACAGGCGTGCACCACCACGCCCAGCTAATTTTTGTATTTTTAGTAGAGACAGGGTTTCACCATGTTGGCCAGGCTAGTCTCAAACTCCTGAACTCAAGTGATCTGCCTGTCTCGGCCTCCCAAAGTGCTGGGATTACAGGTGTGAGCCACCTCCCCTGGCCCTTTTTTTTTTTTGGAGGGGGGTTGTGGACAGAGTCTCAGTCTATCGCCCTGGAGTGCAGTGGTGCAATCTTTGCTCACTGCAACCTCTTCCTCCAGGGTTCAAGTGATCCTCATGCTTCAGCCTCCCGAGTAGCTGGGATTACAGGCACATGCCACCAAGCCCAGCTAATTTTCATACTTTTAGTAGAGATGGGGTTTCTCCATGTTGGCCAGGCTGGACTAGAACTCCTGACCTCAAGTAATTCGCCTGCCTCAACCTCCAAAGTGCTGGGATTACAGGCATGAGCCATTGCGCCTGGCCTCATAAGCTGAATTTTTTTTTTTTTTTTGGAGACGGAGTCTTGCTCTGTCACCCAGGCTGGAGTGCTAGAGTGCAGTGGCATGATCTCCGCTCACTGCAACCTCTGCCTCCCGGGTTCAAGTGATTTTCCTGCCTCAGCTTCCTGACTAGCTGGGACTACAGGCGCACGCCACCATAACTGGCTTTTTCTTTGCATTTTAGCAGAGATGGGGTTTCACCACGTTGCCCAGGCTGGTCTCAAACTCCTGAGCTCAGGCAATCTGCCCGCCTCGGCCTCCCAAAGTGCTAGGATTACAGGCATGAGCCACCAAACCCCCAAGGTAATGGCATTTGGAAGGCCTTTGGCAGGTGATGAGGTCATGAGGGCCCTGCCCTCACGAATGGGATTAGTGCCATTATAAAAGAGATCCCCAGAGAGATGCCTTGCCTCTTTCATCATGTAAAGCTATAGTGACAAGACGGCTGTCTCTGAGGAACAGGCCCTCACCCAACACTGACTCTGCCAACACCTTGATCTTGGACTTCCCAGCCTCCAGAACGGTGAGAAATAAATATCTATTGTTTATAAGCCGCCCAATCTATGGTATTTTGTTATAGCAGCCCGAACAGACCAAGACAGAGCCAGTATCTAGCACTCCTCAAAAGACACACAGTCACTTTAGTAAATAGTTATAGGTACCTTGGGTGCCAGCACTGGAGAATCCTTTCTCAAGGAAACCTGATCCCCTTTCCACTATGGGGCTCTAGGGCTATGAACTGGCTTCAGTCCACCTAGGTGAAAAGTTACAACTTCCTATTATGGGCACTTAAGTTGAGTTTCTTTTTTTGAGATGGAGTCTCGCTCTGTCGCCAGGCTGGAGTACAGTGGTGCCATCTCAGCTTACTGCAACCTCCGCCTCCCGGTTCAAGCGATTCTCCTGCCTCAGCCTCCTGAGTAGCTGGGACTACAGGCTCGTGCCACTATGCCCAGCTAATTTTTGTATTTTTAGTGGAGACGGGGTTTCACCATGTTGGCCAGGATGGTTTTGATCTCTTGACCTTGTGATCCACCTGCCTCGGCCTCCCAAAGTGCTGGGATTAGAGGCGTGAGCCACCGCACCCGACCAAGTCGAGTGTCTACAATTAGAAATATTTTCTGTTATAATGATGAATCAAATAATATTTCAATAAGCTACCTGTTTCATCCCTGGGGATGCCATGATTAATTAATCACCCATGAGATTCCCTACAGGTCATAACATTCTGATTGCCACTGTGTTCTTGTTGCCCATGGTGGTCCTTATGTCCACCTTGTCTGGTATTTTTTTTTTTTTTTGAAATGGAGTCTTCCTCTGTCGCCCAGGCTGGAGCACAGTGGTGCAATCTCAGCTCACTGCAACCTCTGCCTCCCAGATTCAAGTGATTCTACTGCCTCAGCCTCCCGAGCAGCTGGGACTACAGGCGTGCACCACCACTCCTGGCTAATTTGTGTGTGTGTGTTTTTTTTTTTTTTTTTTTTTTTTTGAGATGGAGTCTCACCCTGTCCCCCAGCTGGAGTGCAATGGCGCAATCTCGGCTCACTGCAACCTCCACCTCCCAGGTTCAAGGTATTCTCCTGCCTCAGCCTCCTGAGTAGCTGGGATTACAGGCACCACCACTACGCCCGGCTAATTTTTGTATTTTTAGTAGAGATGGGGTTTCACCATATTAGCCAGGCTGGTCTCAAACTCCTGATCTCAGGTGATCTACCCGCCTCAGCCTCCCAAAGTGCTGAGATTACAGGTATGAGCCACCACGCCCAGCATTTTTTGTTTTTTTCTTTTTCCTTTTGTATTTTTAGTAAAGATGGGGTTTTACCATGTTGACCAGACTGGTCTCGAACTCCTGACCTCAGGTGATCCACCCACCTCAACTTCCCAAAGTGCTGGGTTTACAGGTGTGAACCACCACGCCCGGCCTCTGCCTCGTTTTTAAGGGCTGCCTGCCACTTGACTTTTGTCACCATGAGTCCCATCATCCTCAGTGAATCCAAGTTTCAGCCAAGTAACCTGGCAAACTGTGCCACTTCTAGCTGCACGAGCTGGCACAGTGAATCCAGGCTGTCCGGTCAGGGCACCCATATACATAAATTCAGCCCTGGGCCGGGCGCGGTGGCTCAAGCCTGTAATCCCAGCACTTTGGGAGGCCGAGACGGGCGGATCATGAGGTCAAGAGATCGAGACCATCCTGGCTAACACGGTGAAACCCCGTCTCTACTAAAAAATACAAAAAACTTGCCGGGCAAGGTGGCGGGCGCCTGTAGTCCCAGCTACTCGGGAGGCTGAGGCAGGAGAATGGCGTAAACCCAGGAGGCGGAGCTTGCAGTGAGCTGAGATCCAGCCACTGCACTCCAGCCTGGGTGACAGAGCGAGACTCCGTCTCAAAAAAAATAAATAAAATAAATAAAATAAAATAAAATAAAATAAATTCAGCCCTGTCCAGTGTTCCATTCTGTCCTCCTTGGTCTAACCACTGCCAAACACACTCCTTAGGTTTTTGTGATATAAATGGCAAAATTATTTCAATACACGGCAAGATCATTTTGTAGTATTTACTACCTCCTTCCAGGTCACACTTTGTATTCTGAAGCATGCTGAAATCTGATGCTAGATACAATCGTAGGGGTGATGAAGCGGTAGATGGAGTGGGTCTTGGAGAGAATGGACACCTCCATACAAGGCCACTGTCCCAGGTGAGATGATTGCTGGCCTTCAAGCAAGGAAGGGATTTTCCTCTCAGACATGAGAAAGCAAACCGTGTCCCTCCCACAGAAGGGAGGGAGGCTCACAGACATTCAGGGGTTTGGGGATTCTCAGATGTATCTGAGTCTGCCTGGATGCCCCACTCAGGCTCTCAGGATTCCAGTCTTTCTGAATCAATGCCCTACATTTTTCATGAGACATGTGGCAAGGCTGTGAGTTCAACTAATATTTTAATCCTGCAGCCCACAAAGTTTGGGTCTGGTTTTCACTGAGGTTGACCCACACCTCAAGAAAGAAGAGATGCACTCAGACCCATCATAAAAGCTGTGGATTCTCTAACCATGACTCGAGCCTGAAGCTTCCCATTTTCTTTCTGTAAGTGCTCTAGTGCAGTCAGAGAAAGCCATTCCTTTCTCAGCCCTTGAAGTTCGTATTCCTGCCTATCGGTAAAAGTGGCAGCCACATTTCATCAACATCAACTTCAGAGGATCATTTCATGAGTCACGATGCTGCTATATGCTGTGCGTTTCCAACTTGTGCTTTCCCATTGGCAAGTGAGGCAGCAGTGCATTCAAGACTAGGAGAACAACCAAACCTGTCCCAGAGTCCCATCCTGGAGAGACCAGCCAGAGCCTAGGCAAGAGAAAGAAATCAGCCAGGTGTGGCCGGGCACCGTGGCTCACACCTGTAATCCCAGAGTTTTGGGAGGACGAGGCAGGCGGATCACGAGGTCAGGAGATCAAGACCATCCTGGCTAACATGATGAAACCCCGTCTCTACTAAAAATACAAAAAATTAGCCAGGTGTGGTGGTGGGTGCCTGTAGTCCCAGCTACTTGGGAGGCTGAGGCAGGAGAATGGCGTGAACCTGGGAGGCGGAGCTTGCAGTGAGCTGAGATCGCGCCACTGCACTCCAGCCTGGGCGACAGAGCGAGACTCCATCTCAAAAAAAAAAAAAAAAAAAAAAAAGGCTGAAGGCTGGTTTGCGTCGACATGGCGGTTTCCCTGAGTGTCTTGCTGGGGGGGCGCGTTTGCGCTGCCGTCGCTCGCTGTGGGTTCGCGACCCGGGGGGTGGCGGGCCCAGGCCCTATCGGCCGGGAGCCGGACCCCGATTCCGACTGGGAGCCGGAGGAACGGGAGCTGCAGGAGGTGGAGAGGTACCGGCTTCTCCTCGGGCCCTCAGCTTGAAGCTGGGCCTCGCGCCCCGGCGCCCCAGGCTGCGCCCCCTTGGCGCCGAGTGTCCTGCCGCTGCTTGCGCGGCGGCCCTCGTTTCCTCTTACCCGTTGTTAGTCGCGCAGCGTGAGGCGTTCAGCTCCCCAGGGACCACTGGTCCCTTCATTAGTGACGTATTTCATCATTAGTTTAGAGAGTTCGGCATGCTTACAGGCAGTTATTGTTCTAGGTGTTAGCTTTCTGGGTGTACAGAGCAACTCTAAGCCGGCAACACGGCCCGGTTGCCCTTGCGATCAAAGAGAAGAGGGCTGGGCGCTCCATGATTTAGCCTGAGGCTCTTCAAACATCCATTCTGCTTCCACGCATGGCTTGTGCCATTGGTTCTCTTCCCCCAGCACCCTGAAAGGACAGAAAAAAGCAATCCGATTCCAGAAAATTCGGAGGCAAATGGAGGCGCCTGGTGCCCCGCCCAGAACCCTGACCCGGGAAGCCATGGAGCAGATCCGGTATTTACGGGAGGAATTTCCAGAGTCCTGGTCAGTTCCCAAGTTGGCTGAAGGCTTTAATGTCAGCACTGATGTGATCCGAAGAGTTTTAAAAAGCAAGTTTGTACCCACATTGGAGCAGAAGCTGAAGCAGGATCAAAAAGTCCTTAAGAAAGCTGGGCTTGCCCACTCTCTCCAGCAGCTCCGGGGCGCTGGAAATACCTCAAAGCTGCTCCCTGCAGGCCACTCTGTATCAGGCTCTTTGCTTATGCCAGGGCATGAAGCCTCATCCAAAGACGCGAATCACAGCACAGCTTTGAAAGTGATAGAGTCAGACAGTCACAGGACAAATATACCAAGGAGATGGAAGGGAAGAAATAAAGAAATCCAGCACCTGGAGGAGAGCTTTGTGCCTGTTGCTGTGCCCCTAGGTCATCCAAGAGAGCTACAGAAGTACTCCAGTGATTCTGAGAGCACCAGAAGAACTGGCAGTGGTGCATTGCCAAGTGATCAGAAGCTGGAGGAGTTGAAGGCAGAGGAGCCGAGTAACTTCAGCAGCAAAGTAGTGCAGAGGGGCCGAGAGTTCTTTGACAGCAACGGGAACTTCCTGTACAGAATTTGAGTCGGGGCTTGGCTTGTGGAGATGCCTTGTGAAACACAGCTGGGCAAGAAATATATATGGAACAGCCTGGATTTCTACATATGGAGAAGCCACCTTAGAATAGGAAGAAGTGTTGAGCCTGGACTGTGGGAGGAAAAAACTGCGTGGATAGATTCAGACTTCCTGTAGTAGTGCCCCCAATCTGACCTCTGTTGATCTTCAGTACTCACTCTTCTTGCTTGGACACTCTGTATGTTGAAAACCAGCCATGTTGCATGTGTTGTTACAATTTTCTGTGATACTTGCAATTTATATTTGAGAGGAAGTGGAAAGTTTGCCTTCTGACCTCATTTCCTTCTTGATCAGTGAACACTAACATTTTTGGGACAACTTAGTCAATTGTTTTGCTTACAAGCAAAATAAAGTAAAATGTAGCAGTCAAAAAAAAAAGAAAAAGAAAAGAAAGAAAGAAAGAAAGAAAAAGAAATCAGCCAGGTGTGGTGTCTCATACCTGTAATCCCAGCACTTTGGGAGGCCAAAGTGGGTAGACTGCTTGAGCCCAGGAGTTGAAAACCAGTCTGGGCAACATAGCAAGACCCCATCTCTACAAAAAATACAAAAATTAGCCAGGTGTGGTGGTGTGCACCTGTAGTCCCAGCTATTCGAGAGGGCAGGCTGGGAGGATTGATTGAGCCCTGGAGGGTGAGGCGGCGGTAAGGTGGCACTGAGCCATGATTGCACCACTGCACTCCAGCCTGGGCGACAGAGTGAGACCTTTTCTCAAAAAAAAAAAAAAAAAAAAAAAAAAAAAAAAAAAAAACAAAAACAGAAATTGCACCGGTGACTTCAGCAGAGATAACTTAAGAAATGGATTAAAACTGTACTGGCAGTCTAAGAAAAAATGAAAAGGGATCACTAGACTGTGAGAGGCAATAACTGTGGAAGGAAGCTACCCTCCCTTGGGCTGGGTGAATAAAAGGCAAGGGTTTGGGGTTACTAGGATTTAGAGGTTCGAAGAAGGGACCCAGCTTAATACTGGGAAAATAGGTTATACTTCTCTCCCAGTATTGCCATATTAATATATTTTTCTTTTTAAAATCAACTTTATTAGGGTATAATTAAAATAAAATATTCCCACTTTAAATGTATAGTTTGCTGAGTGTTTTTTGTTTTGTTTTGTTTTGTTTTGAGACAGAGTTTTGCTCTGTTACCTAGGCTGGAGTGTAGTGGTGCAATCTCAGCTCACTGCAACCTGCACCTCCTGGGTTCAAGCAATTCTCTTGCCTCAGCCTCCCGAGTAGCTGTGATTACAGGCATGCACCACCACGCCCAGCTAATTTTTGTATTTTTAGTAGAGACGGGGTTTTGCCATGTTGGCCAGGCTGGTCTTGAACTCCTGACCTCAAGTGATCCACCCACCTCCTGAAGTGCTGGGATTACAAGCATGAGCCACTGCTCCAGGCCCACCACCAGTCATTTTTTAAATCTAAGTGACAACTGAGGCTGTGAGCTGTTCAGGGGCAGGGACCATAAAGACTTTATGTCTGTGGCCTAGGGCCTTAGCAAGCACCAAGCACTGCATTTTAGTGGGGCTAAAGACAGACTCTTTATACAAGCCTAACTATCCAAGTGGACTCAGATAAATTTGAGAAGCCTGGACCCCTGAATCTCTCAGAGCTTCCTTCCCTTCTGTGGGAGGGATGCAGCTTGCCCTCCCATGTCTGAGAGAAAAAGCCTTTCCTTGCTCGAAGACCAGTAATAATATCATCTGGGTCTAGAGAGAGGCACAATCCAAAAACACAACTACAAAGGAAGTCAGACTGTCTTCTGAAACTCCAACTTTAAAACCAAGTGAAGCAAGCAGAATTATGATACGCAAAGACACCTTAAAGAGACAAGTTGGCCAGGAGCAGTGGCTCATGCCTGTAATCCCAGCAGTTTGGGAGGCCAAGGCAGGGGGATCACTTGAGCCCAGGAGTTCAAGACCAACCTGGGCAACACAGTGAGACCCCATCTCTACAAAAAAAAAAAAAAAAAAACATTAACCAGGTGTGGTGACACCCACCTTTAGTCCCAGCTACTTGGGAGGCTGAGGGAGATCGCTTGAGCCTGGGAGGTCAAGGATGCTGTGAGATGTGATCACAGACCACTATACTCCAGTCTAGGTGACAGAGTGAGACCCTGTCTCATAAAAAAAAAAAAAAAAACAGACAAGTTGACCCTCAGGCTAAGAAAACTTGACTGTCCTCTGAAAAAGAAAAAGATAATCACTCTAACGGAGGAGTGGATTCTTTAGAAGGCAGGTTGCGGCCGGGCGTGGTGGCTCACGCCTGTAATCCCAGCACTTTGGGAGGACGAGGTGGGCAGATCACGAGGTCAGGAGATCGAGACCATCCTGGCTAACACGGTGAAAACCTGTCTCTACTAAAGATACAAAAAACAAAATTAGCCAGGCATGGTGGCGGGCGCCTGTAGTCCCAGCCACTCAGGAGGTTGAGGTGAGAGAATGGTGTGAACCTGGGAGGCGGAGCTTGCAGTGAACCAAGATCGCACCACTGCATTCCAGCCTGGGCAACAGAGCGAGACTGTCTCCAAAAAAAAAAAAAAAAAAAAAAAAGAAGGCAGGCAGGTTGCTTGGTCACAGAAGCATTGTAAAAGGGTCATCAAGGTTCACATTGGAAATGCAGAGCTGAACACCAGGAACGGGCCCTCCGTGTGTGTGTCATCTCAGGCCACTCTCCTGTGCTCCAGCCACTTTAGCCTTTTTCAGTTCCTTGTATATGTCAGGATTCTTCCAGCCTCAAGTCCCTTGCACGTGCTGTTCCCTCTGTTTGAAATGCTTTTCCTTCCCTGCCACCCCC
Organism: Macaca thibetana thibetana; assembly: GCF_024542745.1. Lineage (NCBI taxonomy): Eukaryota > Metazoa > Chordata > Mammalia > Primates > Cercopithecidae > Macaca > Macaca thibetana. The sequence continues at coordinate 11,696,916 of NC_065592.1, forward strand.
CTTACCTAGTAACTTACCATCAGGTTTCTTTCAAGTGTCACTTCCTGTGGCTCCCACATGGGGTCAGATCCTCCTGTCATAGGCTCTCCTGGTTCCCTCCACCTTTTCTTCATTGCATTTTGTGATTATGTGCTATTCTGGCCATGTGATTCATGTGACTGATGTTTCTCCACTGCTAAACTCAAAGCTTCCATGACGGCCAGGCTGTCAGCTTTGCTCTCTACTGTATCCCTAATGCTTAGCACAGGTTTGGGACATGACTGACAATATATATAGGGCAAGCTATGAAGCCACATCCCACTTCACACCACCTCAATGTTGTACAACCCTGCCCAACTGAATCTCCAGAAGTCTCAGTTTCCGCTTCTGTAAAATGAATAGAATAACAGTATCTACCTCACAGAGTTGTTCTGAGGACGCAAGGAAATAATGCATGAAAAGTGCTTAGTATATTGTTTGGCCAGGCACAGTGACTCATGCCTGTAATCCCAGCGTTTTGGGAGGCCAAGGCAGGTGGATCACTTGAGGTCAGGAGTTCAAGACCAGGCTAGACAACATAGTGAAACCCTCTCTCTACTAAAAATACAAAAATTAGCTGGGCATAGTGGTGGCGTTATCCCAGCTACTTGGGAGGCTGAGGCAGGAGATTCAATTGAACCCAGGAGGTGGAGGTTGCAGTGAGCCGAGATCACACCATTGTACTTCAGCCTGGGCAACAGAGCGAGACTCCATCTCAAAACAAACAAACAAACAAACAAACTGCTCAGTGCCCATTAAATGTCTAATAAATGGTAGCCATTCATGTTAGTACTACTAGAAGTGGCTGAAAAGAATGTGGTAAATATGTCTGATTTTTGCATTCCACTAGGTCTCTGAAATTTAACACGGTGGCATTCTAATTCTATATGTCAGTTTTACACGTAGTGACCATAAGTCAGTGACAGATTCAGATCCACTTTCCCTGTGTCTCAAAGATAGATTTCTAGGTCTACAAGGCTGAGGACTAGCCCCAGACCCTGATGAAGTTCCCAAGGCCATCTACCTTGGAGATCCAATTTATTGACCTGCCCTTGATACAAATGGCATTCTCTGCAGCAATATTCTTTTAACTTAGACATTTCTACAGTAGACACTCTGTAAGTGTTCACTGAATTGAGTTCTACTGCCTCCCCATGGTCACAGGGTAAAATCCAAATTTCTCAGCTTGAAATAAAATACACCTTAATATCTGGCTCTAGCCACCCTACCCACCCTCATTTCCTAATTGCCAGCATTTACAAAGTGTTCACTAAATTTTATCTCATGAAATATACTATCTCATTATCTCATTCAATAAAAATAGATATCTATATGCCGGGCGCAGTGGCTCACACCTGTAATGCCAGCACTTTGGGAGGCCAAGGCAGGCAGATCATCTGAGGTCACGAGTTTGAGACCAGCCCGGCCAACAATGTGAAACCCCGTCTCTACTAAAAATACAAACATTAGCCAGGTGTGGTGGTGCGCGCCTGTAATCCCAGCTACTCAGGAGGGTGAGGCAGGAGAATCGCTTGAACCCGGGAGGCAGAGGTTGCAGTGAGTCAAGATCACTCCACTGCACTCCAGCCTGGACAACAGAGCGAGACTCGGTCTCCAAAAGAAAAAAAAGTGATACCTATAGGTATCAAATATAGAGACCATTATTTATACATTATGAAATGTAACAGCATATCTTGCATATACATATGTATACTTTATTTTATTTATTTATTTTAATTTTTTTGAGACGGAGTCTCACTCTCACCAGGCTGGAGCACAGTGGTGTGATCTTGGCTCACTGCAACCTCTGACTCCCCGGTTCAAGCGATTCTCCTGCCTCAGCCTCCCGAGTAGCTGGGACTACAGGCGTGCACCACCACGCCTGGCTAATTTTTGTATTTTCACCATGTTGGCCAGGCTGGTCTTGAAATCCTGACCTCAAGTAATGCATGCACCTTGACCTCCCAAAGTGCTGGGATCACAGGCGTAAGCCACTGCGCCTGACCACATGTGTATACTTTGACTTAAATAGTCTCACACAACACAAGTTCTTTTTTAAGTTGCTTTTCCACACTCAACAATGCGTCATGGATATTTCCCCATGCCATAGAGGTTTATTTACACATGTATAAGTCATTTTATTATCATTATTATTAATTATAGAGATGGGGTCTTGCTATGTTGCCCAGGCTGGTCTCAAACTCCTGGGTTCAAGTGATCCTCCAACTTTGGTCTCACAGAGTGCTGGGGTTACAGACACGAGCCACGCGCCGAGCTTACAACATTATTTTTAATGATTCCCTAGTATAGCATTGTAGGAATGTACCAGATTTATAGATAGACATTATAGTGGCTTCCAGCTTTTCAATTTTTTTTTTTTTTTTTTTTTTTTTTTGAGATGGAGTCTTGCTCTGTCACCCAGGCTGGAGTGCAGTGGCCAGATCTCAGCTCACTGCAAGCTCCTCCTCTCGGGTTCATGCCATTCTCCTGCCTCAGCCTCCCGAGTAGCTGGGACTACAGGCACCCGCCACTTCGCCCGGCTAGTTTTTTGTATTTTTTTAGTAGAGACGGGGTTTCACCGTATTAGCCAGGATGGTCTCGATCTCCTGACCTCATGATCCGCCCGTCTCGGCCTCCCAAAGTGCTGAGATTACAGGCTTGAGCCACCGCGCCCGGCCGCTTTTCAATATTATAATCAACACTAGGATGAATAAATTTGTACATCTTCAGTTACTTAGAGTATCTCCTAGACTGAATTCTTAAAAGTAGTACTGCTATATCAAGGGAGTGATACATTTACAATTTTGAAACATGATATGAAATTACCTTCCAGAACTTGTTATACCAGCTTATGTTTCCAACAGCAGGATATGAATGTCCCATTTTCCCCTACCCTTGTCAATGCTGGGTATTGCCAACTGAATGGGTAGGAAAGTCGGCTTTCATTGTTGCTTTAATTGTTTTCTAGTGAGGTAAAACATCTTTACCGTGGATTATATTTATTAGCCTTCAGTATTTCTTTTGTGGATTGCTTCATGTTCTTTCCCCTTTTAAATGGGAGTATTCATCTTTTTTCTTATTAATTTTATAAGCTCTTTGTTCTATACGTTGCAAAGTTTTTTTTGTCTTAAATGTATAGTTTACATTTCAATTATGTGGGGTTTTTTTTGTTTTGCTTTTACTAAACACATTTTACATTGTATATAGTCAAATCTATTTTTCCCCTTAGGATTTCTTCTTTTTGGTCTTCTCCTTAATAATATCTTCCCTACTGCAAAACCAAGTAAATCTTCAACTCCTTAAAAAAAAAAAAAAAAAAAACTAGGCTGGGAACAGTGGCTCACGCCTGTAATCCTAGCACTTTGGGAGGCTGAGGTGGGCAGATCACAAGGTTAAGAATTCGAGACCAACCTGGCCAATACGGTGAAACTCCATCTCTACTAAAAATACAAAAAAAAAAAAAAAAAAAAATTAGACAGGCATGGTGGTGCCTGTAGTCCCAGCTACTCAGGAGGCTGAGGCAGGAGAATCGCTTGAACTGGGGAGGTGGAGGTTGCAGTGAGCCGAGATCATGCCACTGCACTCCAGCCTGGGCGACAGAGCAAGATGCCATCTCCAAAAAATAAAAATAAAAAATAGGCGGGGCGCAGTGGCTCACCACTGTAATCCCAGCAATTTGGGAGGCCGAGGCAGGTGGATCACGAGGTCAGGAGATCAAGACCATCCTGGCCAACACGGTGAGACCCTGTCTCTACTAAAAATACAAAAATTAGCCTGATGTGGTGGTGCACTCCTATAGTCCCAGCTATTTGGGAAGCTGAGGCAGGAGAACTGCTCGAACCCGGGAGGTGGAGGTTGCAGTGAGCCGAGATCGTGCCACTGCACTCCAGCCTGGTGACAGAGCAAGACTCCACCTCAAAAAATAAATGAAAATAAATAAATAAATAAATAAATAAAATGTTTTAAAAAACTAGTTTATGGTTTTATTTTTCTATAATTAACGGTTTAATTCACCAGAATTTTGTTTCACGGTCCTGTTCTTTCTTCACCTAGCTGGGCCTCCTCCCTCAGACTAGGACTCTTCTGGTCCCTCCTCCATCCAGCAGGATATAAGTTCTAAAGGGACCTCCAGATTAGCCCCAGGCAATCTCAGCCCTAGGCTGAGGCCTCCACTTCCAGGAGGTATGCACTGGCTCTCCCTTTGTTCTGCCCTCCAGGACCCAAGCGAGTGACCATCGTTGTGCCAGGGCAAGTCCCAGGTACAGAATACCCTGTTCCTGAATCCTCTGCCCTCTTTAGATCTCTCAGGGTTGCCAGGCCTTTGCCAGCCCTGTGGGGGCCGTTGATGAGGTTCTGTGGGCCTTATCTTCCACACAGAGCCACCAGGAAGGGAACCACTCAACCCTTTCCATCTGGGCCAGATAATGCCTGACACTTCACAGGGGTGCTGGCCTGGGAACCACTTCCACGAGTACAATCACAGAGAGTTGTGGCTTTATCTTCATGGTGGAAGGCTCTAACACTCACAAGGCCTGCAGATGGCCATGCCCTGACTACGGTCGGAAGTGGGGTCTTTCAACAGAGCCTGGTGGCAGGAGGTTCCTGGAGGCCCGTTCTGGGGGAAAGTCAGGGCGGGGGAGCGGGGCGGGGGCGGGGGGGCGGGCAACACAGTGGAAGAAAAGAAGGGAACTAGTAGTTTAGCTATGGAACCTAATAGCATTCCCATTTTACCACCAGCCTGACCAGGGCACAGGAGGGAGACAGGGCAAGAAGGAGAGAGAGAGACCAGAACCTGGAAAAGCCACTGTGATGAAAGGGCAAAGAGGAGGGTGAGACTAGCGACCGTCCCAAGCGCCTTCCCTCTGCAAAGGTGATACCCAAGCAAGGCAGGAAACCCTTTTCTCAGCTGAGGTGGCACCAACGCCTGGGAGCTGAGGCCCAGCTCCTTGAGGAAGCCCGAGCACCCCGGAGAGCAGGCAGAATCAGTGATCAAAGCGAGAGGAAGCTCTCAAAGGGAATGGATGGCATGAGAGGCCTGGGGGAAATTCGGATGCAAGACGCTCAGAGCCCAGATCTCTGAAAGTAAAGGTGATGGCTGGCTTCTGATTCTCACCTGAATATCTGGAGAGGGAAGGGGAGAGAGGGAATGGGCTGAAGAGGAAAAAAAGAGGATTTAGAAAAAACCCTGAAGACGGTACCCGTCCCCAGATGTGTGATGAACAGATCATCTGGCAGGGACAGGCTAGTTAAAATAACAGTCACATAAACGTAATTTGCTTGCCAAAGAAGTGTTCCTCCAAGTTATGGGTTCCACCACCTCGGTTCCAAGAAAATTCTGTTGGAAACAGGTCCCTAAACTGGAGGGGGTTGGGCAGAGACAAAGGGCAGATCTGTCCCCACAGCCTGGACTCCAGGGAAAAGGCGATAGCCCAGAGACACATTTTGCCTAGGGAAGCCCAAAGAAATGGCTAGACAGACAGACTGGATTTTGTCACTGAAGGTTTTTTTTTTTTTTTTTTTTTTTAAAGACAGAGTCTTGCTCCGTCGCCAAACTGGAGTACAGGGGCACAATCTCGGCTCACTGCAACCTCCGCCTCCCAGGTTCAAGCGATTTTCCTGCCTCAGCCTCCTTAGTAGCTGGGACCACAGGCGCCCGCCACCACGCCCGGCTAATTTTTGTATTACTAGAGACAGGGTTTCACCATGTTGGCCAGGATGATCTTGGTCTCTTGATCTCATGATCCGCCTGCCTCGGCCTCCAAAAGCACTGGGATTACAGGCGTGAGCCACCATGCCCAGCCATCACTGAAGATTTAAAACACGCTGTGGTCCCATGGAGTAGAACAGAGAGCAGAGGTGCAAGCTCCAGGGAGGCAGATTTGGGGCTCATCCAAAACTGTCAAATTTGCAGAGTCCCTTGGGAGGGAGCTGGTTTCCGAAACTGGAGATTACGTACGTGGAGGACTGTAGGAGCCCCAGTACTGGCAGGCCAGGTAGTAACTCACCTATGAGGTCCTTTTCCCACCGTTAGGAAACTGCAAGGTCTTCCCCTTCTACTTCCAGCACTCTGGAAAAGGGAACAGAATTCAAAAGGATCTTCACTCTCACTGGTACACCTAAAATGCACACAGAGGCTGTGCACTTTGGGAGGCTGAGATAGGAGGATCACTGAGACAGGAGTTCAAGACCAGCCTAGGCAACATGGCAAAACCCTGTCTCTACAAAAAATTAAAACATTAGCGAGGCAGGGTGGTCCGTGCCCATACTCCCAGCTACTTGGGAGGCTGAGGTGGGAGGATCAATTGAGCCAGGGAGGTCAAGGCTGCAGTGAGCCACAATCATGCCACTGCACTCCAGCCTGAATGATAGAGTGAGATCTTGTCTCAAAAAATGAAACACACACACACATACACACATATATGCAGGCACCAGTGAGTGCTAGAACAGTGAGGTTTATTGTATATCTTTGGCCAGGCAATGCACAGCAACCACACAGCACGGGCTCCACACATGATCCCAAGTTGATGTGGTCTGTAATGCCTTTCCTTCACCGTCACCTCTCTGCCATTTCTTTTGTGTTCTGAAGTTGTAAGCCCTATATGCTGACAAAAGATGTGCAAGGTAGGTCTGCTGTGAAAAACTGAAGGAAGGCCGGGAGCGGTGGCTCACGCCTGTAATCCCAGCACTTTGGGAGGCTGAGACGGGCGGATCACGAGGTCAGGAGATAGAGACCATCCTGGCTAACACGGTGAAACCCCGTCTCTACTAAAAAATACAAAAAACTAGCCGGGCGAGGTGGCGGCTGCCTGTAGTCCCAGCTACTCGGGACGCTGAGGCAGGAGAATGGCGTGAACCCGGGAGGCGGAGCTTGCAGTGAGCTGAGATCCGGCCACTGCACTACAGCCTGGGTGACAGAGCGAGACTCCGTCTCAAAAAAAAAAGAAAAAAAAAAAAAGAAAAACCGAAGGAAAACATCATAGAAGATGTTGAGTAAGTGCCATTCAGCCAGGAAGGTGGCTCACACCTATAATCCCAACACTTTGGGAGGCCAAGGCAGGAGGATCACTTGAGCCCAGGAGTTTGAGACCAGCTTGGGCAACATAGTAAGACCCCATTTCTACGAAAATAAAAAATCAGTCAGGCATGGTGGCGTGTACCTGTAGTCTCAGCAACTCAAGAGGATAACGTGGGAGGATCGCTTCAGTCCTGGAGGTCAAGGTTGCAGAGAGCTTTGACCATGCTACTGCAGTCCAGCCCAGGTGACAGAGCAAGACTCTGTCTCAGGACAAAAAAAAAGAAAAAAGAAAAAAAAGCCACTGAGGATTAAAGAGCTTTGAAGGAAATGGTCCAGGAAACAGAGGTGAAGACTAGAAGACAACTGGGGATTAGTGGTTGTTCTGTGACATTATAAAGAATGTTCGTAAACACCCCTGAAGCCACCCAGGCTTGGCCAACAATTGTAGGAATTATAATTGGAAGAAACCAGAGTAAGGATGGGTCTGACATCAGGACAAATGAAAGATGAGCCAATGACTGCCAATGGCCTTTGCCAGCAATGCAGTTCAATGTGGTCTACACAACATCTGCTCTGACTCAGTGCGTTGGCCTCAGTTGATGCTCCTATTTCCAGGACTCCACCCCCTTGGGATAATCCTCGAACCCTGCTGGAGGAGAAGCTCACCCGTTTCTTGATGTTGGGCTATTTTTCCAGCCTTACGGAGTAAGCAAATTCATCAGAAGCCACTGCCTGACATCTCAGAGTCACCAGAGTCAAACTGGGGCTAACGAAGGCAAGTGGCTTGCTAAAAGTCACGGTCAAAGGCAAGGATGAAAGCCAGACCTTCAGTTATGCTAGCCCATGCACTTTCTCCATCATTCCCTTGCCTCCCTCAGGAATCCCCGGGTCCCCAGCTAGCAGGTGAAGCCGGTTCCTGTACAGACCTTTCCTCCTGTGCCCCATCTCACGGCCCATCTCACCCCAGAGGCCTGGTGAGAATTCGCTTAACAGCAGCCCTTACTTATGGGTAAGGAGCAGGTCACCTCGCAGTCCCACAGGAGCTGAGGTCAATCTTGCCTGCATCCCAGCCAGACTGCCTTGTGCGACCCTTCGGGAGACACGCATTAGCTCATTCACTCAACAAACACTGCCGAGTGCCTACTGTGGTGCCGGGTCCTGTGCTAAGGATACTCGAGGGAGAGAAAAGAGTTTATAAACCCTGCTGTCAGGGAGCCTCCAGGTTAGAGGGAGAAATACTAACTGAATCATCTCGCTAATGAATATCCAATTACAAACTGAAATAGGTGCTCCAGAGAGCAGGAACACAGTTCAACAAGTGCTATGTTAGAGAGGCCTGACCTGGAGGGCTGCCGGCGGGAAGAGGGGGCCCTGGGCTGGAACCTGGAGGAGGAGGGGGAGTTAACTGGCTTAGTGGAGACATGAGCCTGTGCAACCCCACACTTTGTGGACGACTGAGCAAGGCACATTCTCTGCAGGCGCGAGGGGAAGGCATTCACCAGCGATTCGTTCTGGGGGCGCCTGGGTGCAGACCAAGGCCGACAATGCAGTCGCCACACAAGAGGTCAGAAATACACTCGCTTCTTTCTCTTCTTCTCAGCACGATAGTGGCACAAGAGCTTCTTAGGAAACCCTAACCTTTCAAAAACAGTGATTACAGAAACTATGACACTGCAGATGTTTGTCAGAGCCAGTGACACTCACCAAAGCTCAGGGGGCCCATGCAGAGGGAGACCACAGCACATGTGCTCTAGCAGCATTTTTATTTACAAACAGCAATGTCCATTGACTTTATTTATACCATAAAAAAGCCATTTACAAGCAAGAAACAAGAATTCAGAACAAAATTAAGCAGCACTGAAATATTCATGTCACAAATCTAAAACAAAGTGAATACAAGAGTAAAATATCATTTGAATAAATAGTCTTAAATTCATGCTATAAAATAATCCTTAATGGCAAGTTACTAGTTGATACAGCATCCGCTTAGCTAGCTTCATTTACTTCATATGGTGATGAAGTGTGGAGTTGTGAGGTTACCAGTTTATATTGCAAGATAATGACACTGTGTTAAGTCATTCAAATTGCTCAACCATTTATAACGGAAAAAAATGTTAGCCCTACTAATAAAAGTGGTGAGAGAGATGGTTTTCACATTAGGAAAATGGTCATTCTCAAACAAACCAGGTAAGTTTACCTCTTACAATAGTCAGGGCAGCAACCAAAGGCTTGGGCAGCAAGTCCAAAGGTTGAATTCACAGCATACTTGTCACTGAGGGGCAGCAAGAGGTCTGTGGACTGAATCTGCTACCAAGGAGAGCCAGGCAAGGCTGACTCCAGGACTTGATCAAGAACTACAATAGCCCTGTCTGTGCCAGACCCAGGGAGGAAACCAGAGAAAGCAGGTTCCCTTCTGGGCCGAGAAGTCAAGCACTGGGCAGAAACAGTGGGAACACTCTGGCACTTACTGAAAAAGACGCATGTGACATGTGACAACCATTACAAATTTGGAACAATGTGAATGACTTTTCTGAACTTTTAGTTCAGTTGCACTGAGTAATATGAAATCTATGATTTATGAACTAGATAGTTTCATATAAAGAATTTACATAATTCCCCAATACTTTCATATATAAAATTTAATAAATAACCCTGACCAGTCTAGAAGCACCATTCAAGGGGCATGTGCCCTTGGAAAATAGTTTAGGTGTTGCATATTTGAGTCCCTTTCAGTGGAGGCTTCACAGGAAACCATTACAGAATTTAACAATAACGAGGACAACAACAACAAAAATCACAGTAACTAAGAGAAAAAGTTGATAAAATAAAATACATTGATCTCTTTAAAGTAAAGCTCATTCACATAGATGATATTCCCCCCAGCCCTTGTTTTGTGTTCCTGCAAATTTTTCCTAGAGTCTAGGCTGTAAGAACAAAAATAAAAACAAAACCACACACAAAATATGCAGGCCTATATATGGTCTGGGCTAAGGGAAAAACAAAGAGTTGGTTATATTTGCTAGCATTAGAAAAGACATTTACTCATGCTCTGGAAGATTTAAAAATTATCAATTTCGTTCTACAGTATATTCTGCTCAACAGTGAACCGACAGTATCCTTTCTGCTGTTAAGAAAAAACAAAAAAACAAAAACACCTAAACTAAAAAAAAAAAACCACAACTGCCAAGGCAGAGCCAATTGGTTGGGAGGCTTTTTCCACTGACCAAAAAATTAACTTGTCTCCATATACTGTATTTACAAATATAATTTCTAAATGTATTTACAGCTTTAGTAGAAATTAGAGGGTAGAGAACTGATTAGAATGAAAATAACTGTTTAAAACCACAAACATTAGTAAAAGTATAAAATTCTTTGTCTTCACAGTTTGTAATAACGGGCTAAGTATCTCTAGAAAAGGACGCTGTCACTGTCTTCACATTGTCTAATAGTGAAAAGGTAGCTCAAGAAGAGACTCAATTATGAACAAGCCTATATGAATTCAGGATATATTTTACCGTAAAAGATTTCTTCACATATCACTTTATCTTAATTGATTTCTGCATCTGTTATAAATGAAACACCTAACCTAAAACTGTACAGAAATAGGGACTTTGCTTTCCAAAAAGAGTTGCTCTAAGGAGTTACACAGCGTACTTCGTCTGCGGAGACGTGAAGTGAACTTCAGGGAGAGAATGTTTCGGTTCTGTGGTCATGTTAATCCTCCTGACACATCCTCATGCGGCAAGGCACAATTAATTGCTGCTGCCCGATCTGAATGGAGTTAATCTCTCACCAGTCATGCCCCTGGGAAGCATGACAGTGCGAACGCTCAGAGAGGCTACACAGCTCCGTGCTGGCCTAGGCGCTGCCTCCCTCGAAGCCCTGCGGAACTTTACAGTACTGTGTTATGGCTTGAGAATTCATTCTTAACACTGCGAGCAGTGGAAAGGGTAAAGTGTTAGCAACACGAATGGGAGCAAGTGGAACTTGCAAAATGTGGAATCATGATTCTTAGAGAGAAACTCAATCAATTTTCTGCCCCTTAACAGTCCCATTACAATGTTTGAACCTGAACTGTACAATCAAAGCAATGGATATTTTTGTCAAAGACAATTTTGGATAAGTCACTCTTTGGTAAACTCAAACCAGTTAAACAGATTCACAAGTACAAAGAACTCCATGTAAATAAGGTTAAGACGGACAATGCCAAGAGCCAGGACGCTGGAGGTGCCCGCACCAGGTGCCCTCCCTCCTCACTGTCTCTCATACCACGGAATGCTCTGGAGACCTCGCTGAAGGCCCCAAGCCTGAGTGAAAAGGAGGTTCCTTCCCTGAGCTTGACCTCTTATGTCCTTGGATTTGGGCATTTCTTGTCACAAACTTAATTTGTATCACAACACAAATTTTTTGCATTCAATTAAAAAAAAAATCAAAACCAAACTTATTCATGTAAGGAAAAAAAAAATCACAAACATTTACCTGAAACCCCAGAACATATTTAAGTGGGTAAACACTTGGGGTCCAGCCTCCCCTTGAGGCACGCGGCTTTAACAGGAGTTGAACAAGTGCTTCAGGGAGAGAACAAACCCCTACTTAGGCAGTTTGACGAGGAAAAAGGCATACTATATACCCGATTTAGCAAAGGCCGCTCCTCGGGAGCAGCGGGATTAGAGTGTAATCTGTAGGGAGTTAACACTGATGTGTAGCGCAGCAGTTCACACGTGAACAGATCCTGTGTGCTAAAGAGATGCGACTGCACAGCTGCCACCCCTGGGGGCTATTACACACAAAGGGCTTGAATGACTTTTTTTTCTCAAAACAAAAAACAAAAACAAAAACAAAATAACAATCCACCATTGGTATTTTAAGAGCCAAAAAAGCACAGAAAACCAGCAAACATCAAATTCTGTATTCCTTTAACTTCTAGCCTCTGAGGCTGGTCCTTTGTTCGTTTTTCTTTTAGGTGGCTACACTGTTCTCCTACGGAGGTGCACTGGTTGTGCATCTCAGACCCCAGGTTCTCAGCCAGATACCAGAACGCTGACATCCCACAGGCAGCCTGCAGCACAAACTCACCACCAAACCGCCTATAAAATTACTCTCTGCCAGAGTTTACAGTACCGAAGCAATCTTGTAAAGCCTGTTTGTGTACGTGAACACAATACAGAACTGAAGACATTTCCGAAAGTACTAATAAAACATTATTCAAATAGGACTCAGGTATCTTTTCATACAGTAATGTGTTTGCCAGCACATGCTTTTGAGGTCTCTTTTCAAGCTACGAACTCAAGAGAGGAAAACAATTATAATTCATTATTACCATTAGATTTCACATTTTCTACAACTATACTGACCTAAAAAGACACTTAACAAAAATAGCACCACATGACAAAAAATGGTGACACACAGATTTGGTGACACACAGAATATCTTAGAGGGCTTTTAAACTGTTGGTTCTTTAAGCAGGAAACACTGAGAGAGTGGGGGAGCCACTGAGGCTCTCATTAGCACACACAATACTAAGATAGATATATTGCTTGCAATTCCCATAGAGTATAGCTTTACAAAAAGTACAAATTCTAAGTTCTGCAGTTTCCCTGGGAACTGCATGTAGAAAAAGTTGCTGTGCACCTGAACTGGCTGTTTGAAAAGAGAAAGAAAAAAAAGAAAAAAAAAAAAAAAAAACCACAACACTGCTTGGAGAATTTTGTAGAGAGAACTACAAATCCCTTTCCTTAAGTGCGAGTGAGTACTAACTCATGATAGAGAGTGATTCGATTTAGTTACCTGGTATGTATGTTTCTACAGTACGGAATGAAGGTAGATTTGTAGGCCAGTAAAAACCTTGAAAACCACTGCTCCTTTGGGGTTGGCTAATATAACACTACACTATGTAAAAAGGTCAGCACCACAGGTCATCCAGCTTACCTGCTGGACAACTAACAAAAATTCCAAACGGTTTCCAACTAGAGTTGAAGAAATTTTATGGCATTTGGTTTATGTATTTGTTATGAAGCAGAGCTGTGAACACTGTGATTTGCTTTGCTTGCTTTTGGACACAATGATTAATATAAACCTACTAACATTCTTTTGTAAGGGAAATGAAGGGGCAAAACCCTAACATATTAGGTAGGGATGAGACAGACTCAGAAGCCCTGTTCACATTGTATTAAATTATATATTCCTCTTACATTCACCTCAACCAGAATAAACTCAAATTTGAGAATGTATATATACTATATATATAATAATAGTTTTATTATATATATATATAAATTGTCTAACTACCCCCTAAAAGGAATTTTAAATTAGAAAAGGTTACCCATTTGCATCAGCTGACGGCATCCTAATCTCCCTCCACGGAAGTGCACTGCTGCCAGCGCACACAATGAGACAGAGTATGCCTCTTGGCAGAGAATGGAGGGTCAACCAGTTGGCATAGCTAAATCACTGGCAGGTTTTGGATTAAGAGTTCAGCCAAAGAGGAATACTGTCAGCCTGTGTTTTCCCTGGATGCGTTGCCCTTCATGCTTTGAGCTCCTTCGGGGAGGGAGGGCAGGGGAAAGGATAAACACAACGAAGTGTTCCATCCAGAAACTTTAGAAAAACTGCCAAGAGACCAAGAGATTTCCAGATGGTTGGGAAAACCAAAGATTACAACAAAGCAAATCACAAATATGCATTGATTAATGTGCTTTGTTTGGGTGCACTTCTTTACCATCTTAATCGGGAGCATCAGACACTGTGTGAATTTCCATCCGGGAATCTAAGCCCATCTCTGAGGCTGACGCGTCATTTTCTAGTTTCTGTTCCACGTACACATCTGTTCTCTCGGGGGACTCAATGCGACTCCTGACTTCAGCGACGCCCGGGTGGTTTTTCCGCAGGTGCTGGTTGAGGGTACCTTGGAATGGAAAGCACTTGCCGCAGATCTCACAGCGGAATGGTTTATCATCTGTGTGGCCCCGGATGTGGTACTCCAGCTGGTCCTTCCGTGTGTACTTCTTCCCGCAGAACTTGCACACAAAGGGGGTGATTCCCATATGGAGTCGCATGTGCCTGTCAAGGCTTCCTTTCTGGTTGAAGGACTTTCCACAGTAAATACAGATCAACCTCTCATTGTACGGGTACCAATGCCCTCTCGCACTCCTCTCCCGGGGGCTGCTCTCATACCCGGGGTTGTTCATCATGGCTTCACTGTCAGAGCCCTGCACCAGGCCCTGCAGGTCACTGTGCAGGTGGACAGACAAGGCCCGCTTCTGGCGGGCACGCCCTCCTCGGAAACAGCTCAGCATGGACCTGGATGGGCTGGAATTACTCAAACTTCCAAAAGCTTCTGAAACATTGGTTGGCTGTGAGGCTGCTTGGGAATAGGAGTATGCGTGCTGGAGCACAGAACCATAGGAGCCCACATTCACTGCCACAACTTGTTCCCCATCAACCATCTCAGTGTGGTACCCATCATCACCCAGGGAGGAGCTGTCGGAACAGCTGGGCCGGTCGGACTTCTCCATCTTCACTTTCACCTCGGTGATCTGGCTCTCCCTCACCAACAGGTCTCCTTGCTCATGGTCCCCCTCTATCTGAATCTCATACTCAGAAACGCTCCCACTGCTCCCACGGTCTGAGTGCCCCTCCTCCTGTAAGCGGCTGCGCAGAGCTTTGCTGGGGGTCGTCTCCATCCGGAGGTCACTGCTTGCGGTGGGCTGCCGTCCCTGAGAGCAATATGGAGGAGAAATCTCCACTGGGTTGGCAAAGAAGCTGCTGTCTTTGACACCGTTCCGACTCTCGGGATTCTCTTCAGCACCGACGGTAACAGAGTCAACATCTCCAACGCTGATTTTAGAATGGATGCTCTCTAGGATCTGCGTGCACTTGTCAATGACACACTGCATCTGAAGAAAGCTGGCTGCAGTCAGAAAACTGACAACATCCTTCAGCTGCAAGGACATTCTTCCAGTGTAACAAAAAGAAAGCAACTGCTCAAACACATTGGGATTTTTAATCACTGATATTGACAAGCCACTCATGGTACTCAACGCTGAATGGTCCCGGAAATATGGGGAGCTGGCAGCAAGGACTGCTTTGTGGGCTCGGAATGGCTGACCCTGAATGTGTACAATGATGTCACATAGTTTCCCCTGCAGGCGGAGTTCGTTTAGCTGGCTCAGAACGGTGCTGCTGTACTCGGGCACATCAAACTGAATAAAACTGCTGCTGTCCATTTCTACTGACATGAAGCGTACTCTGCGGAGAGAGAGAGTTGGCATCATTCACCAGTGACTCCTCACTAAGTACAAGTGGCATAAACACAAGCTTACGACGACAATACCATTGTGGCTATCAAACCTCCTAAAATCTACCTGAAGCATTCTTCCCCTTGTTTTAGTCTTTCACGTTTTGGTTACTTCACCAAAAGCCAAATAAACTAATGATCAATTAGCCTAGTGTCACCGTTGCCTAACATTCATCTTGATCAAAAGTAAAATATTTTACACAGAGTAGGACTATTTTGGCTCTGAGAAATCGGTATTCTTTTAGGACAAATATTTCCCCATTTCAAGTACTTTTGAGGGTTTGAAGTACTTTGTGAAAAATAACTAAATTCAGGCCAGGCGCAGTGGCTTACACCTGTAATCCCAGCACTTTGGGAGGCCAAGGCAGGCAGATCACTTGAGGTCAGGAGTTTGAGACCAACCTGGCCAACATGGTGAAACTCCATCTCTACTAAAAATACAAAAATTAGCCTGGTGTGGTCAAGCGCGGTGGCTCACGCCTGTAATCCCAGCACTTTGGGAGGTTGAGGCGGGTGGATCACAAGGTCAGGAGGTCGAGACCATGGTGAAACCCTGTCTCCACTAAAAATACAAAAAAAAAAATTAGCCGGGCACGGTGGCGGGTGCCTGTAGTCCCAGCTACTCGGGAGGCTGAGGCAGGAGAATGGCGTGAACCCGGGAGGCAGAGCTTGCAGTGAGCCAAGATTGCACCACTGCACTCCAGCCTGGGCGACAGAGCGAGAGTCCGTCTCAAAAAAAAAAAAAAAAAAAAAAAAAGAAAAAAAAATTAGCCTGGTGTGTTGTTGTGCACCTGTAATCCCAGCTACTAGGGAGGCTGCAGCAGGAGAATCACTTGACCCCAGAAGGCGGAGGTTGCAGTGAGCCAAAAGCACACCACTGTACCCCAGCCTAGGCGACAGAATGAGACTCCTTCTCAAAAACAAAAAAAACCCAAACAAACAAAAACAAAACTAAATTCATCTAAAAATGTTCTGTCTTACTTGTGTATTTCTGATTGGTATTTTTCAACTATGCAGCACACTGGATACAATAAATGGAGCCAAACCCTTTTCAGTATTACTGTCTTGATTTGTGTGTTTGCCCTTCAGCTGTGTACACCTTTATATCTCTTTTGTGTTGGGTTGGTTTGGCTGAGACTTAGTATGCTCAGTCTCCTTCAGTGCAGTATTATTAATATTATTATTACTTTTTTTTTTTTTTTTTGAGATAGAATCTTGCTCTGTCACACAGGCTGGAGTGCAATGGCATGATCTTGGCTCACTGCAACATCCGCCTCCTGGGTTCAAGTGATTCTCCTGCCTCAGCCTTCTGAGTAGCTGAGACTACAGGCACCCGCCACCACACCCAGCTAGTTTTTGTATTTTTAGTAGAGATGGGGTTTCACCATGTTGGCCAGGCTGGTCTCGAACTCCTGATCTCAAGTGATCTGCCCGCCACAGCCTCCCAAAGTGCTGAGATAACAGGCGTGAGCCACCGCACTCGGCCAAGACAGTATTTTTAAACAGTAGTTATTTTAGACAACAGGAATGAAAGGGTGACGGACACATCAAAAGGTGTGTGCCACAGCTGTGGTACACCTACAACAGATTTCCTTCCTGTGGCCTAAACATGTGCAGCACCAGACTGCTCAGAACTACTTAAGTATATATAGTCCAGGCTCCATCCTCTCACCCAAACACAACAAAACCAGATCTAACAATTATATTTTAAAACCTGACCAACAGAAATGTAAATACCTCCTAAGTATTAGATCAGAAAAAAATCTAAATGGAATAAAACTACTTAGACAATGAGAAAACACATAAAATCTGGCTTCAGGAGTGAAGTTTACTCATGTCTTCAACTTACTTGAGAATGTATCTCCAAAAAAGAGATGGACAAATACATGATAAAGCAAACACAGTAAAAAGTTAACAATTGTAGAGTCTACATGGTAGATATTTGGGCACTTATTGTGAAATTCTCTCACCTTTTCTGTTTGAAGTTTTTCAAAATGAAATGTTGGGAGTTTTGAAAAAAAAAAAAAAAAAAAGCTGTAACAGGAAAAGTCAGTGCCTTAAGAGTTTTAATCATTAAACAATCAATACTAAAAATAAGTGAAATGGCTGAACTCAGGAGGTCAGAAAAGGAAAAACAAATGATGCCCAAAGACAGTAGGAAAATAACTAATACAGAAAAACAGCACATAATCACAGAGGGAATTTTTAAATTTCAAGACAAGACAACATGCAACTAAATCTAAGACTCTCACAGGAAAGGATCAGTTAAATGTGCCTAGATCATGTCCGAACTTTTTTTTAAATCACATCAAAATTTGAGTTAAAACATTTTAGTCAAAGAGGAATACTGCGCCCTTATTTATCCTAGATTTATGATTGAAATCAATTTGAAATCTGTATGAAATGAACATATTTTTAGGATAACATAAATTGGCAGAACTAAATAAGAAACAGAAGTGCCAAGGCACAAATGATCTTCAGGCCGTTCACACTGTTCTAGATGCATGTAAAAACATTTAAAGCATCTCAGTTCATATGGCACAAATCTGATAGCAGAAGATGACAAATAGCAGAAAGAAGAAAACTGTCTACTTCATCTAAATAAATAGATTTTAAAGTCCTAACAGAAATGCTAGCAAATACAACCTATTAAAATAATATATTATGACCAAGAACAGCTGTTTCACAAATGTAAGGATGGCTACATGTTCAGAAATAAATAGACGAATATAATTTGCAACATCAATAAGTCAAGGAGAAAAACCCATATGACCAAATCAATATTATGTCAAAAATGCATGTGACAGAAAGTTAAATGCCCTTTCAGAGTAAGGGGAAAATACTCAATAGGCTAGAAACAGAACAATAGTTTCTTAATATAATAAAGTGTATCTACTACAAACCAATGGCAACATTATCCTTAAAAAGGAAACACTGCGTATGTTGGTATACTTAATAGGGAAAAGGAAGGAAGGAAGGAAGGAAGGAAGGAAGGAAGGAAGGAAGGAAGGAAGGAAGGAGGGAGGAAAGGAAGGAAGGAAGGAAGGAAGGAAAGAAGGAAGGTAGGAAGGAAGGAAGGAAGGAAGGAAGGAAGGAAGGAAGGAAGGAAGGGGAAGGGGAAGGGGAAGGGGGAGAAAAAAGGGAACGGAAGGAAGGAAGGGGGGGGGGGGGGGGAGGGAGGGAGGGAAAGAAAAAAAGGAAACATGATGTCTGCATTTCCCAAAATGTATTTAGTAGAACCCAAGCCCAAGAGCTGGCCCCAATATCCTCACCTCCTAGGGATTAAAACACACATTAGCATAATATCCTATCTGAAAAGTCCTATAGACAGGAATCCTGCTTAACTCAGCAGTTCGCAAACTCATTTAATGGTGGAACTGTTCTCTCAAGGTACACATATTAATATTTCCCAAGAATGAGTGTTCCCTGGAGCACACTTCGGTAAACACTTTAGTAAAGTCATTCCCATCAGTGCCTGGGAAGATATACAAGGTTATCTGCCATCATGATTCTTACTTAACATTATTTTAGAACTTCTAGCCAAAGCAACAAGACAAGGGAACATTAAGGCAAGCAGCCATTAAAAAAGAGACAAAATGACTATTACGTGCAGATGTAACATGCAGATTATTTACACAGAAGCCCCAAGAGAATCACTTGGAAAATATTAGAATCGGCATCTACTAAGTGGAGGGTTTCAAAAAATTACACATAAAAAACAGGTAAGATAATGACAATAAGGTGCAACCAACAATATAGCAACAGGAACTAGAAAATACCTAGGGGTGGGGGAAGATAAGCAAAAAACAGGGTCAACAAGAAAAATACAACTCACTTTAATACGGACAAAAGCCTGTATAAATGAAGAGAGGGAACATGGTTCTGGCGGGATGATTCGATGCTGTAAAGAGAGACACTCTACCCCCAAAATTAATTTATAAATATAACATAGCCTGATGAAATGTTTTCTTAGAAACCTGACAAAATGATTTTAAAATTCATCTAGAACACTGTGGTCCAACATAAATATAAGACACTGCATGTGTAATTTAATGTTTTCTAGTAGTTACATTTTTTAAAAGTTAAAAAAATAAATTGTAGTAATATGTTATATCACCCAACACATCATTGCAGCATGTAATCAATATTAGAAAGCTGAGACATCGACATTCTTTTCACACTAGGTCTCTGAACTCTGATGTGTATGTTACACACAGCATGGCTCGGTTTGGACTAACCACATTCCATGTGCTCAATAGTCGCATGTGGTCAGTGGCCACCAAACTGGATAGTGCAGATCTGGAATACTAAAGAAATGTTAGAAATAGACAAATACAACCGAACTTACAGATGTCAAAATGTATGACTGGGCTATAAGTCATCGGCTAAGTATGTATTAAGTGTCAGGCACTAGGGATCCATTGGAGTTTTAATTTTCTCATCATAAATCATGATAAAAGCTCTGAGATCTTTCACGATGGGGGAGTGGTCAGAGAAGCCTACATAAACAACTGCTATTTTAAATAAGAACTAAAGGACAAGTAAAGGTTAGTCAGATACATGTGGTATCAGGGTGCTGCAGGGAACCTGTCCAGACAGAAGGAATCACACGTACAAAGGGTTGGGGAGGAAGGACATGCTGGAAGTGTGTACACAGCTGGAACAAGGCGCAAAGGGCAGGACAGAAGCCACATGAGGTTGTCAAGGTAGAAATCAGACTGAGATGGCCTCATGGGCCATTTCAAGCAAGTAAAAAGGGGAGAATTACTGAAATAAATGCTGCTTAGAGAATTTGAATTAATAATAAATTTAGATACTTCTTCACAGCATACCCCAAAATAACCTCTAGAGGTTTTTCTAAGCACACAAAGATACCAGAAGAAGAAATGCAGATTTAACTACAGAAGAAATACAACTTTTATATGTCTAAAAAATACTTTTTAGCAAAAAAAAAAAGAGGTAGAAAACAATAAAAAATACTTAAAACATAAACAGCAGGCTCTCACAAATCAATAAAAGCCAAATGGAACAACTGAAAAAAGCGACTATGAACAGACGCTTTTAAAAAGAAATTAAAATAGCCTTTAGACGTAGAGAAAAAATGCTTAGGCCGGGCACGGTGGCTCACATCTGTAATCTCAGCACTTTGGGAGGCCGAGGCGGGTGAATCATCTGAGGTCAGGAGTTCGAGACAAGCCTGGCCAACCTGGTGCAACCCTGTCTCTACTAAAAATAAAAAAATTAGCTGGGCGTCGTGGCGGGCACCTGTAATCCAAGGTACTCGGGAGGCTGAGGCAGGAGAAATGCTTGAACCCTGGAGGTGGAGGTTGCAGTGAGCTGAGATCGTACCATTGTACTCCAGCCTGGGTGACGGAGCGAAACTCCGTCTCAAAAAAAGAAATGAAAAAAAAAATGCTTAACAACTTTATCAGTAAAGCAACATCAATATGAGGCCAGGCACAGTGGTTCACGCATGTAATCCCAGCACTTCGGGAGGCCAAATTGGGCATATTGCTTGAGCTCAGGAGTTTGAGACCAGCCTGGCCAACATGGTGAAACCCAGTAAATACTAAAAATACAAGAATTAGTAGGGCAAAGTGGTGGGCACCTGTAGTCCCAGGTACTTGGGGGGCTGAGGTGGGAGGATGGCTTGAGTTCCGGAGGCCAAGGTTACAATGAGCTGAGATTGTGCCACTACCCTCCAGCCTGGGTGATAGAGTGAGCCACTATCTCAAAAATAAATAAATGCATAAACATGAGACAAAATACTTCTTTCTCAAATTGGCAAAACTTATAAAAATGCAACTCAGCTGGCACCTAACAAATAGTCAAATGTTACCTATTCATCATAGCATTCTCATGACATGGGGTGTATAAATAGTGACTTTTGGAATGCAAGGACAAAAGGAAGGTGGGTTCGGGCTTTTCAAAGGTGTGGACTGCAGGGCGAAAACCAGTACAGAAAGGAATGCAACAGAGCATTTCTGAAATAGAATGTACAACTGAAAACGGCTTCCCAATGAGGCTTCCTTCTCTGTGTGGTTTTTTCTTATCTGCTTTGTAGAAGAAAGGTGGAGAACAACACTTGAAAGATAATCACTGAGAAAAGTGGAACGCCACGATTAACACCTAAGAAAGGGATTCCATTTTTCCGCAATATGAGAAAGGAAGTGCTTTGCTCTCCTCTCCCTTACATTAACACTTCCTTTCCACAGTGACAATGAGATTCAAAGATTCCCCCCAGAGCTGCTAACAAGCCACACTCTTGAACAAGAAGCTTCTAAATGACTGGCACATAGTGAACTTACAGTTAATTTCAGTCTGAGCCATATGACCAGACTAAAGGGAGAGAAACTCATCATCGATCACAAGTTCTACACCCCATGTGTGGATTTGTCAGGTCCAGTGATCCCAGGATAGAGGAGGTCAGAGCCTCTTATGTAGGCACACTTCAAGTTCAAATGTGATCCTCTATCCTTCTGTACTGGCAGTTTTGCAACATGGGCTACTCACTGGTTTCTTGAAGGTCTTGATTTTCTCCCCTGTGTGGAATGTCAGTGGGTCTACACCTAAGTTAGATCAATTTTGAATTATATTTTTTTCTTAGAGACAGGATCTCACTCTGTCACCCAGGCTGGAGTACAGTGGCACAATCTTGGCTCACTGCAGCCTCAACCTCCTGGGCCCAAGCTATCCTCCCACCTCAGCCTCCTGAGTAGCTAGGACTATAGGCACACACCACCATACCCGGCTTTTAAAAAACTTTTTTGTAGGCCGGGCACGGTGGCTCACACCTGTAATCCCAGCACTTTGGGAGGCCGAGGCAGGTGGAGCACCTCAGGTCGGAAGGTTGAGACCAGCCTGGCCAACATGGCGAAACCCTGTCTCTACTAAAAATACAAAAAAAGAATTAGGCGGGCATGGTGGCGGGCGCCTGTAATCTCAGCTACTCTGGAGGCTGAGAATCG
This sequence comes from Macaca thibetana thibetana, assembly GCF_024542745.1. Taxonomy (NCBI): domain Eukaryota; kingdom Metazoa; phylum Chordata; class Mammalia; order Primates; family Cercopithecidae; genus Macaca; species Macaca thibetana. The sequence continues at coordinate 11,719,213 of NC_065592.1, forward strand.
ATTGAACCTGGGAGGTGCAGGTTGCAGTGAGCCAAGATCATGCCATTGCACTCCAGCCTGGGCAACAAGAGCAACACTCCGTCTCAAATAAATAAATAAATAAATAAATAAATTTGTAGAGACAGGGTCTCACTACATTACCCAGGCTGGTCTCGAATTCTTGGCCTCACTCCGTCTCAAATAAATAAATAAATAAATTAATTAATTAATTAATTTATAGAGACAGGGTCTTACTATGTTACCCAGGCTGGTCTCGAATTCTTGGCCTCAAGGGATCCTCCCACCTTAGCATCCCAATGTGCTGGAATTACAGACATGAGCCACTGCACCTGGTCAATTTTTAATTAATTTTATCTTTAAAATAAAATATATGCATATGGTAGAACTTCAGATCATAGAACAGAAATAATAAAACTTTCCCCCAGCCCCTCTTCCCAAAGATAATCACTGGTAGGAGTTTTGGGGTATTCTTTCAGAGAAAATTCAAAACATCTATCAGCATAAACTGTTCTATACCCTACTTTAAAGAAATGTATTTAATATATCTTAAAATCTTTCCGCCTTAATCTCAGCACTTTGGGAGGCCGAGGTGGGCGGATCACGTGGTCAAGAGATCAAGACTACTAAAAATACAAAAATTAGCTGGGTGTGGTACGGCACGCCTGTAATCCCAGCTACTAGGGAGGCTGATGAAGGAGAATTGCTTGAACCTGGGAGGCGGAGGTTGCAGTGAGCCAAGATAGCACCACTGCACTCCAGCCTGGCGACAGAGCAAGACTCTGTCTCAAAAAAAAAAAAAAAAAAAAAAGAAAAAGAAAAAGAATCTTTCCACAGCAGCACATACACATTGACCTATTTTTTTCTAACTTCATAGTATTCCATTGATGGCTATATCACAACGTACTTAACCAGTACCCAGTTGATACTAAGATAGCCATTACAAACACAGACTGTCACCCCACAACACACACACACACCCCTCAGTTACATCTGGCTTTCTTATGTAAGTAAATCTGTAGTCTCAACTTCTAGCAGAATTGTGGTAAATTTTTCATTTCAGTTGATAATGCCAAATTACCCTCTAAGAGGCAGCAGCAATTATCCATTCACAGGGAAGGGCCTGCTCCCCCATAACTGTCAGCAATGGGTATCGAACCGTTTCACTTTTTCAGCCAAACTGATAGGTGAAAGATGTACCTCATTGTTTTGATGTGCTTTTTTTTTTTTTTTTTTTTTTTTTTTGAGACAGAGTCTCACTCTGTCGCCCAGGCTGGAGTGCAGTGGTGCAACCTCTGCTCAAGGCAACCTCCGCCTCCTAAGCTCAAGGGATTCTCCTGCCTCAGTCTCCCTAATAGCTCAGACCACAGGTGTAAGCCATCACACCTGGCTAATTTTGGTATTTTTAGTAGAGACAAGGTTTCACCATGTTGGCCAGGCTGTTCTTGAACTCCTGACCTCAGGTGATCCACCCACCTCGGCCTCCCAAAGTGCTGGGATTACAGGCATGAGCCACTGTGCCCGGCTGCATTTGTTTAATTATAAATGAGGTTGATATCTTTTCTCATGTTTAATGGCAATTTGTCTAAGTTTGTCTTTGAACTGCCTACTCATATCCTTTGCCCTTATTTGCCTTTTTTATTGATTTGTCAGAGCTCTTCGCAAATTAAGGAAATTAGCCTTTTGTCATATGTGCTGCAAGTATTAGATTTAATTGCAATCACTAAAGGGCACACTGACTGGGAATTTAAATTATTTTTCATACATTTATAGGAAATATTCACTCAACATCAATCTCTTACATACAGAAAACCAAAGGGAATTCAAAGATGAATAAAAGTCCCAGTCTTGCAGTTTGATAGAGGCTTAATGCAGATTCCTCACCACTCAGAGAGAGATGGGAATGGAATTCATTTTTGATAATGCAGAGTAGTGATTTATATGTTTTTCATTTAGATTAAGTTTGCAGCTGCCTCAGAAAACAATAATGAATTTGATTATTCCACTCACTAAAACCATCAGAACCAGAATTCTTTAATTCAGAAGATTAATCATAGGTGCTTCTGTCACATTATTCTAGGCAAAAAACCACACCCAAATTAGACATTTACATTGCTATTATTTTAATTTAAAAAACAAGCACATACAAGCTGAATTTACTTTCAGTATCATTAATACATATTTTAACAAAATTTTGTTTTTGTTTGTAAAAACTATACTCTGGGAAAAAAATGTGAAATACTTCTTTTAAAAAATACACATGGATAGAACTTTGTTGAAACGGTTTTTTGGGAAGTTCAAAATTGTCACCTTCTCAACTTCTTCACAGGTCTCTTCGGTTCACTCAATCGATGGAAAGACAATCTTTCTGCTCTTTCAATTTCTTTAATTTCTTACTTCCGAATTCTTACTTTCTTACAAAGAAAGAGAATAATTTCACACCTGTGGAATAGCTTTCACCTCACACACAGCTTCTGCCGTGATCACATAAGGCCACCACTGGTCTCCCAGGTAGCTTCTGGGAAGGACCACCTCTGATGTGGGCAGGACCGACATTCTCCTACTTCCACGCACCCAGCTGCCCCCACACCAGCCTGGGCAACTATAAAAGGGGATGACTGCCCCTGCTGCCACACCCCTCAGCCTTCCCCCTTTACTTGGCAGAGTCACTCCACCACCATCATCATCCGTGACCAGCTTTTACTGAATGTGATACATGCCAGGCGTGTCGTAAAGGCTTAGGATGCAGTATGTCTCTGAATCCTCCCAACCTGTCCCTTAAGGCAGGTACTACTGCCCCCATTTTAAAGATGAGGAAACCAAGCAGCTGACTTTCCCAGGACCCTTCGGAAGTATGCGCATCCAGGCCCCCACACAACAACCCTTTATTCCTAGCAAGCTTGCCCCACGTTACATTCCTGCCCTAAGATGGTGTCAAGGAAAGGGATGGAGATGGGGCGGGGGGTGTAAGTGGGCACACATCCTCCCTACTGCTGCCCAGAATACAGAAGGGCAAATGAGGGCATTTTAGTAATATACATCAAGATTATATCTGCATATTCACTGTGACCAAGCAATTTCAGCCGTAGGAATTTAGTGAAGCACCCTCTTTGTAGAGCAAAATCTCCCTCTTTTCTAGACCAGAATCACTGGCAGAGGTAAGGGTTATGAGGAGAAAAATGTTCCAGGCGGGCCCCTGCGGCCACCGGGTATCATGCCCTCCATATTCACAGCTTTGATCCCCCTTTCCTCCTCAGAGCCCCGGACCCTGGCTCATTCTACTTGCTTTAAATAAAAAGCTATCTTTACATGCGAAAGCCTCAATTAATTAGAAACCACAGATCTAGGGCTCAAGTAAACCGGTCCTTTTGGTGTTTGAAGGTGAAAGTCACAGAGAGCAGATGCTGCCAAGAAGACACAGGGTTCAGCCCAAGTTCAACAGAATTCAAAGCAGCATTGAGCCCAGCGCCCTGAAAGCAAGAGCAAACTGTGAGGGGCCCTCCAGGACTGACCAAGCAGTGACGAAGCCAAGTCTGAAAGCACCAGAGGACGGCAGACAGGGAAGCCAACTGCAAAGGGGAGCGCAGCTGAAGGCGAGCAGCTTTGGGAGAAATGAACACACACTGCGGAGTGACAGCCGGCTGGGCAACCAGAGCAGGAGGCCACTCACACAGTGAGGCACTGTGGGTACAAGCCACAGAGAGAGCGGCACTGCCTGGAAATGACCGCACGAGCCATCCTGGGACACTCCTCCCACAGACCTGAAGTCCAAAGCCAAAGCGAGGGCTCTGGAAATAAGCATGCATGGCTGCGCTGAAAAGAAAATTAAGGTCTGATGCGAGACCATATGACGACAGGCTTGGTAAGTAATGCTGCTTGACATCTTCGCAAGATCCCACTCAAAAAAGCTACAGAATCCATCACTGCGCCCATGCATCAGGACAGCAAAAGGCTGCTCTGCAACAACACACAAGGGAGAGATAACCCCAATCCAGGTTAACGCATTTTACCCAAAGGGGCTTAAGAACAAAAAGCCACTTGAAAAAGACAGGAAAAGCAAGTGACCATCATGTCACATTCATGGCTGATGCTGAGAAGGGTGAACAGAAACCAGTGACTCAAGCCCCTGCTCTTCCATTCAGCTCCTCGCCCTCACTGAGTTAATAAAAGAGGCAAAAAGGCAGTAACTGCCCTTATATGTAATATTAGAGGGTCACATAAAATACCATGACCCACCAATGGCAAACACAGCTCCTCTGAACTTTCAAAGGTGTCACATGTTAACCAATTTCTTATAAAGCACCAAGGAATGTATGGAGGATCTTATTACTTTCTCTTTAATGCCATTCTATTCCTATGCCAGTAGTTTAAAAAGATTTATCACGAAAAAAAAAAATGAAAGAAAACATGGGTGAATTTATTTATAATTCTGACATAAAGGCCCTTCCAAGCATGACATAAATCTCAGATGCCACAAAGGCAAAGACAAATACATTCGACAACATAAAAGTATATGACAAAAAAAATACCCCTTCTCCCCAAAAGCCAAAAGATAAATGATATACTGAAGAAAAATATATGCATATTTGACAAAGAACTACTTTCCAAATTCCTTAATTTATAAATCAAATTAGGTGACATACACAAAAAAACCCTATGGGAGAATGGGCAAAGGATACAAACAGTTCAAGAAAAAAAAGAAAAATGACAAAAAAAGAAGCAAAGATGCTAAAATTTACTTCTGATTAAAGACATTTGAAATACAAAAAGAAAAAATAATGAGATACCATTTTTAACCCATCAGCTTTGCACACAGTTTAAAAGAGCTGGCAAGTGTAGTCCTGAGGAATGAATAATTTGGTAATATCTATCAAAATTTAAAAGGCATTTACCATTTGGTCCACAAATAACGGGGAGGAATTAAGCCTACTAATATATAGGACTTACAAAAGTATAGCAGGAGATATATAATGAAAATAACCACTAAGAATTTTTCTTTGCTATAGCAAAAAAAAAAAAAAAAAAAGAACCCCCAAAGGAAACTGGTTTCAAAAAATATAATCGACAATGAAATACTATGCATCTATTAAGACTGGGTAGATGTATATGCCTTGATATGGAAAGAGCACTAAGATTTGGCCAAAAACAGCAAGATGTAGACTAATATGTATGCATATATGTCACTCCCTTCATGTACATTTTGTAAAGGAATTATATTATGTTGCTTGCTGTATCCATTCTGGAAGGAACCACGTGGTACTATTAATGGTGGTCACTGTGAGGAAGGACTAAGGACTAAGGAGAGGGAAGGGAAACAGACTTTATACCTTTGCATTTCAAAAATCAAATAACTGTATTATTCTCACTAGTTTTTTTTAAGACATGTAGGTTAGTACCTACAAATATATAATTTTTTAAACCACAGAATCTAGAGGAGAAAGATGGGCTGCAAATGGATAATTATTATATCAAGCAGACAGTTATAGAGGCAGAAACAAAGAACTACAAGGAACAATACAAGGCTGATTACTCTTGACCAAAAAGATTTTTAAAAAATCAAAATAGAACAAAGGAAAACTTCATGGAGGAAGATATTTTTGAACAAGGCCTTGCATTTCAAAGGGAAAAGAAAGAACACTCCAGACAGAAGGAAAAGCAGGAACAGGGCACAGGGGAAAGCAGACAGACGGCGTCTGGGGTAGAGCAGGCAGCGTGCAGTGGCCCCGGCTCAGGGACAAGGAAGGCCACAGAAGGAGAAGGCCACAGTCGGAAGGTGGAGGGTCTTGAATACTCAGAGAACAGAATTCTGGCGGCAGAACCTGGAGACTGAGGCATGATGTCTACTTGGAGGCCACGTAGCTCAGCCAGGACAAGCTGGGCTCAGGTTTTCCACAGGGTCGTGGGAAACATGGGGCTGCAGCTAGAGAGAAACATTAGACCCGAAGATACTGATTTGGGAGTGACCATGTACTGACTGAGGATTGTTGTGGTAAGATGAGGTTACTCAGGGAGAAAAAAAAAAAAAAAGAGAGAAGGCTGAGAATAGAAAGGGTGTTTGCTCCTAGAAAAGAGGAATGGAAACAGCACCCGATGAAAGGGGTAACCTCCTCACCTAGCCCTCTCCTCAAGCCTTTCCATTGACTAGTTTTGTTTTTGTTTTTGTTTGTTTTGAGACAGAGTCTTGCTCTGTGCCCAGGCTGGAGGGCAGTGGTGCGATCTTGGCTCACTGCAGGTTCAGGTGATTCTCATGCCTCAGTCTCCCGAGTAGCTGGGATTACAGACATGTGCTACCCCGTTCAACTAATTTTTGTGTCTTTAGTAGAGATAGGGTTTCACCATGTTGACCAGTCTGGTCTCTAACTCCTGGCCTGAAGGGATCCGCCTGCCTCAGCCTCCCAAAGTGCTAGGATTACAGGCATGAGCTACTGCGCCCAGCCCCATTGACTAGTATCTTTAAGTAAAATTCGGCACCACGTATTCTGTTAAGCTGTGAGGAAACTAAACAATGGAAAACTAATGACATCCTCTCACACTGCTGACCCATTCTGCAGAGAACCTAAAAATAAGAAGGGACTCTCAGATGCCATCTAGGCGAAACACCCACCTGGGCCTTAAAATCTCTACAACTTCCTTGGATAAAGCCTTGCAACTGTCTCCATATATCAACAACCAGAACAAAAGTAAAAATGTAAAAGCTGAACAATGAGAAACGTGCCGATTCTGTGCGACTCCTCGCTTCTGAGCTTGCACTCCTGGCGGTGAGCTCTCTGAGGGCAGGGACTGCGTGCCCAAAGCCCAGCACTGTGTCTGGGGCAGAGAGGCTCTCAGTACATGTCAGCTAAAACAAGCTAGTGGCTCAAGATCCATGGACTGCCACTACAGCCGCACCCTCAGCTCTGAACTTTTCCTTCTGGAGACCCCAGAGATGCAGGATAGTCTCTGCCAACGGCAAAATCTAGCAAGGTGGCTTATTCCAACCTAACCCATAAACACTCTAATTTGCTCCACAAGATGCTACACTTTGTTTAAAAATATCCAGTTACACTTCCAAGAAAAGAAAGGAAAGTTACAAATTTGGAAGTTGTTTAAGGCACCAGGAGGTACCCATTATTCTCAATCAAGATGCTCATGATTCCAAACCCAGATTTGCACCTGCTGGCTTCAGTCACTTGCTGATACCTGAGACACAGCTCAAACTAGGCTTTCTCTGGCAGGCACTGGAAACCTGAAGATCCCTAATTTTCACTTTCATACGAAGTCATTAAAAAGACCACAGATTGAAGCACTGCAGACAAAAGTCATGGTAACAGAAGTAACAATTATTAAAAATAACTTTTCTAGGTATTTCTGCCTGGGTCTAGATTAAAACCAAAATTGAGCTGTCATGAGCTACAATCGAATCTTTTAGAAAGCAGGAGTCAAATAACACCAGGGCTGCGTGAAACATTCTGGTGCTACTGAAACCCAATGCAAGAAAAAAAAATAAATAAAATGGCATTCTGTGATGGATATTCATGAAGCACTCATCCTAATTTAAAAGAAAACAAGTTTAGAGTTCTTACTGCATTAATTCATGTGAGCCTGAAAGAACATTTTTATCCAAACTGTTACATTTCCTACCAAGGCGTTAACATTCTCCAGGTCTGCTCAGATACACTAATTCCAAGAGGGTGCGATTTGTCTTTTAGTCAATGCAAAACATCATCAGAAGCTTCTTCTGAGCTTTCCAAGCAGGAGAGGAATGGCCTCTTTAATTTTACTAACAATGCCAAGGACTAAGCGTCAATAGGCTCCTACTGTATACAGTATGGTAAGTAAGCTCTTAGACTAAGAGACACTAAGAGGCTGCGGTTATCCCCATTCTACAGATGAGGAAGCAAACTCAGAGAAGCTGAGAAACTTACCCAAGGTCACTCAGCTAATGACTGGCTGAGCCAGGATTTGGACCAAGATTTGTCAGTCTCAGACTCAGAACTATTATCTCTTACAAGATTTTAATCCAGGCATATTGATGAGATGTAGGATTTTTATTGGTGCTGGATTCTTACTGATTGTCTCCAAGTAGAAAGAGAATTCTCACTGAAGGATGTTCCACCACACAGACAAAGTCAGGCTGGGTCTGACACTGTGACGATTAAGGGGTCACAATATGTTGTACCTCAAGTGGTCTGCAGCCATTGCTTTGCAAAATGTCCATGATTTTTACTTCTGTCAGTGAAGTAGGCAAAAAGATGTTTCATATTTTAATCATTAATTGAGAGGATTTGTTTCAGATAAAAGAATAAGCTTTCTTAAGGCAAAGAATTCAAAAATATTAAGGCACAGCATCTTATCTGCTTACTGCTAGCTAGCATTTCAGGGGCACTGGCCCTGGAAAATACATTAAGTCCTGCCTCTTATGACAAAAGGATTAGAAAAGCTCACCTGGACTTGCATCCTTCCATGAGGTTTTCCTTGCCATCAACATCAACCAGAAAATAACCATTAGAAATTTAACTGCATTCAGTTGATGACCTTCACTAAGCTAAATTCAGCAGTTTGTCAGCTACAAAACATTAAATAGACACAATTAAGAAGTTTGAAAGACATTAAGCAGAATTTAAACTACAGTAACATGAACATTAATGGGAATAAAACATAAAGATGGCATTCTAGATTCATGATACTGACATTTTAGACAAGTGCTGCAAAAGGCAGGCAAAAGTGGGGGGACACAGAGATGCAGAAATCCAAAACTCGGTGGATACACTGTTCAGCAGCTGATCACTTCTCCACCTTGATAAATGTACACCCAACAATGGCAATAACAATAATGAAAATGTACTAAGCAGTTACTAAGTGCTGCCCATTTTTCTACTTCATATAGAAGTTCATATACCATTTTCGTTTACAGTTCACAGTCACCCTATGAAATGGATTTTATTATCCTCCACACCGCAAATAAGAAACGGAGGCTCAGAGGCATTAAATTGCTCATCTTCACAGAGCTGGGAAGTAGACTTGCCAGGATTCAAACCCATGATTCCAAAGCTGCTGTTCTTTCCCCACAGTCTCCGAATGAAGAATCACATGACTTTTCTCTTTTCCCATGATCAGAGGGGAACGTTTTAAAGTTTCAAAGATTCGTTTTGTGCTTTCTACACCCTAAGAGGGCAAGCTGAAAACATCCACCTTGAATGGTAGCATTACATATCACAGAAAGTTGACAAAAACAGATTCTCCTTAAAAAAAAAAAAAAAAAAAAAAAAAAAAAAAGGTAAATTACAAAACAAAACAACAAGTTGTTTACCAACAAAAATCAGGAAGTATTTGAGTACCTATTATAGAAGTCCAGCCCCAGTATTAGACACCATAAGGGCTCCGAAAGGAGTATTAAGACACAATGCCCTTAAAAAATCTCCCACTCCGGCTGGGACAAGAACAAGTTCAACAGCCAAGGAACAAGTGCTGAATCCGAGTGCCACAAAGCCATGGGGGCAGGGAAGTCAGGGAACACCCACTGGAGGAAGTGTATCTTCAGCAGGGGCTTGAAGGAAGTGAAATGGAGAATTTGCACAGAGAAAAAGGAGGTCAGAGCTTCAGAAGGGGGAACAACAGAAGCAAAACCCAAGAAACCGTAACTAACTCAGTTCTGCAGGGGAGAGACATGGAGAAGCAGAGAACTGCGTTCAGGTAGGTGGGGTGGGGCCAAACCACGGAGAGTCTTGAAAAGACGGGGTGGGCGGTGGCTGGACACACCGTGGCAGGCAAGAGGCCACTACTCAGCTTTGAACAGTGGTATAACTGCCATGGCCTCTTAACTGATCTCCTGGCCTCTAGCTTCTTCACCAATGCCTTCAGTAGTTTCAACTTTGACCTAGTGTTCGAGTTCTTTGAGGAACTAGCCGCGGCCCACCTCTCCTCCTACTTCCCTCCTATATGAACCCTTCTCTGCCAGGAGACTGGTCTATTCACGAACTCCATAGGATCACTGGGCCTGATTCCTCTTTTCCTATCCGAATGCTACTCATCCGTTAACACCGGCTCAAATCCCGCCTCCTCACTAAGCCCTCCCTAACCACTCGGCCTACAGTGACCTCCATCTCTCCTTCTTAATTCTACAGCACACAGCCTTGTCTCATCAAAATTACCTTCTCATAGGTAATGTCTCAGCACCCTGCGTAAAGCTGCTTGGAGACTGTAAGTGTGCCTTCTACTCCTTTCCCACCACATGGAACAGCATCTTGACATTTAATAAGCAAGCAAGCACTCAACTATTTTTTGACTTCCTATAGTAAGTTTGGCTTTAGCATAAAGGAAGGATGGGGGAGGGGGGAACCTCTGGAGTCAGAGACCAGCTAAGAAGCTGTTGCAATAATCCAGATGTGAAGCAAAGAAGGCCTGGACTAGGGAACAAAGAGAAAATGGGCAAATATAAACAACAAAAAATTCTGCATGCAAAAACTCGGCGGAATGTGATTAACTCCTGCTAGGGACAAAAGCAAGGGATGAATGAGGATTAAGGTGAGGTTTAGAAAACGCTTCTTGAAATCATTTTAAAGCCTGTCTGAAACGAAATGCAGTAAGTGGCTTAAAAAGTCCACACTGACAAAGTCTTCAGCGAAACTGCCCAGTATCTTGAACCAGGGACAGCCCTTCCAATTTGAGACATACACGGAATGGCAGAGCCAGAAGGGTTCTTAGAGAGTTAAATGAAACCCTCAATGATCACATGGGGAAACTGAGTCCCAGCATGGAAAGGACTTGCGGAACGCCTCCAGACAGAGACTCCCAGATGAGTGCCGCCCTGAAAGCACAGCCACTTGGCCTAGAAGGGCACTGTTTACACCCCCGGTCAGCCCCAGCCCAGCCCTCCGCAATGGCAGGACCAACTGAGCGCGAGTGACCATGGAGACGTCTGGGGCCAAGCGCAACCCGTCGCCGCCGCCTGTTTACCTGGAGAAAGGCTGTGGCGTGAGGCAGTGGCTCCGTGGCAGCCACCCGAAGGGCCGACCCCCCTGCCCGGCCGGCTCTCCAGGGAACTCAACCATCTGACCTCCCTCCCCGTACAAAAGGGGGCGCCCCCAGGGCTAGGGGCCCGGAAGCTGGGGATCCCAAGACGCCCCGGGTGGAGGCTGGGGAGCCCAGGGCAGCTGCCCGAGCGCGACCCTCGGCCGGGCCAGCGGCGCCCGGACTAAAGACCGAGCACAGTTGGCCCCTCGGGGGCGCGCGCCTGACCCCAGCAGGTGCCCGGGCCTCCGGACCGCGCCCGGCCTCAGCTCCCGCCCGCGCCGGCCGCCAGCCAGCGGGACTGACCAGGCGCGAAGGCTCCCGCCCCGCCGCACCCAGAGGGAGCCGGACAGCGGCCCGGGGACTGCCCCCCGCCCCGCCGGCCCCGCCCGCGCCTAGTCCGCTGCTCGCCGCCCCCGGCCAGCGTGCCTCACCTGCGCAGAGCGCCGCGCTCACATCGCCCGCCCGCGGCGCCCCCTCCGCCGCCGCCGGCGCCAGGCCCGTCCCCGCCGCTCCGGCTGCCGCCCCAGCCCGCGCCCCCCGCCCCCGGAAGCGCTTCCCGGCCCCGCCCCCTGGGCGCCCGCGCTTCCGGGCAGGCGCCGACCCGGGTGGCGGCGCTGCGAGGCGGACCTCTCGCCAGGGGCTGGGATCCTGAGTCCTGCCCGGTTGTCGTCCCAGAGCCTCTCCGTGGGCGAGCGGCAGCCTTGGTCTGGACCCCGGAGTTCCGACTCCGGGGAGCGGCGTCGGCTCTGCCTTCCGCCCGCGCTCTCCTCGGCGCCCCCTGCTGGCGGGAGGAGGGCGGCGCAGTGGGGCGCGTTTCAGGGGCTCCCGGAATCGAAGGGGTGGGAGAGAGCCCAGGGCCCTCGATCCCCCAGCCCAGCCCTCTCTTCCAAGACCCTCGCTCCTGCAGCTCTTCAGGCTCTTGCCACGCACCGGAGCCGCACCTGGCAGGGCAGCTGAAGGCAGCAAGGTGCAGTGGTTAGCAGCAGGGCTCTGGGGAACTGCCATAGGGGGTCTCTTGACTTACGACCTTGGGCCAGTTTTCTCTCAAAACGGAGGTGGCTCCCGCCTGTAATCCCAGCACTTTGGGAGGGCGAGGCGGGAGGATCAGTTGATCCTAGGAGTTTGAGACCAGCCTAGGCAACATGGGGAGGCCCCATCTAAATTTTTAAAACTTAGCCAGGCGTGGTGGCACATGCCTGTAGTTCCAGCTGCTGGGGAGGCTGAGGTGGGAGGGTCGCTTGAGTCCGGGAGGTCCAGGCTGCGGTGAGCCATGATCGTGTCACTGTACTTCAGCAGTGGTGAAAGAGCAAGAGCCTGTCTCAAAAACAAAACAAAACGGCGGTGAAAATTCCCAGCTCACTGTTATAAAACCCATTTCACAGAGCATGCCTCAAAAAATGTGCATTTCCAGACCCTTGGGAACACCCCAGTCTTCAAACCGTTGGGTGGGAGTGGGAACCTCACCCAGCATTTTCCTCTCAGCTTTAGATCAATGTAACAGCCTTTGAAGAGCTTCCCGTTGCATTTTGGTGCACTCAGTAGTTGTGGCAGAGGTTTATTTTCCTTTTTCTGGCTTTGTAATAAAAATAAACTAGGAGGCAAAGATACCAGCTCCTATTCAGGATAGAAAGCTGCTGAGACGTCCTGATGTTACTTCATCCTTTGCAAGCAGGAACTGTCTCGCCAGGATCCATCCAGTAGTCATCCTCCAATAACAACAGCTACCCCTTGTCAAACACTCCATGCAGGGCACTGTGTAGACACTTGACAGCCATGACCTCATTTAACACAACCTAAGGAGGTGGCGATCTATTCCCGTTTTAATCCAAGAGGGAACTGAGGCTCAGAGAGGTTGAGTGACTTATCCAAAGTCACACAGCTAGTAAATGGCAGACTTGGGATGAACTCCCTTGTCTCTCTGCCTTCTTATAGCAACAGAACATCCAAGCATAAGATTTTAGGCAACCCGCCTACAACTGCAGGCACCTGGGCAGACAGGTAGTCTCGCTCTTGAATTGCTATTGCACTTAAGTTGTTTTCTTGACATCTGTCCCCAAGGGTGAAATATGTGTGCACCCAGGGCACAGGAATACATCATCTTGTCAGGTCAGGTTTACTCCGGACTACTGAGCTGAATCTTTTTTTTTTTTTTTTTTTGAGACAGAGTCTCACTGTTTCCCAGGCTGGAGTGCAGTGGCTCGAACTCGGCTCACTGCAAGCTCTGCCCCCCGGGTTCACGCCATCCTCCTGTCTCAGCCTCCAGAGTAGCTGGGACTACAGGCGCCTGCCACCACGCCCGGCTCATTTTTTGTATTTTTAGTAGAGACGGAGTTTCACCGTGTTAGCCAGGATGGTCTTAATCTCCTGATCTCGTGATCCGCCCGCCTGGGTCTCCCAAAGTGCCGCGATTACAGGCGTGAGCCACCGCGCCCGGCGAGCTGGTTCTTATGCCCAGAGTTTTTCCTACAGATCAGCCTTGGGCCTCATCATTTTAACTGATTTTTGCTAAATTTGTTGGTAAGAGGGTCTTCTTGACTGTGATACAGTGTTTGCATGTCATTAAGGACTGTAAAGACTAAAATAGAGGCCAGGCGCCGTGGCTCACGCCTGTAATCCCAGTATTTTGGGAGACCCAGGCGGGCGGATCATGAACTCAGGAGTTCGAGACCAGCCTGGCCAACACGGTGAAGTCCAGTCTCTACTAAAAATAAAAAAAATTAGCCGGGCGTGGCGGCACGCGCCTGTAATTCCAGCTACTCGGGAGGCTGAGGCAGGAGAATCGCTTGAACCGGGGAGGTGGAGGTTGCAGTGAGCCGAGATCTTACTATTGCAATCTAGCCAGGGTGACTGTGGGAGACTCCGACTCAAAAAAAAAAAAAAAAAAAGACTAAAATAGTTCCTGAGTTTTTGACCCTCCACTGCCAAGTGTCTCAAAGTTGTTGGCCATCCGTCTGTCCTTTGGGTGCTGGGTATTTCCCCCTCATAGTTTATATTTACTCTCCCACCTAACTGGGTTACCAAACTCATCATTTATATATTTTTCTAGCCCCTGCTTTTTTTGTTCTTGTTGTTTAGCTGATTGTCATGGTCTCTACTAATTTTAGTTAAAAAACTGTCACTCCTCCACAGTTGAGGTGCATATGTGTTTCTGTTTTCCCATAATCTTTGTGGCAGTTTTGAATGATTTAACCCGTTAGCTCCCTTGAAATCAAGAAGTCTACAGAGCGATGCACGAGTCTCATTTTAATTTATTCCACAGTTATCCATTTTCCCCAGCAGCACTTATGAAATGTTCAAATTCACATTTTGTTGAAGTTTGGGGTTACCCTTCAATCCAGGCGGGGTTTTCTAGCCGGGCGGCAGAGTGATTCATGCCTGTAATCCCAAGCACTTTGGAAGGTTGAGGCAGGAGGATCACTTGAGCCCAGGAGTTTGAGACCAGCCTGGGCAATATAGTGAAACCTCATCACTACAAAAAAAGAAAAAATAAAATAAAAGCTGAGTGTGGTGCCATGTGCCTGTGGTCTCAGCTACTTGGGAGGCCGAGGTAGAGGATCTCGTGAGCCCTGGAGGTCAAGGCTGCAGTGAGCCGTGATCACCAGTCTGCACTCCAACCTGAGCATCAGTGTAAGACCGTGTCTCTTAAAAAAAAAAAAAAAAAGGTGTGGGGCTTCCCATCGTGGGGGTCAGCCTATGTGGGGGTGATGGCTGATAGCTTACCAATACTTGTGTTCTGCCTTCTCTTCTTCCACAGCACATGGTGAAAACACATCTCCAGCCTCCTCACCATTGTCAAGTGTTAATTGAGGTAGCCTGTGAGGTGCTTGGCATGTGTGAGTCTGCCGTAAAAGTGAATTCCCTTCCCATTCTTTCCTCTTCTCCCCCTCCTTGGACAGATGCGGCCTGAATCTCCGCTTCTCATTTATTCCAGATTCCTGAGCACTTGGAGAGCCAAGAGAGCCAGGTTACAACTGGTCCCAGCTTCTCCTTCTGGCCTCCACCAGGGACGCTTTCTGTCGGAAGTCCGGCTGCAGGACTTGGCTCTGGTCCACCTGGCAATCCTCAGAGTTTGGCAAAACCTGTTGACTGTTGGCACCTGTTAGTCTTTATACACACATGTAACTCATGTGTCTCCCTTAAACAAAATATTATAAGAATTATTTGGGGTTTCCTCATTCTTCCTCCTCTCACCAGGACCCACTAATGTGTCCCTTCCACCTACCTCACTACCTGAACAGTACCGTCGAAGGGGAAGCCCGTCTCTCCAAACAGTCCCAAGATGTCCACTGACTTCCAGATCATTCCAGTAGGTCAGGGTTCCTTCCACCTGGCCACCTCTGCAGAGGAGGGTGAACATTCCTCCTGGCTCAGGGAGAGCACTTCCTTGGAGAACCCTCTGACACTCACCATCTTTGCAGTGGGGACCAGGTGGTTGGTTGACCCCTCAGAGCTTCTCTTCTTCACGTGTTAGATGATGGTGAGGCTGAGCGGTGTGATTTGAAGAGCTTCCTTTCCATAATCAAGACCGGGCAGTAGAGAATCCTGTGGCTAAGCAATGAGGCGGATCTGGGTCTAAACCCCAGCTCAGCCGCACAAGACCTCTGTGACCTGAGATGAGGCAAGACATTTGACCCTACTGAGCCTTGACCTCCTCGTCTATGTAGCAACGGGGATGGTACTTACCTCAGTGGGCAAATAAGATAATAATTTAATGTTTTCAGAATGACATACTCAATAAATATTTTTGATCAGCAAGAAAGCAAGGGAAGGCCGGGGGCAGTGGCTCATGCTTGTAATTCCAGCACTTTGGGAGGCCGAGGTGGGAGGATTGCTTGAGCACAGGAGCTCAAGACTAGCCTGGGCAACATGGCAAGACCCCTTCTCTACAAAAATTAGCCAGGCATGGTGGTGAGCACCTGCGGTCTTAGCTACTCTGGGATGCTGAGGTGGGAGGTGGGAAGATCACCTGAGCCTGGGAGATTGAGGCTGCAGTAAGCTGTGATGGCACTGCTGCATTCCAGCTTGGGCAACAGGGTAAGACCCTGTCTCAAAAAAAAAAAAAAAAAAAAAAAGAAAGAAAGAAAAGAAAAGAAAAGAAAGGAAAAAGGAAAGGAGGAAGGGAAGGAAAGAAAAGGAGAAAGGATGGTCTCAAGAGCCGCCACCCATTTCCATGAGGCCACTCCTCACTTCCTGGAGAGATGGCTTGCCCTCTACTCTCCGCCTGTCTCCCCTGTTCAGCTTCCATGTGGGTCCTGCCTCTCTCTGACCTGAGTCCTGCTGACACCCACTGGGCCCAGGTGCTGCCTCCGAAGTTCCTCCCCTCTGTAATTTTCTTCCTGGTCTACTCCCTCGTGGTTTCCTGCTGGTTCTCCAGCACTTTGCAACTGACTCTCCTGGCACTCTGCACTTCTTTGTAGTAATCACAATGGTAATTAATTACTTGTACAATTATGTGTTTAATAGCTGTGTCTCCTACCACTAGCCGGTAAACTCCATGAGGATGAGAACTTGTCTGACTTCTTTCCTGCCATTTCTTCAGTGCTTGATACTTAATAAATATTTGTTGGATTAACAGATAATGAGAGGCTACCTGTTTTTCTTCTAAGTCTATGTTCCCTGAGGGCAAGGACTGCTTTATCGTTCCATTTTCCCTGCACCTTACAGAGAACCTGGTACTGAGCGGGCAACACTATTTGCTGAATGAAGTGAATGCATGAATGAATGAATGAAGTGAATGAATGAATGAATGAAGTGAATGAATGAATGAAGTGAATGAATGAATGAAGTGAATGAGTGAATGAATGAAGTGAATGAATGAATGAAGTGAATGAATGAATGAGAGACTGAAGCCCATTTCTCTTCCCCTTTTACCTGTATCACACTTAAGACTGGTTCTCCCCTCACTGTAAATGCTTTCTTGGTCCTAACCAGCCCCTACCTGGAAGCTTCCCTTGACACATAACGATAATAGGTAAGAAGAGAGAGAAATGCCTTCCACATTTGTAGGGAATCCTCATTAGAAAAACAGGATTTTCAGGCTCGGTGCGGTGGCTCATGTCTGTAATTCCAGCACTTTGGGAGGCCAAGTGGGGCAGATCACAAGATCAGGAGATTGAGACCATCCAGGTAACACAGTGAAACCCCATCTCTACTAAAAATACAAAAATTAGCCGGGCGTGGTGGCGGGCGCCTGTAGTCCCAGCTACTCAGGAGGCTGAGGCAGGAGAATTGTTTGAACCTGGGAGACGGAGGTTGCAGTGAGCCGAGATCGCACCATTGCACTCCAGCCTGGGTGACAGAGCAAGACTCCGTCTCAAAAAAACAAAAAAAAAAAAGAAAGAAAGAAAAAGAAGAAAAATAGGATTTTCAAGAAATCTGCATGGACCTCTCCACCCCAGTTCCTGCAGAGGACACACTTACGCGGTCAAAAAGGGTGCCTTCAACAGGACCCACTTTTTCAACACAGGGCAATTTCCTCTCAGTTTTCATCAGAGCCATTAATTGCAAAGTTTCACAACCACACTCGCAGTATTGTGGTGGGCAGTGCTGTGTGCTGGTTAAGAGGGTGGAGGGGTCTTTAAAGTTGCCGTGGGTGCATCACTTAATCTTTTTTACTTTTTCTTACTCATCTGAAAACAGGGACTAATGTCACTGAATTTCTGTTCTGGAATCAGAGGACAACTTACAAGCAATGCATCTATTTAATATGGTTGTGTTTTTTGCCCCAAAGGCCGTCATTACTTCCAGAGTATAGCTCCGAATCAATGGCATTCTTGAAAGCTATGTCTCAGGGTGGACTGATGTAACTCACATTGCATTTTCTCACAGGCAGTCAGAAAAGTGACGACATCTTCAAAGATCTAGCCTGGTTTAAAGCGGTGACTTTGTGCTGTAGGTGTTAGAAACCAGGCAGAAACCTGCTGAGCACACCCTGGATTTCAGTGAAGGAAGCCAACCGCACGTGAACAGCATTCACGCCGCCACATGTGTTTAATCTAAAGCCAACATCCTGTCCATCAAACATGAGACCAGAAACACTGCTCGCCTTCGCTCAGAAGTCAGAGGGCTTTGCAGGATGACTTTGATGACCAAGGCTTTTTAAATAAAGATACCCGGGAAGATGTAACCTTTTCCCTCTAAGTAAATTTCCCTAGAGCAAATAGTTCCACTGACCTTAGACATGACTTCAGGGCTCTCCTCAGAGCTGAGAGCTATTTAAAAATAAAAGTTACGGAATCTGATTGCTTGAAGACCTCACTAAAGATTTCAAATGTGAGGATCTGGAGGGTAGGAGGGGAGGGAGTCTCTCTTTAATCTCTTTCCTTTTTCTTTTCTTTTTTTTCCTTCTGCTAGTCTTTTATTCCCTTCCTCCTTACAAGAGAATCAGAATGGAGAGGAACCCTTTGGGGATAAAAATCCCAGGGGGCTATGAGATCATTGTCCCAAGCACTGTGGAGGAGGGAGAGTCTGTCTTTGCTTTTTTTCTTTTAATAAACTTTAATGAGGTATGATGAGTCTTGACCAATGTACACATTTGTTCACTGTCACCATGACCTTGCTTTTTTTTCTTTTTTGAGACAGAGTCTCACTCTGTTCCCCAGGCTGGAGTGCAGTGGTGCAATCTCAGCTCACTGCAACCTCTGCCTCCCAGGTTCAAGCAATTCTCACGCCTCAGCCTCCCAAATAACTGGGATTACAGGCATGCGCTACCATGCCCGGTTAATCTTTGTATTTTTAGTAGAGACGGGGTTTCACCATGTTGGCCAAGCTGGTCTCAAACTCCTGACCTCAGGTGATCCGCTCACTTTGGCCTCCCAAAGTGCTGGGATTACAGGTGTGAGTCACCGTGCCTGGCTGACCTTGCTTTTTTGATTTTTGCCTTTCTTCCTGGCTGAGCGTGAACAGAGTACTCAGCATCTGTTTTAACTCTGCTTCCTAGAGTCCCCATGCATCCTTGCCTTGCTTGTTCAGGCTGTGAAATAGTCAATGAAGGAGTCCCAATCAGGTGAGATCACCATGCTGCACGCAGACCCTGCTGCGCAAGGGAGGCCTACGGTGCCAGGGAGAGCCTGTCATGAAAACTACTGTTGCATGCTTATTCATTCAACAAATATTTATTGAACTCTTACTAAGGGCCAAGCATTGCTCTAGAAGGAATGTGGATATAGAAGTAGACAGGGGAGGGTGGTGCAGTGGCTCATGCCTGTAAATCCTAGCACTTTGGGAGGCCAAGGCAGGCGGTTCACCTGAGGTCAAGAGTTCGAGACCAGCCTGGCCAACGTGGTGAAACCCCATCCCTACTAAAAATGCAAAAATTAACCGGGCATGGTAGCGCATGCCTGTAATCTCAGCAACTTGGGAGGCTGAGGCAGGAGAATCGCTTGAACACGAGAGGCGGAGGTTGTAGCGATAGCGAGCAGAGATCGCGCCATTGCACTCCAGACTAGGCAACACAGCAAGACTCCGTCTCACCAAAAAAAAAAAAAAAAAAAAAAAAAAAAAAAAAAAAAAAGAACTAGACAGGGGAAAGACTCCATGCTCTTAAGCTTACATGCTATCTCATGCTTTCATGGGAAGGAAAGGCATAGAGTAACCGTGTGTGATATGCTAGATGGTGAGAAGGGGTGTGGGAAAAATGAACTGGGAAAGGGGAACACGGGAGAAGAAATACATTGCCAATGAGGGTGTTTTAATACTAGTTTGAATTCTTACTTTTCTTCTAGTCTTGCCCTACTCTATGAAACAAGAGGAGGCTCACGGATGTCAGGGGAGCAGGGATCCCTGGTACCATTACCTGCCTTCCTCACCATCTTCCTCTCTGCTGATGTTGAGCTGGGGTTTACTTGAGCCCTGTTTACTTGCCCTGCTCTGATCAGTCCCCTTCTGCTGGCTCCGCTGGAATCTGCTCCTCATCAGCTCCTGGGTGCCCTTTGTCTCCCGGTCCCAGCTCTGCAGTCCTGCTCCCCATCCCTGGCCTGAGTTTCACTGGCCTTGTTTTCACATTGAGTGCTTCTGCTGTTACTGGGCAGTTGATTTCTTTCACTGCATTTCCAAGATTGGGCACACGTGGTAAAAACCATGGGACTTTGGGCAAGTTAATCAGACTCTCTGAACCTCAGGTTTCTGCTCTGTAAAAATGGGCATCATCACAGTACCTGTCCCAGCTGGTTGTTAGAAGAATCCCAGGAGATAGCAGAGGTCAAGGGTCTGCAGAACCTTGCCCTTAGTTGGTGGTGGGTCAATAGGAGCTGTTGGCATATGAGGGGCAGAGCAGATGGTAGCAATGCAGGGGACAGTGAGGGAGCAGCATGGTGTGGAGGTGCCTCCTGGCTTTGTTTCCCCCTGCCCTCCTTCAAGCCTCCCCCTCCCCCACTCCACCCCTGACTTGCTGTCATTCTGGGCTCCCCTTTCATCATGGAGCTTAGCTCTGTGGAATCTTTGCCTCTGGCCACTCAATGAGAAAACTCTTCAACTGATCTGCTCCCTCCCTCCCTCCCACCTCATAGCCTGAAGAGCTGTCTCTGTTCAAAGGGGAGGATGTCTTCCTTGTCAATCAAGACTCCAGAAGACTGTGGTATCTTGGCTCTTCCTTTATTTCTAATTCCCTGGCTTGCAAGACACCGTTTTTCTCCCTGAGAGTAAGTAGCTTTTAGAACTTCCAGAAACCTTGGTGCTCACTGCCAAACTAGTCAGTAGGTTAAATTCATCCAGAGGACTTTTTTTTTTTTTGCAGAGAGAATCTCAGTATCTGTGCTTCAATCCCTCCTCCTGGCTGGAACCAAAGCAGGTTTTAATTTCCAAGCCCAGAGAAGCCTGGCTTAGCTGACAAAAATATACTAAAAGACTTTCCCTAATACCTGCCTCCAGGACTCACAGGACATTCGGATACATGGGTAACCTGCACCCATTCTCTTCAACAGAACTTTCAGACCTGAAGTCTAGTTAGGGGTGGTTCAACTTCTGGTCAAGCAATAAATTAAGGACACAGTTTCCATTGCCAAAACTCACGGAACAAAGAAGATGCTTAACTTTTCTGAGCTTCTGTTTCCTCATCTATAGAATGGAGATAATTGTTTGATCCCACAGGGTTGTTGGGAGTAGCCCTAGGAGATGATTGTACAGTGCTTTACAAAGTGCCTAGTGTGTGATAAACATGCAATAGACAGTAGTTCTTACATCCAGGTTGGAGTTTTATTTTCCTGCAGCTTCTCTATCACGCCCAACTTACCTGGGAACTATCACACTGAGCCTGGACATCTGCTGTCAGGCATAAGCAGCTTAACAACAGGGACCTTGTCTTGCTCTCTCGTGGTTCTTAGGAGTTACCAGCATCTCCCATTGTCACGGGCATCCTGCAATTTGAGGGCAGGGACTGTCTTATTTCCCACTGTGGTCCCTGAGCGTAGCACCAAGCTGGGCACAGGCAAGTGTTCAATAAATGTTTTAAAATAAGGAACAAAGGAAGGACAAAAAGAGGTCAGGCTCCCGCTAGGATGAGATGGCTTGGAACCAGGGAACACAGATTCGTGGCACCCTCCGGATTAGGCAGCATTCCAACCACCCTGCCTGTAGGCAGACCATCTCCCACCACGCCAGCCTTCCTGGGTCCTTATGCCAATATCATCTCAAAACTGCTGCTCACCCTGCGTTTCCATACAGTTGAAAAACAGGCAGAGTCCACTTGTAAGAGAACCAACGGTGAAGCACCAGGGGGGCTGGGTGTAACTGACCCCGTTCTCTCTCCCCGTGGGAGAGTCACCTGCAACAACCTCTCCTCCATCATCACTCTTGTACCCACAGTATGTTCCAGAAACCCACTTGTGGGACAGCGATTCTTTTTATTTTTTATTTTTATTTTTTTGAGATCGAGTCTCGCTCTGTCCCCCAGGCTGGAGTGCAGTGGCACGATCTCGGCTCACTGCAAGCTCCGCCTCCCGGGTTCATGCCATTCTCCTGCCTCAGCCTCCCGAGTAGCTGGGACTACAGGCGCCCAACACCACGCTGATTTTTTGTAGTTTTAGTAGAGACGGGGTTTCACCATGTTAGCCAGGATGGTCTTGAGACCAACCTGGACAACAAAGGGAGACCCTGTCTCTACAAAATAACATTAAAAAATGTTTGCTAGATATAGTGGCATGTGTTTGTGGTCCCAGCTACTCAGGAGGCTGAGGTGGGAGGATTGCTTGAGTTCAGGAAGTCAAGCCTTGGCCTCCCAAAGTGCTGGGATTACAGGAGTGAGCCACCGTGCCCGGCCTGGACAGCGATTCTTTTCAGTGAAATGGATGGAGCATTTCTTCATGTTTGCTGATATCTTAGCTTTAGATTCCTCTACCAGTTAACCTTCTTCAGCAGAGGCCGGGCGCAGTGGCTCATGCCTGTAATCCCAGCACTTTGGGAAGCCAAGGAGGGCAGATCACGAGGTCAGGAGTTCGAGATCAGCCTGGCCAACATGGTGAAACCCCGTTTCTACTAAAAATACAAAAACTAGCCGGGTGTGGTGGTGCATGCCTGTAATCCTAGCTACTCCGGAGGCTGAGGCAGGAGAATTGCTTGAACCTGGGAGGCGGAGGTTGCAGTGAGCTGAGATGGCACCATTGCACTCCAGCCTGAATGACAGTGAGACTCTCAGAAAACAAACAAACCAAAAATCTTCTTCAGCAGAAAGGCCTTGAATTCTAAATCACACTCCAAAGACAGTCGGATCATAGCCTTCTTGATCAGGAGGCTATGGAGGCCCAGAAACTCATGAGAAAGAATTTA
Organism: Macaca thibetana thibetana; assembly: GCF_024542745.1. Lineage (NCBI taxonomy): Eukaryota > Metazoa > Chordata > Mammalia > Primates > Cercopithecidae > Macaca > Macaca thibetana. Next base: position 11,741,962 of record NC_065592.1, read on the forward strand.
AAGCAAAATTGTACACGTGGCCTTTTCTTTGCTCATTACGGTTTAAGCCATATCGTTTTGCCCATGCAACTCCCCAGATACCTATGGTTACTTGCTTGTGTCATGTTCCTGTAGACAGGAATGCTATGGTTAGCAGGATGAAGATTGTGTACAACTATCTTAATCATAGCTGGAACTGTCTGCTGTGGAGTATGACACTCTAATGGAACTTGAGCTGCAACTTGGGGGGCCACCCCCTTTAAAGGACAAATGAATTCAGAACGAGTGTGGGGAATTCCAATCACAGGCAACACGGACAAAGTTCAGAAACATAACATTGAGAAAAATGAAGCCAGATGCAACAGCATTTGCTGAATGATTTTTTTTTGAGTTGAGGTCTCACTCGGTTGCTGGAGTGAAGTGGTGCAATCACTGCTCACTGAAGCCTTGGCTTCCTGAGCTCAAGCGATCCTCCCACCTCAGCCTCCTGAGTAGCTGGGACTACAAACACACACCACTATATCTAGCAAACTTTTTTTAAATGTTATTTTGTAGAGACAGGGTCTCCCTTTGTTGTCCAGGTTGGTCTCAAACTCTTGGGCTCAAGCAATCCTCCCACCTCAGCCTGCCCAAATGCTGGGATTACAGATGTGACCTACCGCACCTGGCCACTACAATCCCATTTATATTGAGTTCAAAGACAGGTGAAACTACTCTATAGTGCTACTAGTCAGGATAGGTTACCCTTGGAAAGAAGAAGGAGGGAAATTTTGAGCTTCATGTTTTTTGATCTAGATACTTGGTGACATGGGCACATTCATTTTGTGAAAATTCATTGAGTTGTACATTTATGATTTGTGCTTTTATGCTTGATCATACTTCAGTTACTAAAAAAAAAAGTGAATGTGGCCAGCAGGAAATCCTGAGGTCCATAACTGAATCACACAATGATAATGCAAGCTTTTGTGTAAATTTCTTTAAGTTTAAACTAACAGCGCGATGGAAAGAATGGTGCATTCAGTCCAGTTCTCTTGTGTCCATAGGGGTCATTAAACTCTACCAAGAGAAAACCTTCCTTTTCTAGTGAATAAGGGGTGGGGGGAGGGGGAATGCTTATCCAGGGTCTCTTCCTTGGATCACTGTCTGTGCAAGTTCCGTATCATTACCCCCGATGGAGGCCAGGGGTCAGTAGCTGCTGGAAAGTGCAGCTGTTACAGGAGAAAATCTGTAAGAGCATGTAACAATTTTGCCTGGAGCAGATAAGGGTCATATTTGGGGAGGGGCTGCCAACCACAAAGGAGGCTGCCCTTCCACCCGGCAGAATCCCCCCAGCCCCCAACTCTGATCACAGGACAAGCTGCCTCCTAGGCATTTGGTAGAATAACAAGTTGGCTTTCATCCTGCCCAAGGTAGAGGGAAGCAATCTGGGGTCCAGACTTCTGAAAGGGAGGTTTGTGACCCTGATAAGATGACTCAAAGAACAAGAGACTGTTTTTAAAGTCAGCCAAGCCAGTCATTTTTCTAAGTTCCAAAAGCAAATCCAGCCTGAATGACCATGGGCCTCCATTTGCAGAGGGTGCAAAGACCAGGAGGCGCAGAAGCAGCTCGGCTAGGGGTGCAGTATAGGGTGGCTGATGGACGGCCCGGTCAGACAACTTTAGCTTGTGAACAGTGATCAGTTCCTGATCCCAGGTGCCGCACGCCAGCTGTGACAGATGCTCACGGGCCAGGCTGGTGGAGGAGCTGCAGGAGCTTCTTTGTGGCTCAGCACATTGCAGTCCCCAAGAGGGGAGAAACTTGAATGTGACAAAGCTGACCTGCGACACCCAGTAATTTCTTTTTCTTTTCTTTTTTTTTTTTTTTTGAGACAGAATCTCGCTCTATTGCCCAGGCTGGAGTGCAGTGGCGCGATCTCAGCTCACTGCAAGCTCCGCCTCCCGGGTTCACGCCATTCTCCTCAGCTTCCCAAGTAGCTGGGACTACAGGTGCCTGTCACCATGCTTGGCTAATTTTTTTTATTTATTTTTAGTAGAGACAGGGTTTCACCGTGTTAGCCAGGATGGTCTCGACCTCCTCACCTCATGATCCACTTACCTCGGCCTCCCAAAGTGCTGGGACTACAGGCGTGAGCCACGGCGCCCAGCCAACACCCAGTAATTTCTGAAGCGGGTCCTGCCTGGCTTGGGAGTGGCTGGTAATGAAACATCTGTATTTACTGGATGATTGAATTTACAAGAGGCAACACAACCAGTAAGGGTGCAGTTTCGTACATTTGTAGCTCTCACCAGAAGAGGAATTGGGTATCTCTGGATCTCAGGGAGTATTTTGATCTCCCCATTCTCTCACCCTGCTAGTGCCACTCCCAAGCCTGCCTCAAGACCATAGGAGCCTGCTGTGACCTCAAATGAACAAGCACCAGTTGGGGGCCAGGCCCTAGGCTGTAAGGAAACAGAAGTAAGCTGATCTCGCAGCCCTGTGGTCCTCACAGAACTAGAAATGTGCTCTAAATGATGCCTGTGTGCAGGACACAACCTAAGCTTTATGGGGTTCTAAGGAAGGACAGATGATGCTGGGCTAGAAGGGCAGAAGTTTCTTAGAGGAGTTGGCATTAGAAATAGCCTTGCCAGCCGGGCACGGTGGCTCAAGCCTGTAATCCCAGCGCTTTGGGAGGCCAAGATGGGCGGATCACGAGGTCAGGAGATCAAGACCATCCTGGCTAACCCGGTGAAACCCCGTCTCTACTAAAAAAAAAAAAAAAAAAACAAAACTAGCCGGGCGAGGTGGCGGGCGCCTGTAGTCCCAGCTACTCGGGAGGCTGAGGCAGGAGAATGGCGTAAACCCGGGAGGCAGAGCTTGCAGTGAGCTGAGATCCGGCCACTGCACTCCAGCCTGGGCGACAGAGCGAGACTCCGCCTCAAAAAAAAAAAAAAAAAAAAAAAAGAAAGAAAGAGAAATAGCCTTGCCTAGGCTGGGCACGGTAGCTCATGCCTGTCATCCCAGCACTTTGGGAGGCCAAGGCAGGTGGATTGCTAGAAGCCAGGAGTTTGAGACCAGCCTGGCCAACACGGCGAAACCCCATCTCTACTAAAAATACAAAAAAATTAGCCGGCTGTGGTGGCGTGCGTCTGTAGTCCCAGCTACTTGGGAAGAGACACAAGAATCACTTGAACCCATGAGGTGGAGGTTGCAGCGAGCAAAGATGGTGCCACTGCACTCCAGCCTGGGAGACAGAGCAAGACCCTGTCAAAAAATAAAAAATAGGCCAGGCGTCGTGGCTCATGCCTGTAATCCCAGCACTCTGGGAGGCCAAGGCCGGTGGATCACCTGAGGTCAGGAGTTGAAGAACAACCTGGCCAACATGGTGAAACCCTGTCTCTACTAAAAATATGAAAAATTAACCAGGTGTCATGGCACATACCTGTAGTCCCAGCTACTCAGGAAGCTGAGGCAGGAGAATCTTGTGAATCTGGATGGCGGAGGTTGCAGTGAGCCGAGATCATGCCACTGCACTCCAGCCTGGGCAGCAGAGCGAGACTCCATCTAAAAAAAAAAAAAAAAAAAAAAAAAAAAAAAGCTTTGCCTAATTGGTAGGATTCTAGCAGGAGGAGAGAGGACAAAGGGGGCATCCCAAAGGGTACAGCATTAGCAATGCCTACCTCCGGACACAGGGGAACGTTCAAGGAATATGACATTTGGCTGCAGAGTAGAGTAAGTAGGATGCAGAAGTGGGGAAGGAAACAAACCAGAAAGAAAGTCCAAGCCTATGGTCTGGACTAGGCATAGGTCTACAGTACGTATGCTTTGGCAGGAACTGGGAAACCCGTGGAGGTTTCTGAGCAGCCTGGCGGCATGAGGTTTTTGAAAAGTGAGGCGGATAGGAATGTGTAGGATGACGTGGAGCGGGGAGGCCAGGCTGCAGCAATCATCCAGGTGAGAGACAATGAGGATAGACAGGGACAGCCACCTTCCAGGTATGAAGGACTGGACCTCTGAAGTATGTGTGTGGGATGGGGTTCTTGACATTCCCTGCCAGCTGCGCTTCCCTACGTGAGCCTCATGGAAAGGAGGACATGAGCATGGCTCATCCTGAGGATGCTGGTGGAGCAATGCTTGGGTTATATGAAAGGAATTGCTCCTTGGAGTTTCGCTGGCATACATGACTGGAAGGTTGGGTGACCACTGCCAGAGGCAAAAGTCCCATGGAAGAAAACCAGATTTAGGAGCCTCTGCAGTGCTTGTTCTCAGATGGCCCTACTTAGGCTAACAACAGCCCCCCATTAGGCTACTAGGAGTTGGGTTTGCCTCATTTCATCACTGACTTTGAATTTGACCTACCTGGGCTCCTGGTGGCTCCTCCCTCCAGGCACCTGTTCCACACCCAGGAGACCATATTGGTAAGCCTATTATTAGCCACTCAGCCCACGTAGGGAATGCAGCGCACACACCACGTCCTAGATCCTATCATTCAGGCTAATCTTCCTGGCAGTTCTGATGAGCTCCTATGAAATCAAGTCCACTACTCCTCAGCCTGGAATCTGCAGCCCTTCGTGACCTGGTGCAGCAATGCGGTGTCATCATCGTGAGCTGGGATGCTAGTGTCAGACGACCTAGTTCAGAATTCCAGCTCCATCACTTAACCTGTCTCAGCCTGTTTCCCCACACCTGTCAAGCTGGGTTGTAGTATGGACCTAATGATATTACACATCTGGAAGGTAGCACAGAGCCTGGCATAAGTAAATGCTTGCAAGTTAATATCCATTACTATGGTAACAATCTGGCCCCCAACCTACCTTTCCTACTCTCTTTCCGCAGCTACCTCCACACTTTCCCACTTCCGTGCCTTTCTTCACACTTTGGTGTTGGTGGTGGATGCCCTCTTCTTCACTCCAATCCACATTTCCCAAGGTCAGAATTCCACCCATTCATTCTTCCTGCATCTTTCCTAGGTATTCTGTTCCTACATGAGAGTGCGTGGTACTTCTCATTAGCATTGCAGAGGGACCACTCTTATCTGTCTTTAGAATGTGAACTCCAGGACAGCAGGGATTTAAAAAATCTATTTTATTTACTGCTGTATCTCCAGTGCTTAGAACAGCACATAGTATTAGGCTCTTATGGTTTTTTGAAAGCATGACTCTGCCTACTAGATGGATAGTGCTGTTTGAGTGTCTGATTTATTCTACAGCTTCCATGCTGCCCTTGTGAAGTCGACGTGCTGAACTATGGCAGGTGAAACATAAGAAAAAGCTTCTGCTCAAAAAGGGGAATGGCAAAAGCCTAGGAGGCAGAAATAGAAATCTTTGATGGGGAAGTTTTGCCCCTTTTCAAAGTCAGGTGATAAGTTATGAGTTAATTGAAAGCGCCCAGCAAAGGAGATGTGATTGAAGGTAGCTACACAGCTATTACAAGAAGTGGCCTTAACTTTGGTCTTGTCCTGCAGATCAATTAAGCTCAGTAGCTTGGACCACATTCACAGTTAAGAGTGTCCCAGTTAGGCCGGGAACAGTGGCTCATGCCTGTAATCCCAGCACTTTGGGAGGCTGAGGTGGGCGGATCACGAGGTCAGGGGTTCGAGACCGGCCTGGCCAACATGGTGAAACCCCATCTCTACAAAAAATGCAAAAATTAGCCAGGCATGGTGGCGCATGCCTGTAATCCCAGCTACTAGGGAGGCTGAGGCAGGAGAATCACTTGAACCCGGGAAGCGGAGGTTGCACTGAGCTGATATCGCGTTACTGAACTCCAGTCTGGGCAACAGAATGAGACTCTGTCTAAAAAAAAAAAAAAAAAAAAAAGAAAGAAAGAAAAAAGAGTGTCCTAGTTACCAAGCACAGTTAGCTTTGTTTGAGAATTGTTCTCTTTAAGTTGATGGTTAAATTTTATTTACAGGTCTGGAGTCTTAAGGTTTAGCCAATTATGAGACACAGACAGCAAAGGACCTATCTCCTTTGTGTACTGGAGTGATTTTCACAACCCCTGAAGACAGGGAATCGCCATTGTAGACCCAGCCCAGAGTCAAAGCTGACGGTCAATAAATATTTGGTAAATAAAGGAGTGAATGACTAAGCCAAAGAACAGACTCTGGAAGGATATAAAGCTACTTTTGAGGTCTCCCATATATTTGCACTACTACTGATCAATTGTATATTTTTTTGAAGAACAAATATAAATGCATTAAGCATTACTGAATTCATAATAGTTTTGTGATTTTGAATTTTTCTTGACCAACTATTATGTGGTAGAGGGGACACTCTGCAAAATTTTCTAATGTCCAAAACAGGCCGGGTGCGGTGGCTCAAGCCTGTAATCCCAGCACTTTGGGAGGCTGAGGTGGGTGGATTGTCTGAGCTCAGGAGTTCGAGACCAGCCTGGGCAACATGGTGAAACCCGTCTCTACTAAAAATACAAAAAAAAAAAAAAAAAAAAAAAAAAAAAAAAGCCAGGCATGGTTGTGCGCACCTGTAATCCCAGCCACTCGGGAGGCTGAGGCATGAGAACTGCTTCAACCCGGGAGGCAGAGGTTGCAGTGAGCCGAGATCATGCCACTGCACTCCGGCCTGGGCAACAGAGTGAGACTCCATCTCATTAATAAATAAATAAATAGATAGATAAATAAAAATCCATCATTCTACAGTACTTGAAAAGACTGGAAACAGTTGTCCTAAGATGCTTCTGAAGCCCCTGCCAGCAGAACTGCATGGCATCTTCTTGGCAGAGCTCCTTGTGTGAGTCACAGACTTCACTCCTGCCCTTTCTAACTTTGGGTGGTCTGAACAGGCTCACACCATACTCTTCAGAGCTGATTCACACGAAACAGTTTTTTATTACGTATAACCTCCTAAGTTATCTAGCCCACATTCTGTGTTTCCTGACTACAACGTGCTACTGTTAGTTGAAGCTCAGATTGGTGAAATCACAATCTGAAAGTTGTCCAAAAGCAACTTTCGGTCCTTAATCGATTGCCACAAATTTCAGTATTAGATGAAGCACCAAATAACATGTAACCATCTGCTTTAGATTGTGCCAAAACCTCACTGAAAATATGCCCTTCTAGAACAAGCTTCCCAGCAGAAATTAACAAAATTAGTCACTTTTTACAACTATAGGTCTGGTATATTTAATCAAGAATGTGTCAATTCCATTGGTTCCACCTCCAAAGCTAGTTGCCAACTGTCATTCTCTTGACACACACTGACTCTACCAGAAACCCTTTTCTGATCAATCCCACTGCCTTCTTCTGCCTGACTTACATAAACCAGTGACCAGTATTTCAGCTAAGTGTCTCCTGAGATATAAAATCTTTCATTTGGGTTAGAAAAGAAGACCCATACTTATCTCAGAATTCTCAGCTAACAGGCAATTTTGGCAACACTTAGGTGACATTCAGTTGGAAGAGGACACTTTGTAAGATTGTCGTGTGCCTGTACTTCCTAAGATCTTGGAAGCAAAAAGTTAATGGCTATAACTGGTAGATAAAAGACTCAAGAGTGAATCTGCATTCATTAAAAAAAAAAAAAAAATTTCAGCAGTATTGATTGAGTGTGGATCAGGACTGTGCCAGGAACGGGCAGACAATGAAGTCATAGTTCCTGTTTCAGAGGAGCCCGCTGTCTAGCAGGGGGCATGTGGGTGTGTGTGGCAGGGAGGGGAGTGAAGAACGGATGGTATATACAAAATTACAAAGTGACAAGTGCCACAGCAGAGCTAAGTTCAAAATGAAATGGGGCCAGGCATGCTGGTTCACCCCTGTAATCCCAGCACTTTGGGAGGCCGAGGCAGGTGGATCACTTGAGGTCAGGAGTTCTAAGACCAGCCTGGCCAACATGGTGAGATGTTGTCTCCACTAAAAATACAAAAATTAGCCAGGCGTGGTGGGAGGCGTCTGTAGTCCCAGCTACTCGGGAGGCCAGGGTAGCGGAATCGCTGGAATGCAGGTGATGGAGGTAGCAGTGAGCCAAGATCATGCACTCCAGCCTGGGGGACAGAGGGAGACTCCATCTCAAAAAAAAAAAAAACAAAAAAACCTGAATCCCAGCACTTTGGGAGGCCAAGGCGGGTGGATCACAAGGTCAGGAGATCGAGACCATAGTGGCTAACACAGTGAAACCCCATCTCCACTAAAAATACAAAAAATTAGCCAGGAGTGGCGGCAGGCGCCTGTAGTCCCAGCTACTCAGGAGGCTGAGGCAGGAGAATAGCGTGAACCCGGGAGGCGGAGGTTGCAGTGAGCCGAGATTGCACCACTGCACTCTAGCCTGTGCGACAGAGCGAGACTCCGTTTCCAAAAAAAAACAAAAAAAAAATTGAAATGGGATCACTGAGTGGTAAGCAGCTGGGTGGGATGCTCAGGGAAGGTGTCACGGCAATAATTTTTGCAGAGTCTACAACAATAGAAAGGAGCTCACCCAGGACGGGAAAAGTCAGAGGGGAGTGAATAGAAAAGAGGAGGAGGGAATATTCAAGACAGAATCATCATGCAAGAGCCAAGAGAAGCCTTAGGAGAGTAGCCAGGTCCCAAGTGGGGAGCAGAGGAACAGAACCAACAAGAGGGCTGATGTCAGATCTGGAAGGGTCTTGGAGGCCAAGCTGAGGAACTGAGATCTTGTCAGGCAGACCTCACGTGGGAGACGATGGCATCAGATCTGCTTAGGAGGCGGCCTTGGAGCAGTCAAGGGCAGACGACTACGTGTGGAAGGGAGGCTGCTGTGAGGGAGTGGCTGTGCCGGAGCAAATAGGAACAGGGCAGGCCCGCCTGGGGCCCAACGACCCGGAGATAAGCAGGTTCTGCTGGTGTTGAGACCCACAGTCTCTTGGAGATAAACACTGGGGCAATGGTCAGGGGCCCAGATAAGCCCTTGGCCTTTGGAACCCCTCTCTAGGGCACCAGCAGGCAGAGTGGGGTTTCCTCTGATGTTCTGGGCCCTTGGGCCGGCAGTCACAAGATAGCAACAGGGTACATGTAGCTCAGTGGGGCCCAGGACACCGGCTGCCTGGGTTTCTTACATCCTTGAAAGTCAGTGTTCTCCTGTTAGGTAGGGACGGCAATGGCACCTACCTGGCAGGGCTGGTGTCAGGGTGAAGGTTGAATCCATGGAAAGCATTTAGAACGCTGCAGAACACAGCGGGCCCCGGGGAAACGTAAATGCTAGCAAGGAGCGAGTGCTTGGCCACTGTGGCACGTGAGATTAAAACTGCTCTGGATGGTGAGGAGGGGTCAGTGCTCCCTTTCCCCGCCCATTCCTTGGAGTAGGCCTTGATTAAGCTTTTCTTTTTTTTTTTTTTTTTTTTTTTTTTTTTTTGAGACGGAGTCTCGCTCTGTCGCCCAGGCTGGAGTGCAGTGGCCGGATCTCAGCTCACTGCAAGCTCCGCCTCCCGGGTTCACGCCATTCTCCTGCCTCAGCCTCCCGAGTAGCTGGGACTACAGGCGCCCGCCACCTCGCCCGGCTAGAAGCTTTTCTACTAGTTTGAAAATCACTGGACTTTGCATTCCTGGGGTTAATTTCTACATGTATTTCCTAAACCCGAGGGTTCAAGTAGGGTTGGTTAGCTGCTGGTGCCAGGCCTAGAGCACAGTCTGGGGGTGGAGTCTCTCTTTCTCCTCAGAGAACACAGTGCAAGAGCCTGAGGGGGATCCGGCGAGTCACCCGCCACCTAAAGGCTTCAGTAGGACAGCCTGGTCTAGGTTCTTTTTTTTTTTTTGAGACGGAGTCTTGCTCTGTTGCCCAGGCTGGAGTGCAGTGGCTGGATCTCAGCTCACTGCAAGCTCCGCCTCCCGGGTTTACGCCATTCTCCTGCCTCAGCCTCCTGAGCAGCTGGGACTACAGGCGCCCGCCACCTCGCCCGGCTAGTTTTTTGTATTTTTTAGTAGAGACGGGGTTTCACCGGGTTAGCCAGGATGGTCTCGATCTCCTGACCTTGTGATCCGCCCGTCTCGGCCTCCCAAAGTGCTGGGATTACAGGCTTGAGCCACCGTGCCCGGCCCTGGTCTAGGTTCTTGCTCCCCAGCATCAGAAGCTGGGCTTGGTGCCCTGAGAGGGACAATTGTCTGCATCTCATTCCAGACATAGACATCCCTGCTGGCCCAGGAGTAAGGCCTTACACAGGGGTTCCCCTGAAGAAGAAAAACACCTCGCCAACAGAATAGGAAGCTGTCAGCCTTTCCCACTACACGAGGCCTGGAAGGAAATTCTCCTTCATGGTTCTGTTATAAATGAGTTAATCCAAGTTACGTTCTTAACACATGTTAAGCATGCAGTGCATCTTCACTTAGAGCTGTTATTTTTACTCCATAATCCCAATTTTTCTTATATCTATTAAAGTCGGCATGGTGTTTAGTGAGTTGAGTGGGTGTTCAGAGTCCAATAAATATATAGAATTGCAGTAAAAAAAAAATTCTCTCCAAGAAAAATTCTCTTATATTCTTCATATTATGAATAGACAAAAGAGATTCACACAATATGACACACTGTATGTGAAGCAAAAGAGTCCTTTCTAGTTTGGCTGAAGGTCACTTTGCTGTCATGTTAAAGCCCAGAATTTCTAGCTAAGCCAGATCCTGCAGGAATTCTAGCAGCATTTACAGCATTGGCATCCATCTATCCTGAGTGGAATGCTGTGCAGTTGAGGATCTTTCCCGAGAATCCTAGGAAGTGAGATTTTATCACAGCATTGCTAATCCCAAATTAACAAGACGGTGGCAGTTCTAGAGGCAGCCTTTAGCTTCCATTAACAAAGGTTAGCTGTTGCACTAAGCAGACCAGAATACTCTGGGGAGTAACATAGTATCTTATTAAGTTATAAATACATTTAATGGCTTTCGTATTGGTTTCTTATTTTGGAATGAGGAAAAAAAATAGATCTCATAATCACCGTAGTCTAAGTAAAAAGCCACTTTAAAAAAAATGTGTATTTACCTACAATATTGTTTATGAATTATCTTTTTTTTTATAGAGCCCACAAAGTCCCTCAAAGGACGGCGGTAACTCTTCCAACTACTTGCAAGGCTAAGTTTTGGTTTATTTGGAAGAAATTAAAACTAGTACAAGATTTTAAAATCAATTTTTTTTTTTTTTGAGACAGAGTATCTGTCGCCCAGGCTGGAGTGCAGTGGTGCAATCTCAGCTCACTGCAACCTCTACCTCCTGGGAGAAGCGATTCTCTTGCCCCAGCCTCCTGAGTAGCTGGGATTACAGGCATGTGCCATCACACCCGGCTAATTTTGTATTTTTAGTAGAGATGGGGTTTCACCATGTTGGCCAGGCTGGTCTCGAACTCCTGACCTCAGGTGATCTGCCCACCTCAGCCTCCCAAAGTGCTGGGACTACAAGTGTGAGCCACTGCACCCAGCAAATTGTTTGGGTTTGATTCAAACAAGTCAAACCAGTTCAGAAAAAGTCCCCAAGACTCCTCTCCCCACCAGTACTTCACTTTGTTTCCCTGTTAAAGGAAAAAAATGTTATTTGCACCCAACGTCACTCACTGAACTTTAAATGTAGAGCATTTTCTTAAAAAGAACTTAAGAGTTGGAACCAAGGGTACAGAGTTCTTATCCTTCACTTACCTGCACTGAGAAAGTACATATTTTTTTTTTTTTTTTTTTTTTGAGGCAGAGTCTCGCTCTGTCGCCGGGCTGGAATGCAGTGGCCGGACCTCAGCTCACTGCAAGCTCCGCCTCCCGGGTTCCCGCCATTCTCCTGCCTCAGCCTCCCGAGTAGCTGGGACTACAGGCGCCCGCCACCTCGCCCGGCTAGTTTTTTTTGTATTTTTAGTAGAGACGGGGTTTCACCGTGTTAGCCAGGATGTTCTCGATCTCCTGACCTCGTGATCCGCCCGTCTCGGCCTCCCAAAGTGCTGGGATTACAGGCTTGAGCCACCGCGCCCGGCCGAGAAAGTACATATTTTATATCATTTACGGAATAACAGACTGTTACAGCAAGTTCAAGCTTAACTCATTTCGAATGACCTGCTAACTGGTCCACTGACTGGGCAAATTCTAGAGCCCTGAACCCTCCAAGATGCCCAGGGATGGGGACTGTCTCAAGGAACGCTTCGGTGGTTTGGTGGGAAGTGGCAGTCCCTGCGCTGACTGTGACGGAATCAAAATAACCGCACAGGTGTGAAATGCTCCATGTGGGTGACACCCCTCACATCCCACCCACTTCTGTTCCCAAGCACAAAGGAACCACTCCATCTTCTTTCTCCTCACAAGAACCGCAGCGCTGCTCTCCTTCAACCCCACCGGCCTCCACCCCGGGGAGAGGCACGTGCCGTGGGGACACCTGCTTCCCAGGTGTGCACGGCTGGTACCCAGCGCCTCGGCGGGGTCCTCTGCAGGGCTGAAAGTGGGGGTCACAGAGATCACCATTCTGCAGGGACTAAGCTACTTGTCCTTGGTCAGGATGGACAAGCCCTGCCTCAAATAAAGGCTGGAAGTGTTTCTTTCTGGATGACTTCTTCCCCATACAGAGAATGGTTAATCTAGCTAAGGCAATCTGGAGTTGGCTTCAAAATCAGCAATGGGGAGGGGGAAGAACCTCACAACAAACAGTGGTAACAGAAGGTTTGTGTGGGAAGGTGGTTGAGTTTGGTCTAAAACAAGCAGTGTCTCTGGTAATGAACTGTTGTTAGGAAATACCCGGCGCTTGCAGCCTTTGAAAGAGCACCACTGCTGCTTCTAGAGGGCAGGGTTGTCGGGGTAGGAGAGGGCAAAGTGAAGGGAAGCGAAGACCCAACGAACACTAAAGTGCGTGGAGGTGACAGAGCAGTGGAGATACCCACCGCCAAGCGTGCCAGCCGCGGATCACACAGAGAAGCCCGGCTCCGCTCTGGGCGCTAGACCACCTTTGGTATCTTACCTACCTTTTCTGAATCAGTTGGCTCACTGGTAAAATGAGGACACCTAAGCTATCAGCCAGGGTCCTGGCAGGAGACAGATGGTACACTCAGATGGAGTGACCAAGGAGAGTTTCACAAAAGGACTATTTACAAAGGGTGTGGGCAGGGTTAAGAGACTCCATTGAGGACAGTGACGTACCCGAGGCCTGGCAAAAGCAGGGAGTGAGGACTGAGACTGGCTTGAGGGGACAAGGAGAGGGTGTGGCTACTAAACCCCACAAGCTGCCTGACAGGACTTGTGGGCCTTGGCAGAGGAGCCCAGCCACCGCCAACCCACAGCTGGCGGGAGGGAGTCGGGAATTAATTCCCTGACTTCCCTGTCCTCTCATCTGCCAGGCTCCATCCAGAGTGTCTCTGGATCCTGACCAGAAGCCAGGACAGGTCCCCAGTGGCCAACCTCCTGGAGAGAAGCGCACAGCAGGAAGGGGACCCAGAGGGACCCACAGAGAGCCTCTAGCACACCCCAAGTACCCGATGGGGCCAGTGGGGGGTCTAAAATACTACTATAAATGCCTGCCTGGCAGTCACTCACTGCCCATTGGATCAGATTATTTGGCGTTTACTTACCAAAAGGCCACCATATAACTGTATTCTCAGGTGGCAAAACCCAGAGTCAAATAAGATGTGGTCATCTACTCATAGTGAAAAACAAAACTTTTACAAAGTTGACAGATAACATTTATTAAAACATGTCATACAAAAGGGCATGATCTCTTCTATAAGAAGAAAATATTAAACATTAACATTCAATTAAGTAAAACCATGCTGTACACTGAAGACAGCAATATATAAAGACAAAACTATTCAACTTTTGCAACATAGGCATAACATTTCACAAAATATCAATAAGATATGCACCTAATGATAATCTGTTTATCATCAAATGGTTTTGTGGCCTAAGAGTCACCTGACTTGCATAAATAAAGTACTTTTCTGGACGAAACATTGGGAACCTCATAAAAGGAAAGAAGGCAGCAGCAACTAACATGACACAGGCTTCAAGCAAAAATTAAAAAAAAAAAAAAAAGTCACATTTGCAAAATGTGTTCCAGCATCTTCCCATAGGGTACTATCAGTAGAGATTTGAAATAAGAAACTTGTACCTTTAAATATGTAAGTAGCAAAGAAAAAACTCCAGACAAACCCTGGTTTCACTGAACAAAGTTAGTCACCCACTAAAGCAACCTAAATCACAAAATTGGCGGCACGGGAGGGATTGGGGATAACGTGATGCTGGTTTCCAGCATCCCCAAGTTATCAGAGAACTTCCAAAAGCAAAAACCTGGCCTCGCTGTGATGGCACCCTCTCCACGCCCACCCAGGAGGCCGCAGCACATCCTCTTCCCCAGGGAAAGCACGGCTTTGCAGCTTCTGCTCTGTCTCAACTTCACTTCCACAGCAGCTCGGGGGTGTGTGAGCCTCTCAAGGAGGGAGCCCCAGAGGCTAAGCAGCTTTCCCCAGTGGTTAGAAGCCAGCCTTAGGGTCAGGTTAGTTCAGCAAATGCCCACTAGAATGGAGGGGATCCTTTTGGGCAAGCTTTTAAAGTCGTGGCCAAAAGGGACCAGAGGAAGAGGAGACCTAGAAATCAGAATCAACAGGCTGGGGCCCTGGAGCGCCTGCAGGCAAGTTACACAGCCCTGCAGGGTAAGTTACCGCAGTCCTTCCTTAGTTAACGGTGACAGGCACTTCACCATGTGGATTACTATCATGTGTGTATCTAAAGGTAAAAGCATGGTATAAGTATGGTTTTTTTTTTGTTTTTGTTGTTTTGAGACGGAGTCTCACTCTGTTGCCAGGCTGGAGTGCGGTGGTGCAATCTTGGCTCACTGAAACCTCCGCCTCCCGAGTTCAAGTGATTCTCCTGCCTCAGCCTCCCGAGTAGCTGGGATTACAGGTGCGTGCCACCACGCCCGGCTAATTTTTGTGTTTTTAGTAGAGATGGGCTTTCACCATGTTGGTCAGGCTGGTAATGAACCCCTGACCTCAGGTGATCCACCCACCTCGGCCTCCCAAAGTGCTGGGATTATAGGCGTGAGCCACCGCGCCTGGCCCCAAGTATGAATATTAAATACCACTGGTGGTGCCTTGAAGCCCTTTCCCACGGGGATTGAAGAAAAACCACAGTTAAGACTCAAAGTAGGGGACAAATAGCTTGGTTGTAGGCCACTGACGTGATCCCTGAAAGATTATTTGAACAATGTTACCCATAACTACCCAAACTCATTAGGAAGGATAAAGATTTTCTAAAGCTATACTGAGGTGAAGAGAAGAGACTATTCCTCCAACCCAAGGTAAAAACCAGAGTTTACAAAAATTCACTTTTAATATTCAAATGAAAGCAATCCTCTTCTCCTGCCTCTCTGAACATGGCCAGCATTTCAGACACCCTACCACCTCACAGGCTCTGGCTGCCTGATAAAAAAATCCCAATTTTTACCAAAACCTCAAATACCACAACAAACTTAAAAGAACAGATGTGAGCAACTTATTTAAGTTCTACGTTTAGTAGCTGATGGACGCATAAGGCTTTCAAGAAGACACTCTTCTCTTCACAACATATTAAAAAGTCCTAGCACAACCGACTGCTTCCAAAACTACCACCCAAGTGTGCCACCACTCTCGGCTGAACAGAACTCTTCCTCATGATGAGGGCACTACGCTGACTTCAGCAGAACTGAAGGACCACAACTCTCCCGGAAGAGCTGTATTTTCACTTCTCAGACTCTTCTCCCACAGTGTCCTAATGATCATGTGAGTAGTACAATGAGAAACAGCACACCAAACCTTCCAAACAGGCAGGAAACGCTCTGCTAACACCATGGGAGAGGGTGATCAGTTTTTGGCAGAACAGAATGGCATCACCACTTTAGTACTGAAACTGGTAATAATAGAACAAATTCTTCTCAAATATAATGGCTAGGATCATACCTAAACCCCACTGGCCTCTACCATGAGAAAAAGGAGACATTAGGCTTGATTGTACAGTCCCCTCTGTATACATGTGTCA
Source organism: Macaca thibetana thibetana (assembly GCF_024542745.1). Taxonomy (NCBI): domain Eukaryota; kingdom Metazoa; phylum Chordata; class Mammalia; order Primates; family Cercopithecidae; genus Macaca; species Macaca thibetana. The sequence goes on from NC_065592.1 coordinate 11,757,842, forward strand.
GGTACACAGAGAAAAGACTGCTAACCAGTAACGTTTCAATACTAAGAGAAGCTATTAATGTGGTAAACAACCAAGAGGTAATATCTAGTTTCTAGGTTTAAAAAAAAAAACTATATATATATATATTTATAATAAAGTTTTAAATACAAAGTGCTTTTTATATATCGAGAATGATACAGTGTTGTGAATAAATCCCTGTTTGTAATCTTGCTTACAAGAGTTAACTGGTAAATAAGTATTTTCCTTCCTCTTTCCAGACAATGTTTAATGAGTAAACACCTTGGTGTTAGGAGCTTGAGAATCAGAGGCCATTGCCAGCAATGTCTATTACATTACAGCAAAGCCAAACTTTTCAAATAAAATGTCACCCAAAATCCAAGAAAAATTATTTTTATTTTAAGGAAAAACGTTTTTATTTAGAAGTAAATAACCGAGTACGTTTATGGAAAAGATGACATAGTAGTAGCACCCTGTCCTACCCTGGTGATAACCTCAGGTACATTACACAGCTTAAAAGCATGTGTAATATACCTTTCTTTTTAACCTAAACCATCTAGCTGATGGGCAGAAAAGGTCTCAGAATAGCTGCTGGTTTTTTTGTCGTGTTTTTTTTTTTCTGGTCGGCATAGCTTTGTGGACTTGTAAGTTTAAGCAGCTTTATCTATAATTTGGGAGCATGATTCTGTAGACTACTTTGCTAAACTTAGGACTCCTTTTAAAAGCACATTCCGGCGCTCATAAAGAACTGGCAGTATTAGCTCAGTGTACCCCCTAAAGAGTATCTCCCCCACCTTGAAAGAGTGTATTTTCAAGATTCTCCTTGGGCACGTTTTTTCCCCTTAAGTATAATCACTCATAGAATCCGGCCTATCTGCCCTCTCACTCTGGTTGGTGGAGTGTCACCTTAGCACTCTATGAACTGCCGAAGTTCACAGGGAACTCTCAGCCACAACTTGGGGCTCCTTCCCACTAAGTGTGGTCATGGACCACCCTCTTTGTAAAGCACCATAATCTAAGACAGAGCAGGGGCTGCAGCGGCCCGTGGTACCGTGGTCAGTCACAGCAGCTTGGTGTCTACCAGCCACAGAGCAGACCCCACTGCATGGAGGCTACAATTAACCAAACAGGATTTGGGAAAGCAAACCAATGAGAAATACCTATCTCTGGCACCCTAGAGAATTACAATTAGATACAAATGTCCAAACTCAAATGTTAGAACTAAAATACAAAACACTGCCTTATCAAGAGTCTGAAACACCTTGTGACAGTAGTGGCATCTTACAGAAACTGACAAGGGCACTATGTCAGCCTTGTACCGTAAGTTATCTGTTTCATATTTAGAACGTCATTCTCTTAGCATCTCCATAGTTTTAGTGAAAATATCCTTTAGAAAGAATAAAACCAGACAATAGAGCTCTGTTAACCAATTTCTCATCCTAGGAATCACATTAGTTGTAGCTTTTACATAAGTAGCACTTCCTTCAGGGAAATAGCTATCAAAACAAATCCACATTACCTAAGTATCTATAGCAAGAGCAAAATAAAATTTCAGCATGACCTTGTAGTAATGAGTGATCCAAAGCTGCTGCCACCCGAAACGGAACTGGTGGGTGGAGTCCAGTTCCAAGTGCAGGTGTATCTGTCCACCTGTTTCAATCACAACCGGTCAGAAGGTTTCCCTTGCCAGCTGGGCGGTGGGTTAACTCACCCCATTACCCATTCCAGGCCAGGACTGGAACACACAAATTTGAGGAATTAGATTTTTTTAATTGGCCTACTTAGAGCTGGTCTTTCAGAAATATCTTCCTTTTTTTTTTTAAGCTTCTCTCATAATAGCAAGTAGCACGCATCATCTGTGCCCAGATTTGCATTAATTACCATAGTTTATTTTTGTGCATGCCACTCAAGGGCCAGATCCTATTTTTAGTTAGCCTCAGTTGTATTCTGCTCAGCCTTTGCAGCTTCGTAGGACTTGGTACAAGAAGTCACATGCCGGTGGAAACTGTCCCTCCACATAAACCTCTTTGCACAGATATTACACTCATACGGCTTTATGCCCGTGTGAATTTTCATGTGGCCCACGAGGTGGTGCTTCATTTTGAATTTCTTACCGCAGACGCCACAGCCGTAAGGCCGCAGACCGAGGTGCATGCTCATGTGCCGATCTCTCTGACTCTTGTGAGTGAAACTCTTCCCACACTGACAAGGATACAGCTTGTCGGTGGCTGAGAATCCTAAGTGGGAAGCTTCTTCTTTAATCCCTGTTACCATTTCAATATTCTCACTGTAGCCTGCTGCGAGGGCAGCCTCCTGTCTGTGCCCAATGAGGTTCCCGTCCGACCTCTCTCCGGAAAACTCTTCCATGGAAGAGCCATAGAAATCCACCTGCTCATCATAATTGCTTTCATCAGCCTGTTCATCAAACTCGGCTTCCACTTTCTTCTCCCCGATGTGGAAGTCCTCCTCCACTCCCGAAGGCTGGACGGTGTGCTCGGTCTGCACGGTGTTGATGGACTCTGTGACCTGATGCTCGTCGTAGGCCGCGTGCACGTCCATGCCCTCGCAAGCCTGTTCTAAGCGCTCGGGCTTCACGTGGATCCAGCGTTTGTGAGCCATGATGCTGGGCTTGCTGTACATGGGCCGGGTGTAGTGGAACTCGGCGCTGTCGCTGGCGCCCTCCTCCCCATCCTGGCTCGCCATTTCCGTGCTCAGGCGGTCATGCTCTGTGGACGAGTTGCTGGGCAGGTATTCGTGCTCGGTGAGCTGGGATGACAGCTCGTCTTTGGTGCTCTCCTCTTCATTTTCACCATCCCTCAGTTCTTGGGCTTTGGGAAAATCAGTATGACCCCCCGAGCCCAGCTCAAAGCTCTCTACCAGGCCATTGTAACTACTGCTGCTTGGTGACTGGTGGTCACTGCCATGATTTAGCTTCTGACAAAGGACTGTAGGGTTTCCCTCTAAAACTTCAGTGCATTTGTCTACCACATGCCACATCTGGAGGAAGCTTGCCGCTGTCAAGTAACTAACAATTTCTGGAGCGGGCATTACTAGACGTCCTGTATAGCTGGACAGGAGAATGTTCTCAAACACTCTTGGGTTCATCACATCAGGCAAAACAATTCTCCTGCTGTTTTTCAGGAGTACCTGGTCACAAAAGTAGGGTGAACTGGCAGCGAGAACGGCTTTGTGTGCCCGGAAAATGTGGCCTTGGACAACAATGGAGACGTCACATAATTGTCCTTGCTGGCGCTGCTGGTTCAGTTTCTGTAGGATGGTGCTGGAAAAATCAGGAAATTCTACCCGAAAAGAGTTTGCTCCAGGCTCCATTTCATCACAAATCTTGTTCGGTGCTACAAGAAAAAGAAAAATTAGTACTAATTCCAGCCCAAAGATAAATGTATTTTATCCCCTTCTCCATCCTTAAGACAAGTTCCAAAGTTCCACAAGGTCCTCTAGCCTATGGGCCCCCCGGGATTCAATCCCTAGGGTAAAGCTTGCAGGTGCAAGTTTGCCAAAGGCAGGACTCACCACCGCTCCTTGTGGAACTCCTGATTTTGGCTCTGTGTCTGTGGGTAAGAGGACGGAATCCAGTGACAGGATTTGTAAGCTATACAAATCTCCCAAGTAAAACCAAGTACTGTAAATATTTACAGTTAAAACAAACGATACCCATTCAAATTATATATATATATATATATTTTAATGAAATGGGGTCTTGCTTTGTTGCCCAGGCCGGAGTGCAGTGGCACAATCATAGCTCACTGCAGCCTTGAACTCTTGGGTAATCAAGCAATCTCCTGCCTCAGCCTCCTGAGCAGCTGGGACTATACGTACATGCCACCATGCCCAGCTAGTTTTTTTTTTTTTTGAGACGGAGTTTCGCTCTTGTTGCCCAGGCTGGAGTGCAATGGCATGATCTCGGCTCATTGCCACCTCCACCTTCCGTTTTTGAGCAATTCTCCTGTCTCAGCCTCCCGAGTAGCTGGGATTACAGGCGCCCACCACTACACCTGGTTAAATTTTTTTTTTTTTTTGCATTTTTAGTAGAGATGGGGTCTCACTATGTTGGCCAGGCTGGTCTCAAACTCCTGACCTCATGATCCGCCCACCTTGGCCTCCCAAAGTGCTGGGATTACAGGTGTGAGCCACCGCGCCTGGCTGCCCAGCTAGTTTTTTAAAAAAATTAATTAATTTTTTTTTTTTTTTTGTAGAGACAGGTGTCTCACTTTGTTGCCCAGATTCGTCTTGAACTTCTGGCTTCAAGTGATCCACCTGCCTCAGCCTCCTAAAGTGTTGGGATTACAGGCATGAGCCACTGCTCCTGGCAGAATTTTTTTTAAAGAGATGAGGTCTCACTCTTTTACCCAGGCTGGAGTGTAGTGGCACCATCATAGCTACTGCAGTCTCGAACCCCTGGGCTCAAGTGATCCTTTCACCTCCGCCTCCTGTGTAGCTGGGACTATGGGTACACACCACTGTGCCCATCTCAAAATGACAGAACTTTTTTTTTTTTTTTTTTTTTTTTTTTTGAGACGGAGTCTCGCTCTGTCGCCCAGGCTGGAGTGCAGTGGCGCGATCTCGGCTCACTGCAAGCTCCGCCTCCCGGGTTCACGCCATTCTCCTGCCTCAGCCTCCCGAGTAGCTGGGACTACAGGCGCCCACAACCGCGCCCAGCTAATTTTTTGTATTTTTAGTAGAGACGGGGTTTCACCGTGGTCTCGATCTCCTGACCTTGTGATCTGCCCGCCTCGGCCTCCCAAAGTGCTGGGATTACAGGCGTGAGCCACCGCGCCCGGCATGACAGAACTTTTAAGCCTCAGATTTAACTGCTATTTGACAGGCTGTGGTGAGGGTGGGAGAACAGAATAGAGGGAACAAGGAAAAGCATATGCAAAGGCTCTGAGGCAGGAATGCATTTGGCAATTGCAAGGAACTGAAAGGAGACCATTAGACTAGAGTACATTAAGGGAGTGAGGGGCCCGGGGGCTGGAGCAGTGAGGACAGGACAATTGCACCTTTGGTCTTTCACCACTAAAGGGGCACAGTCACTCAGGCCCTGAGCTTTCTCCAGCTGCTGCCAGCATTTTAGCTAAGGGCTTCTGAGGATATGAAACTGAATGAAACTGCAAGGTGAGCTATTTTCTTATCTGGTGATCTCCAAACTGTCTAAAGAGTTATAGACCAAACACGATAGTTAAGTAGTCCCTGCTACCGAACAGAGTCCATCAGAAGACAAAGTTATAACAAAGAATAAGGCATTGCCTGTGTTGCTACGGTAAATATATTCTGTGGGGTAAGTCAAACATTAGAAATAATTCCTAACAATGGCACACAAGATGAGCTGTGCTAGAGATCCTGCCCATACTCTGTAACTCCCCAAAATTCTGTAATTAAAGCAAAAAAACCACCCAAACGATTTATCACTGCTATATGTCACCTTGCTCTGATACTATATCCAAAGATTGCTAAATTATCAAGTTTTCTTTTTTTTTTTTTGAGACAGGGTCTCACTCTTGTCACCCACGCTGGAGTACAGTGGCGTGATCACAGCTCACTGCAGTCTCAAACTCCTGGGCTCAGGTGATCCTCCCATCTCAGCCTCCTGAGTAGCTGGGACTTCAGGCGTGCACCACCATACCCGGCAAATTTTTGTATTTTTTGCAGAGACAGGGTTTCGCCACGTTGCCCAGGCTGGTCTCAAATTCCTGAACTCAAGCGATCTGCCCACTTGGCCTTCCAAAGTGCTGGAATGACAGGCGTGAGCCACAGTGCCCAGCCCCAAGTTTTCTAAGTATAAACAGAGCCAGACAACCCAGACAAAGACTGAAAGCCATCTTCAAGGGATAGGGAGAGATGACGAGAAGAAATGAAGGTTTCTTGAGTAATTATGATTTGCTAGGGACTGTATACCTTTTTTCACTTAATCTTTATAATTTACTCTGCAAATGTAGGGCTTGATTGTGTGAAGTTCAGCTATTTTAAGAAATTTTCCCAAGGTTAAAAGCTAGTTTTTATTACGTTGAGATGTGAATCCAGGTCTGGATGACTCTGAAGTCTCTGTGATTTTTCCTATCACATCACTCTGCCTCCTCTAAGATGCCAAAAATGCCAGATTAGGCACTAATAATTTTAAAAGACAGCATTTTTAGAGTGAAGTATTACAGTTTTATACATCTTAAAACATTTCATAGTAATTTAAAACAAAAATAGATCGTGAAATAAATGATTTAGGTATTCGTAATTTCAAAAAGAAAAGTTGACTATATAAATGAGTAGACTAAAAGTATGTAAATTCTGGAAACTACATCTGGGTGAACAGATTCTCTGCTAGATCTCACCACTGTAGAATTTTGTTTTTAGCTATTTGAAAAAGGGGGTGTGGGATAACACATGCACATGTAAAAAAAATTTATAGAAAGGTGTAAAAAAAATCTCTCCATCATTTATTCCTAGTCTCCCCCAAAGGAAATCACCATTAAACTCCTGTTTATATTTCTAGAAACTTCTCTGTGCATATATCAGAATAAATCATATACATCCTTTAAAAATCCCTACTCAACTGGGTTCATTACCTACATTTTATTCTACACTTAGCTTTTGTCACTTAATATATCTTGGAGATCTTCCCACATTAGTACAAGAAGAGCTAACTCATTCTGTTTAATGGCCACATAGCTTTCTATTATATGGATGTATCGTAATTTAAGCAGTTCTCCTCTTACAGAATTTCAGTTGGCAGGGGTTTTAAAATCACAAGCAATGCTATAATAGATATTTCTGCATAACTATCTTGCATACCTTTGGAAATATCCATAGCTTAATTTCTACCAGGGGAACTGCTGGTTTAAAAGGCTGTGCATTTGACATAGCCTTGAACTCTTGGGTCATCAAGCAATCCTTCTGCCTCAGCCTCTCCAGTAGCTGGGACTATAGGCATGCTACCACGCCTGGCTAATGTTTTTAAAAAATTTTCTGATACATATTACCAAACTACTTGCCAGAAAGGCTGCACCAAGTCACACCCTCACCAATAATCAACACTCTTACCAAGACTGGATATCATTTAACAAGAAAAATAAAGCCTGCCTATCTTCTAAGTGACATGATTCATTCCTGCATTTCCTTAATTACGAATGAGGCTGGCACTCTGTACTTAGTTTACTGGTCATTTGTGGTTTTCTCTTATAAAATCAGTCACATCCTTGATGCAAATAAATTGGGCAATTAATCTTATTGATCTGTAGGGCTTTTTGTAAATTCAGGAAGTTAACTTTATCCTATGTTGTGATTTTTTTTCAGTTAGCTGATTTTACAGATTTTTTGGCCAAGATGAAATTTACATAAAATAACTACTCTTTGCTTTTACTCTTTGCTCCAGGGTTTGTGTCAGACATAGGAGGGCATTTACACCTCCAAATTTATTATTATTATTATTATTATTATTTCGAGATGGAATCTTGCTCTGTCGCCCGGGCTGGAGTGCAGTGGCCGATTCTCAGCTCACTGCAAGCTCCGCCTCCCGGGTTTACACCATTCTCCTGCCACTGCGCCCCGCCCAAATTTATTATTTATTATTATTTTTTAGAGATGGGGTCTCACTGTGTTGCCCAGGCTGGTCTGAAACTCCTGGGCTCAAGCAATCCTCCTGCCTCAGTCTCCCAAAGTGCTGGGATTACAGGTGTAAGCCATTGCATCTGGCCCAAAATTATTTTTGAAAATAAAAATGAAGGCTGGGTGCGGTGGCTCACACCTGTAACCCTAGCAGTTTGGGAGGCTGAGGCAGGCGGATCACGAGGTCAGGAGATTGAGACGATCCTGGCTAATACGGTGAAGTCTCGTCTCTACTAAAACTACAAAAAAATAGCCGGGCGTGGTGGCAGGCACCTGTAGTCCCAGCTACTCGGGAGGCTGAGGCAGGAGAATGGCGTGAACTTGGGAGGCAGAGCTTGCAGTGAGCCGAGATGGTGCCACTGCACTCCAGCCTGGGCGACTGAGCAAGACTCCGTCTCAAAAAATAAATAAATAAATAAATAAACAAATAATAAAACCTTTAATACATGGGAGTTTATTTTGGCATGAAGAATAAGGTTGGGACCCAGCCCCTTTTTCTCCAAAATGGCTAGCCTATTTTTCTAACACTATTTGTCAAATAACCTATGCTTTCTTCATAAAGTGCAGGTATCTGTTGTGGAATTTTTGTTTGTTTGTTTGTTTTGAGATGAAGTTTCACTCTTGTTGCCTAGGCTGGAGTGCAATGGTGCGATCTCAGCTCACCACAACCTCCGCCTCCCAGGTTCAAGTGATTCTTCTGCCTCAGCCTCCCAAGTAGCTGGGATTACAGGCATGTGCCACCATGCCCGACTGATTTTGTATTTTTTTGTTTAGTAGAGACAGGGTTTCACCATGTTGGTTAGGCTGATCTCCAACTCCCGACCTCAGGTGATCCACCCGCCTCAGCCTCCCAAAGTGCTGGGATTACAGGCGTGAGCCAGCTCTCCTGGCCTCTGTTGTGGAATTCTAAATGACTGAGAATTAGACATTTAAAATCCGTTCTAAAAAAATAAATGCCACAAGGGAGGTTATGGAAAATGGTGGAGTCAGAAGCTCCATGGGTCGGTCCCTCCACCAATACAATCAGGAAGCTGAAAAAATGATCAAAATCACGATTTCAGGACTCTGGAAGCAGATCAGACACTCACAGCAATCAAGAGAGTGCTGGATGAAGGCAGGCTGCTGAAGCTCAGGAGAGACCAGTGTGCATAAATCCCCATTCCGCAGCCCTGCCACACGCAGCCTGCAGGAAGGTGGCCTGTGTTCCCACAGCAGCTGGCTCATACAAGGAGTGGGGGGTGGAGGAAGGACCTTGTCCTCCAAAAATGTGCGGTTGTGCATTTTGTCCAGTCTGGCAAACTTGCTCAGCTTTGTTTTGGCCCCCTCAGGCTGCAGTGGTTTCCCTGGTGGCACCTATCACAAGATTTAAGACACCTACACCTACATCTGTACACTCACATACACAGATCCAGACAGTTAAGAAAATCTTCCAGGTCACAGGCTGGCTGCATGGATAAGAGAAAAAAAAACTCAAGCAACTACATACAACAAGGAATAGAGACTTCACAAAATAGGGAAAGTCATTGTACAAACAGAAACTGTAACCTCACCAAGTCACAAAAGCAATCCCTGAGGCGGCGTAGAATCTGATTTCCAGAGTTACCACAATATCATACTCCAAAATGTCCAATTCTCAACAAGAAAGTAAAAACATACACACAAAAAGGAATATACAGTGCACTCACAGGAAAAAGAATCAGAAACACTGTCACTGAGGAAACACCAACACTAGAATCACACGTCGCAGAGGTTAAATCCACTGTTCTAAATATGCTCAAAGAACAAAAGAAAATGATGAATAAGGAAAATCAGGATAACAATGTCAATAAGGAGACAGAAACCATAAAAAGGGGCCAGGAGGCCAGGCACGGTGGCTCACGCCTATAATCCCAGAACTCTGGGAGGCCGAGGCGGGCGGATCACGAGGTCAGGAGATGGAGACCATCCTGGCTAACACGGTGAAACCCCATCTCTACTAAAAAAATATAAAAAATTAGCCGGGCATGGTGGTGGGAAACTGTAGTCCCAGCTACTCGGGAGGCTAAGGCAGGAGAATGGCTTGAACCCTGGAGATGGAACTTGCAGTGAGCTGAGAACATGCCACTGCACTCCAGCCTAGGCGACAAAGCGTGACTCCATCTCAAAAAAAAAAGCGGGGGGCGCCAGGAGTAGTGGTGGCTCACGCCTGTAATCCCAGCACTTTGGAAGGTCAAGGTGGGCAGATCACTTGGCGTCAGAAGTTCGAGACCAGCCTGGCCAACATGGTGAAACTCCATCTCTACTAAAAATGTAAAAATTGGCCGGGCGTGGGCCGGATGTGGTGGCTCACGCCTGCAATCCCAGCACTTTGGGAGGCCGAGATGGGCAGATCACCTGAGGTCAGGAGTTCCAGACTAGCCTTCAACAAATACAAAAATAAGCTGGGCGTGGTGGCGGGTGCCTGTAATCCCAGCTATTCAGGAGGCTGAGGCAAGAGAACTGCTTGAACCCGGGAGGTGGAGGTTGCAATAAGCCAAGATTGTTCCATTGCACTCCAGCCTGGGTGACAAGAGCAAACCTTCGTCTCAAAAAAAAAAACAAAAAAAAAAAAAAACAAAAAAAACCATGGCTGGGCATTGTGGTATAAGCCTGTAGTCCCAGCTACTCAGGAGGCTGAGGCATGAGTATCGCTTGAACCTGGGAGGTGGAGGTTACAGTGAGCCAAGATCACGCCACTGCACTTCAGCCTGAGTGACAGAGTGATGCTCTGTCTCAAAAAAAAAAAAAAAAAAGAAAAGAAATTATAAAAAGGAACCAAATGGAAAAAGCTGGAGCTGAAAGGTACAACAATGCATTATGGGCTGGACTGCATTTCCCTGCTGCCCGTCAGTTCACACACTGAAGCTGTAATGCCCTGCACCTCAGAATCTGGCTATATTTACAAGTAGAGCCTTTAGGAGGTGATTAACCTAAATGAGGCCATTTAGATGCACCCTAACACAGTATGATGGGTGTCCCAATAAGGTGAGATTTGGACACACAGAGACACTAGGGATGCACAAAGAAAAGACTCTGTATGGGCCCAGTGAGAAGGAGGTCATCCGCAAGCTGAGGAAGAAGGCCATAGAAGAACCCAAACCTGCTAACATCTTGATTGCAGACTGCCCACTTCCAGAACTGTGAGAAAATACATTTCCATTGCTTAAGCCACCCAGCCTGTAGTATTTTGTTACAGTAGTCGTGGCAAACTAATACAAGCTGAAATTACATGTTCATAAGAGGGGGTTCAATGGCATGCTTGAGCAGGCAGAAGGAAAAAAAAAATTAACAAACTCAAAGATAAGGTAAATAAAATTCAGTTGAAGAGTAGAAAGAAAGAAGAATGAAGCAAAATGAGCTGGGCACAGTCACTCATGCCTGTAATCCCAGCACTCTGGGAGGCTGAGGTGGGAGGATCGCTTGAGTCCAGGAGTTTGAGACCAGCCTGGGCAACATAGTGAGAACCTGTCTCGACCAAAAATACAACAGCCAGGCATGGTGGCATGCATCTGTAGTCCCAGCTACACAAGAGGCTGAGGTGGGAGGATCGCTTGAGGACAGGAGGTTGAGGCTGCAGTAAGCCATGTTCATGTCACTATACTCCAGCCTACATGACACAGTGAGACTCTGTCTCAACAACAACAACAACAACCACAACAAAAGAAAAATGAACAGAACCTGAGGTGCCTGTGGGACACCATCATACATATCATGGGAGTTTCAGAAGTAGAGGCACAGAAAACGGCTGAAAAACAATGGGAAAAAATACGTAATGGTCAAACACGTCTAAAAACTGATAAAAGATTTGAATCTACATATCCAAGAAGCTCAACAAACTCTAGGCAGGATAAAATACATTACAGTCAAATTGTAGAAACAGCCAAAGCCAAAGAGAATCTTGAAAGCTGCAAGAGAGAAGCTCCTAGTCAAGTAAAAGAGATCCTCACTAAAATTAACAGCTAATTTTTCATCAGAAACCATAAGCAGAAACCATATGGAGGCCATAGGCAGTAGGACAATCTATTTAAAGCGCTTAAAAAAAAAAAATCTGTCAATTAAGATCTGGCAAAAGTATCTTTTCAAGAATGAAGGAGAAACTAAGACATTCCCAGAGAAACAAAAGCTAAGGATGTTCGCTACCTGTAGACTTGCTCTACAAGAAATGCTAAAGCGGTCCTTCAGGCTGAGATAAAAGAACGGCTAAACAGAAATTCAAAGCCACATAAAAAAGCTAAGATTGCTGGTAAAGGTTAACTACTCAGGTAAATATGTAAGTCACCACTGGTTGGGCTCAGTAGCTCATGCCTATAATCCCACCACTTTCGAAGGCCAAGGCAGGTGGATCATTTGAGTCAGAAGTTATGATCAACCTGGTCAACACGGTGAAATCCCATTTCTACTAAAAAAAAAAAAGCGAAAATTAGCCAGGTGTGGTGGCATGCACCTGTAATACCAGTTACTCGGGAGGCTGAAGCAGTAGAATCACTCCAACCCAGGAGGTGGAGGTTGCAGTGAGTAGAGATCGCACCACTGCACTCCAGCCTGGGCAACAGAGTGAGAATCTGTCTCAGAAAAAAAAAAAAAGCCATCATTGCTGTACTTTCGGTTTATAATTCTTTTGTTTCTATATTATTTAAAAGGCTAACGAATGCATAAAACAATAATTATAAATCTATGTTAATATACGTATTATACAATGTATAAAAATGTAATCAGTGACAACGACAACATGAAGGTGAAGGGACAGGAGATATACTGTGCTGTGACTGTACTAAACCTAAGTTGGTATTATTCAAGGTAAGTTGTTAAAAGTTTAAAATGTTAATTGCAAACCCCAAAGTAACTACTAAGAAAATAATGAAAAACATACACAAAAAGAAGAGAATCAAAATGGTTTACTGCCAAACAAACCCAAAACCTCTAAATAATAAAAAATATGATGAGGGCAATAATGGAAGAATTGAGGAATAAAAAACGTGTAAGACATACAGAAAACAAATATCTAAATTGTAAAGTGAATCTTTCCTTGTCAGTAACTGGATTAAAAAACGACTCATCTACGTGCAGTCTACAAGAGACTCACTTTAGCTGCCCAGGTGAGCACGAGACTCACTTTGGATATAATGACACAAAGAGGTTGAAAGTAAAAGGATGAAAGAAAATATTCCATGTAATCGCAACAAAAAAATGGTCTGAGATGGCTATATTATTAGAAATGATCGATTTTAAGTCAAAAAAGGTTACAAGAGACAATTATATGTTGAGTAAAAAGGTTCAATTCTATCAAGAAAATATAACAATTATAAACATATACACACCTAACAATATAACTCTAAAATACACGAAGTAAAAGTGGATAAAACTGAAGGAAGAAATAGACAGTTCTATAACAATAGGTGGAGACTCCAATACCCCACTTTCAAGAATACACAGAAAAAAGCAGACGGAAGATCTATAAGGAAACAGAAGACTTGAACAACATTATAAACCAGTTAAGCCTACTATAAAGACATATACAGGCATACCTCAGAGATATTGTTGGTTCAGTTCAAGAACACCGCAATAAAGCAAACAGCATAATAAAGTGAGACACACAAATTTTGGTATCCCAGTGCATATAAAACTTACGCTTACACCTTGCTGTAGTCTGTTAAGTGTGCAATAGCATTATGTCTAAAAAAAACAATGTACTCACCTTAATTTAAAAATACTTTATTGGCTGGGCGTGGTGGCTCACACCTGTAATCCCAGCACTTTGGGAGGCCGAGGCGGGCGGATCACGAGGTCAGGAGATGGAGACCATCCTGGCTAACACGGTGATACCTCGTCTCTACTAAAAGATACAAAAAAAATTAGCCAGGTGTGGTGGCAGGCGCCTGTAGTCCCAGCTACTTGGGAGGCTGAGGCAGGAGAATGGCGTGAACCCTGGAGGCAGAGGTTGCAGTGAGCCAAGATCGCACCACTGCACTCCAGCCTGGGCGACAGAGCCAGACTCTGTCTCAAAAAAAAAAAAAAAAAAGAAATTTATTGCTAAAAAATGCTAACAATCATCTGAGCCTTCAGCCAGTTGCAATCCTTTTGCTGGTGGAGAGTCTTACCTTGAGTGGATGGCTGCTGACTGATCAGGGTGGTGACTGCTGAAGGGTAGGGTGGTTGTAGTAATTTCTTTCTTTTTTGTTTCCCAAGATAGGGTCTCGCTCTGTTGCCCAGGATGAAATGCAGTGGTGTGATCATGGCTCACTGCAGCCCTGACCTCCTAGGCTCAAGCAACTCTCCTGCCTCTGCCTCCCAAGGAGCTGGACTACAGGCGTGTGTCACCATGTTCAGCTAATTTATGTATTTTTTGTAGACAGGGTCTCACCATGTTGCCCAGGATGGTCTTGAGCTACTGGGCTCAAGCAATCCGCCTGCCTCAGCCTGCCAAAGTGCTGGAACTATAAGCATGAGCCACCGTGCCTGGCCTGCCAATTTCTTAAAATAAGACAACAGTGAAGTTTGCCACATCAATTGACTGTTTCTCAAAAGATTTCTCTGTAGCATGCAATGCTGTTTGATGACATTTTGCCCACAGAACTTCTTTCACAAAATTTGAGTCAATCTTTTTAAATCCTGCTGATGCTTTATCAATAAAGTTTATATTCCAAATCGGGATGTCCAATTTTTTTGGCTTCTCTGAGTCACAGTGGAAGAACTGGACCGCACATAAAACACACTAACACTAACCATAGCAGATGAGCTTAAAAAAAAAAAAAAAAAAAAAAAAAACTCGGCCAGGCATGGTGGCTCATGCCTGTAATCCCAGCATTTTGGGAGGCCAAAGTGGGTGGAGCACCTGAGGTCAGGGGTTCGAGACCAGCCTGGTCAACATGGTGAAACCCCATCTCTACTAAAAATACAAAAATTAGCTGGGTGTGGTGGTGGACGATTGTAATCGCTTGGGAGGCTGAGATAGGAGAATTGCTTGAACCCGGGAGACGGAGGTTGCAGTGAGCCAAGATCGTGCCATTGCACTCCAGCCTGGGCGACAAGAGAGAAACTCCGTCTCAAAAAAAACAAAAACAAAAACAAAAACAAAAAAACTCATGTTTTAGGAAAGGTTACGAATTTGCGTTGGGTCACATTCAAAGCCGTCCTGGGCCACAGGTTGGAAAAGCTTACTCTAAATCCTTTGTTGTCAATAATGTTCACACCATCTTCACCAGAAGTAGAGTGTATTTCAATAAATCACTTTCTTTGCTCATCCCTAAGGAGCAACTTCTCATCCACTCAAGTTTTATCATGCCTTTGCAATAATTCAGTCCCACCTTCAGGCTCCACTTCTAATTCTATTTCTCTTGCTATTTCTACTATACCTCCAATTAATTCCTCCACTCAAGTCTTGAGCCCCTCAAAGTCATCCACGAGGGCTGGAATCAACTTCTGTTAATGTTGATATTTTGATTTCCTCCCACCAATCACGAATGTTCTTAATGGCATCTAGAAGAGTGACTCCTTTCCAAAACATTTTCTTTTTTTTGTTTGTTTCTCTTTCTTTCTCTCTTTCTCTTTCTTTCAACAGAGTCTTGCTCTGTCGCCCAGGCTGGAGTGCAGTGGCGCAATCCCAGCTCACTGCAACCTCTGCCTCCCGCCTTCAAGCGATTCTCCTGCCTCAGTCTCCTGAGTAGCTGGGATTACAGGCATGTGACACCATGCCATTACACTAATTTTTGTATTTTTTTAGTAGAGACAGGGTTTCACCATGTTGGCTAGGCTGGTCTCAAATTCCTGACCTCAAGTGATTCACCCGCCTTGGCCTCCCAAAGTGCTGGGAGTTACAGGTGTGAGCTACCGCGCTGCCTCCAAAACATTTTCAATTTACTTTGCCCAGAGATCCATCAGAGCGTCAGAGGAATCACTATGGTGTGACTGTGGCTCACTGCAGCCTTGACTCTCTGGTTCAGGTGATCCTCCCACCTCTGCCTCCTGGGTAGGTGGGAATACAAGTGCATGACACCATGCTTTGCTAATTTTTTGCATTTTCTGTATTGACAGGGTTTTGCATGCTGCTCAGGTTGGTCTTGGACCCCGAGGCTTAAGCAATCTGCCTGCCTTGGCCTCCCAAAGTGCTAGGATTACAGGTGTAAGCTGCTGCACCTGGCTCAAAATGTATTTCTTAAATAATAAGATTTGAAAATTGAAATTACTCCTTGGTCCAGGGGCTACAGAATGGATGTTGTATTAGCAGGCATGAAAACAATACTAATGTCCTTGTACATCTTCATCAGAGCTCTTGGGTGACCAAGCGCTTCTCAATGAGCAGTAATGTTTTACAAAGAATATTTTTCTGAGCAGTAGGTCTCAACAGTGGGCTTAAAATATTCAGTAAAGCATTCTGTAAAAAGGCTGTCTTCAAGCTTTCACTGTGCCATCTAGAGAGCACAAGCAGAGTATACTTAGCATAATTCTTAAGGGCCCTAGGACTTTGGGAATGGTACCTGAGCAGTGGCCTCAACGTAAAGTTACCAGCTGCATTAACCCCTAACAAGAGAATTATAGCCTGTCTTTTGAAGCCAGGTATTGTCTTCTCCTCTCTAGCTCTGGAAGTTATAGATGGCATCTCCTTCCAATAGAAGGCTTTTTCATCTACATTGAAAAATCTGTTGCTTAGTGCAGCCATCTTTACCAATTATCTTAGCTAGATTTTCTAGATAGCTTGCTATAGTTTCTACATCAGCACTTGCTGCTTCACCTTGCACTTTTACTTTATGGAGACACTTCTTTCCTTAAATCTCATAAACCAACCTCTGCTAGCTTCAAACTTTTCTTCTGCAGTTTCCTCACCTCTCTCACAGCCTTCAGAGAAATGAAGAGAATTAGGGTCTTGTTCTGAAGGCTGTGGCTTAAAGGAATGCTGTGGTTGGCATGATCTTCCATCCAGACCACTAAAACTTTCTCCATATCAGCATTAAGGCTGCCGCTTTCTTATCATTCACGAGTTCATTAGAGTAGCATTTTCAATTTCCTTCAAGAACTTTTCCTTTGCATTCACAGTTTGGCTATTTAGAACAAGAAGTCTAACTTTTGGCCTCTGTTTGCTTTTGACATGCCTTCCTCACTAAGCTTAGTCATTTCTAGCTTTTGATTTCAAGTAAGAAGCATATGACTCTTCCTTTCACTTAAACACCAGGTCATTGTAGGTTTATTAATTGGCCTAATTTCAAGATGGTTGTGTCTATGTTCAAGATGGTTGTGTCTCAGGTAACAGGGAGGCCTGAAGAGAAGGGGAAAGATGGGGGAATGGTGGCTCAGTGGAGTAGTCAGAGCACATATTTATTGTCTAAGTTTGTTGTCCCTTATGGGTGTAGTTCACGGTGCCTCAAAACAATTACAATGGTAACATCAAAAAATCACTGATCAAAGATTACCGTAACAGATAAAATAATAATGAAAAGGTTTGAAATATTGCAAGAACTGCCAAAATATGACACAAAAACACAAAGTAAACATGTGCAACAGGAAAAATGATGCTGATAGACTTCCTTAATGCAGGGTTGCCACAGACTATCAATTTGTAAAAAAAATGCAGTATCTGCGAAGCACAAAACAAGGTATGCCTGTATATGACGTGTCAACCACCAAGTGCACACAGGACATTCTCCAGGATAGATCATGTGTTGGACCATAAAACAAGTCTCAATACACTTAAAAAGACTGAGTCTTTTTTAAAATACAAAGTATTTTTCTAACCACAATGAAATGAAAGTAGCAATCAGTAAGAGAGAAAACTGAAAAACTAATAAATATGTGGAAATTAAACAATACCCTTAAAGACCTATCACTATTAAGGGCATTGACTCTCTCAATAAAGAGATCCTAACCTGATGGCTTCACTGTTAAATTCTAACAACATTTAAAGAAGAACTGACACCAATCCCTCTCAAACTTTTCTAAAACACTGAAGAGGAGGGACCACTTCCTAATTTATTATATTAGGTCAGGAGTACCCTCTGATATGAAAGCCAGACAAAAACACTATACAAAAACTATAGACCAATATCCCTATGGACACTGGAGTAAATATCAACAAAATACTACCAAACCAAATTAAGCAGCATATTAAAAGAATTATACACTACCAGCAAGTGGGATTTCTTCCTGGAATGCAAGGATAGTTCAACATACGAAATCAATGAATGTAACACAAATTAACAGAATAAAGGAAAAAAAAAAAACCACGTAAAACACATATCATCTTAACTGATAATCGAAAAAGCATCTGACAAAATTCAGCACCCTTTTGTGACAAAAACACTCAAGAAGTTGGGCATGGTGGCTCACGCCTGTAACCCTAACACTTTGGAAGGCCGAGGTGGGCGGATTGCTTGGGCTCAGGAGTTTGAGACCAGGCTGAGCAGTATGGTAAAACCCTGTCTCTACACAACTGCCACGTGTGGTGGTTCTCATCTGTAATCCCAGTTACTTGGGAGGATCACTTGAGGTCAGAAGTTTGAGTCCAGACTGGACGACACAGCAAGACCTTGTTTCTAAAAATAAATAAATATGTATTTTGTAATTAGCCAGGCATAGTGGTGCACAGCTGTAGTCCCAGCTATTTGGGAGACTGAGGCAAGAGGATCATTTGAGCCCAAGAGTTTTAGGCTAAAGTGAGCTGTGATCATACCACTGTAGTCCAGCCTGGGTGACAGAGGGAGATTCTGTCCAAAAAGGGAAAAAAAAGAAAAGAAAAAGAACTACAAAACACTGCTGAAAGAAATTAAAGACACAAATAAACAGACATCCCATGTTGTTTATGGATTGGAAGACATAATATTGCTAAGATAACAATACTATCCAAAGCAATACACAGATTCAAACCAAGCCCTATCAAAAATCCTTGCCCTTAACTTTGGGTGAATATGGCATTTATCCATATTCTCTGAGCTGCAACATGCTAAACTTCTACAGGTTTTTCCATTACAAACTCATACGCAATTGTGACCTATACTGAGAGTATAGCTGTTGTTTCAGTTATTTAGATGATGTCATAGAAGTAATTAATTAGCTCACTAAAAAACCTCATGGAACATTATATTCAATGTACTATGGGGGACTTCAAAGACAATCAAGAAATGTCACAGTCCAGCCGGGCATGGTGGCTCATGCCTGTAATCCCAGCACTTTGGGAGGCTGAGGTGGGCAGATCACCTGAGTCCAGGAATTCAAGACCAGCCTGGGCAACACAGCAAGACCCCATCTCTACAAATATACAAAAATTAGCCAGGCACGGTGGCATGCACCTGACACACTAGTTACTCAGGAGGCTGAAGAGGGGAAATCTTTTGAGCAGGGGAGGTCGAGGCTGCAGTGAGCTGTGACTGCCACCACTGCACTCCAGAGAAAGATTCTGTCTCAAAAAAAAAAAAAAAAAAGATATAGTGGAAAAGGGGCCAAGTTGAAGGGAAACTCTGGCCTGAAACTCCACTTCTTATTCCAGGCAATTCTGACAGGATCAGTAACACTCTTTCACGTGGGGCCCAGAGCTAAAAGCCAGGGACAGACAGGTCCTGCAGATTGGCAAAACTCAGAGGTGGGTGGTATTAGAATACCAAAGGTTGCACATATTGCCTTGGCAGAAGGAAAAAAATATTAACATAAGGGGGTGGGGCTCAGTAGCCCCAAGAAAAGAGATAAAGGCATAGCCATCATTTGCCAGCTGGGCCAAAGACAACAGAGGGTCCTGGCATACCAATTTCACCAACTGCAAAGAAAGTACACAGAGCTCAAGCTCCCCTGAGAGTGCCTAAGGCCTAAGGCCTACCCCTTCAGCCCCACTCAGCTAATCCCAGATGTCAATGTGGTTCAGCCCTACGTCTAGCTTAAGAACTAAGAGCTGATTCTAACAATATTCAGGTATACAGCAAGGGACCCAAAAGCAAATTTCAGACCTGAACAGAAATTCAGGTTTCCCTCTCAAGAATTAAACAAAATAAAACCAACACGGGGTCTGTGGATATATTCCAGAATAGCAAAAAGGAAAAAATGGCAAGAAATAGACAAAGAGCACATTTTAAACAATTTTTAAAATGTGTTTCACAAACTTCATGAAAACAGTCTCTGAGTAAAGTATAAGGAAGATGAGACAAAATGGCAGAACGATATGAAAAAAAGGGTGGCCTGAATTAATGATAGGGTGTCATGAAACTAATATAGAGCAGAAATTTACACAGGCGACAAGAAGCAGAATTACAACAGTAAAAAAACGGAATCGATAATGTGGAAGGCACTTTGGGGACCTTCTACTAAAATACAGGAAAAGGATAAAAAAATGAAAACAGCGAGAGAGAAGATGATAAAGCAGGAGAACAGAGAAGACAGATCAATGTACAGCCCGTTAATGTCCTTGAGAGAAAGAACCAAACAGAGAACGTGAAATAATAAAAAATAAACTTAATTGAAGAAAACGGCCCTGAGTGGAAAACCTTGAGTATTCAGAAAAGCCTTATCTCAGTAGTGGGGACAAATTAATTCCAGACAAAATGCAGTTCTGGTCCTGCCAAACAAAGCTTAAAAACAAGCCTCAGAAGGATCAAACTGTTTCCAACTTAATTATGTTCCAGAATGAAACTTGAGAACATTTACATAATACAAAAATATCCAGCACCGAACAAGGTAAAACTCATATCTGACATCAAATTTAAAAATCACCAGGCATGCCAAGAACTAGGAAAATATAACCCAGGATACTGAGGTGGGGGTGGGAACCAATCAACAGAAACAGATCCAGAAATGACAAGAGATTTATACAACTGGTAGACAATTCTACATTCTATATTTTCAAGAAGGTAGAGAAAAGATTAAGCATGTTAGGCAGAGAGAGGGAACTACTGCAAAATAAAAGAGAGACCCAAATAAAACATCTAGAGATTTAAAAAACACACAAACATACATTGGGATGAGAATAACAACAGAATTAACACTGCAGAACATTAGTGAACTTGAAAACATGGCAACAAAAACCTACCCAAAATAAAACACAGAGGGAGAAAAAGGCAAATAAAAAGGGAATAGAGCATCAGCGAGCTGTGAGACAACTTCCAGATGCCTAACGCAGACATGGTTGTGGTGGGGAAGGCAAAAAGTTTTATGTGATAAGCTATGAGACACATGAAAACTATATATATATATATATGTATATGTTGTTTTATATATTGAAAACTATATATATAAAAACAATACACACACACACATTTTATACGTATGTGAAAACAATAGCCAAAACTTTTTCAAATTTGATGAAAACTACAAATGCACAGACCTAAACAGCTCAACGAACTCCAAGCACAAGAAACATGAAAAAAACTACAGCAAGGCACGTCATAACCAAATCACTTAAAATCAGTGGAGAAAATCCTAAAAGCAGCCAGAGAAAAAAAGACCCCTTTAGTACAGAGAACCTCAGAAGCAATGCAAGCCAGGAGACAGGAGACCAGCATTTTTAAAGTACTGAAATTAAGGTGGGGAGGGGTGGAAAGGTCTGTCAACTTAGAATTCTATACCCATGAAAATATCTTCCAAATGAAGGGAAATTTATTTTTTTCTTTATTATTATTATTATTTTTTTAGACAGAGTCTCGCCCTACCGCCCAGGCTGGAGTGCAGTGGCGCGATCTCGGCTCACTGCAAGCTCTGCCTCCTGGGTTCATGCCATTCTCCTGCCTCAGCCTCCCAAGTAGCTAGGACTACAGGCGACCGCCACCACGCCTGGCTAATTTTTTGTATTTTTAGTAGAGACAGGGTTTCACCGTGTTAGCCAGGATGGTCTCGATCTCCTGACCTAGTGATCCACCCACCTCGGTATCGCAAAGTGCTGGGATTAAAGGCGTGAGGCACTGCGCCCGGCCCAAAATACTTTTTCAGACATAGAAAAGTTGAAAGAACTTATCACCAAAAAGGTCAAAAGTAAAAAAAAAAAAAAAGTCACCTGATCACATGAAAACAAAAGTCAAGCAACACAATACTAATATCAAAGTAAATTTCAATGCAAAAATCATCAGATAGGATGAAAGTTTATTGTTAACTGAATCCTATAATTCACAATGAAGTTTATTCTGTGAACATTTACGTGTCAGAGTACAATGTTAGAAAATAAGGCAATGGTAACAGAAATGTAATTGTAGCAGGAAATAAAAGTATCCCTCTTTAATTCTTAATAAATCAAGTAGGCAAAGGATAAGAATCTATAGATTTAGACAGCTATCAATAAAGCTAATTTAATGCAATACCTATATACTCTACAAATAATAATACTCCTTCTTTCCTAATGTCTGCAGGACGTTTATAAAAATGATAATATACGTGGCTATAGAGAAAATCAATAAATTCCCCAAAGCAGAAATGCACAGGGCACATTTGATTACATGTGACTATACAATGGATTACATAATATGATAAAACTAGAAATGTTAAAAGTAGAGGAGGAGAAGAGGACCAGGGAATAGGGTAGGAGAAAATTCATAAATTTTATACAAAACTCTGGTATCAAAACTAGCCAACAACAAAAAACCCTACAAGCCAATCTCATTTATTAGCATAGAAAGAAAAATTATAAATCACATGGCATTCTGGTTTGTATAGTTCAATCTCTTGTGGGTTTGGTACATCATAAGTATGATATGTTGAAGAAACTGAGTTATTGGTCCCATCACAGTAAGGTCAAGATCCTAGACTATGGTGAAATTACCATCAGAAAGGCATTTCATTTCTCCCTTGGCTCTCTTCCACTCAAGACTAACTCTGGTGACACACACATCATTACCTGTGCTTCCTTCTACGAGTGACAATGAGTGATGGGAGACAAATCTGGAAAAAGCCGAATGAGAAGTCTGCATTGGGCAGCATTGAAAACTTTTAAGTGACATGTTGTGAGGCATGGTTAAGGAAGGCTGATCTGCTCAAGGACTAAAGCAGGAGAAAGTCTGAAGCAGAAGTTAATTATAAGATTTCAACAAGTATAGTCTAGGTAATAATAAAAGTAACAGTGGGGCCGGGCACGGTGGCTCACACCTGTAATCCCAGCACTTTGGGAGGCTGAGGCGGGTAGATCACTCAAGATTTCAGGAGTCCCAGACCAGCTTGGCCAACATGGTGAAACCCTGTCTCTACTAAAAATACAAAGTTAGCCAGGCATGGTGGCACACACCTGTAATCCCAGCTACTCAGGAGGCTGAGACGGCAGAACTGCTTGAACCTGGGAGGCGGAGGTTGCAGTGAGCCAAGATCATG
The DNA here is from genome assembly GCF_024542745.1 of Macaca thibetana thibetana. Lineage (NCBI taxonomy): Eukaryota > Metazoa > Chordata > Mammalia > Primates > Cercopithecidae > Macaca > Macaca thibetana. The sequence goes on from NC_065592.1 coordinate 11,780,732, forward strand.
CCACTGCACTCTAGCCTGGACAACAAGAGCGAAACGACGTCTCAAAAAAAAAAAAGCAACAGTGCGTATCCATACGCACTGGGGTGGCATTGATGAGACTGACAGAACTGGTCAACAGGAAGATACAGCAGTAGCACAAGGTGTAAATGATACCATCAAGAAAGTGAACAGACAACCCACAGAATGGGAGAAACTATTTGCAGATTATGTGACTAATGAGTGACTTGCATCCAGAATACCTAAAGAACTCTTATGACTCAATAATAAAAAGATACATAACCCAACTGAAAAATAGATAAAGGATTTGAAGAGACATTTCTCCACAGAAGATATACAAATAACCAATAAGCATATGAAAACCGCTCAACATCATTAGTAATTAGAAAAATGCAAATCAAAACTACAAAATACCCCTTCTCACTCACTAAGATGGCTGTGAAAAGTAAGACAGACAGTAACAAGTGTCGGCGAGGATGTGTAGGGATTAGAACCCCCATACATTGCTGGTGGGCGTGTAAAATGGTACAGCTACTGTGGAACAGTGTGACAGCACCTCGGGAAGTTAAACATAGTTACCACGTAATCCAACAGTTCTCCTAGGTACATACCCAAGAAAAATGAAAACATATGTCTACGCAAAAACTTGTACATGAATGTTCATAACTGCATTACTCTTAAAAATCAAAAAGTGAAAACCATCATAAGTTCCATCAACTTATGAATGGATAAATAAATGGGATATATCCTTAGAATAGAATATTTGGCAATAAAAAAGAATGAAATACTTATAGATGTGACAACACGGCTGGCACTTGAAAACGTTACGCTAAATGAAAGAGGTCAGACACAAAAGGTCATATCGTGTATGGCTCCATTTACATGAAATGTCCAGAATAGACAAATCCATAGAGACAGAAAGTAGATTCGTGGCTGGGGGTAGAAGAAATGGGGAGCGACTGCTAATTGGGTTTCTTTGAGGGGAGACAAAAGTTCTAAAATTAGATTGTGGTGATGGGTATACAAATCTGTGAAAATACTAAAAAAAAAACCCTCTTTATTGCTTATGAATTATGTCTCTATAACGTTGTTTAAAAAAGAGTAATGTGGCCAGGCGCAGCGGCTCATGCCTGTAATCCCAGTACTTTGGGAGGCTGAGGCGGGTGGATCACAAGGTCAGGAGTTGGAGACTAGCCTGACCAACATGGTGAAACACCGTCTCTACTGAAAACACAAAAATTAGCCGGGCATGGTGGTGGGCACCTGTAGTCCCAGCTACTCGGGAGGTGAGGCAGAAGAATCACTTGAACCCAGGAGGTGGAGGCTGGAGTGAGCCGAGATTGCCCCACTGCACTCCAGCCTGGGCGACAAAATGAGACTCCGTCTCAAAAAAATAGAAATAAGGCCAGGCGTGGTGGCTCACGCCTGTTATCCCAGCACTTTGGGAGGCCAAGGCGGGTGGATCACGAGGTCAGGAGATCGAGATCATCCTGACTAACACGGTGAAACCCCGTCTCTACTAAAAATACAAAAACTTAGCCGGGCGTGGTGGTGGGCACCTGTAGTCCCAGCTACTCGGGAGGCTGAGGCAGGAGAATGTCATGAACCCGGGAGGTGGAGCTTGCAGAGAGCCGAGATTGTGCCACTGCACTCCAGCCTGGCAACAGAGCGAGACTCAGTCTCAATAACAAATAAATAAATAAATAAATAAAATAAAGAGTAATGCAAGGCAAACTGATGTACCAATGCTGACTTTGAAGTTTCATGACTGAGTGACTAGGAAAATGTCATCATTAATAGGAAATAACAGCAACTACTATTTATGATACACATATACAAATAAACTGCTTCATACAGACATTGTACAAAGTCTATGCAAAGCACTTTAGATGTTCTGTCTCACTTAATCTTCACAGCAACCCACTCAATAGGTATTTTTTACTTCCATTGTACAGAATTGGAGATAGACAAAAAAGCTAAGCAACTTAAGGTCATGTAACTGGTAAGGAGTAAAGTTGAGATTTAAATCCAAAGCACTTGTTCAGGCCCACTATAGTTTAAGAGGTAGAAAGAAAAGGTGAATATAATTTTTTCTTTTTTTTTTTTTTGAGATGGAGTCTCACTCTGTCGCCCAGGCTAAAGGGCAGTGGCTCCACTTCGGCTCACTGCAACCTCCGCCTCCCAGATTCAAGCAATTCTCCTGCCTCAGCCTCCTGAGTAGCTGGGACCATGGGTGTGTGACACCACGCCCCGCTAATTTTTGTACTTTCAGTAGAGATGGGATTTCACCATGTTGGCCAGGCTGGTCTCGAACTCCTGACCCTCAGGTGATCCGCCCACCTCAGCCTCCCAAAGTGCTGGGATTACAGGTGTGAACCACTGTGCCTGGCTGTGAATATCACTATAGTTTGAGAGTATGGAAAGTAAACATGAATATCATTTTCACAAATAATCTAAATAATCTTATTATATACAATGCATTCATAAACTTTAGCATACTGACCATCCTTAGACTTAAGATGGCCCAGGCCAGGCAAGGTGGCTCACGCCTGTAATCCCAGCACTTTGGGAGGCCGAGGCAGGTGGATCACCAGGTCAAGAGATGGAGACCATCCTGTCCAACACGGTGAAACCCCGTCTCTACTAAAAATACAAAGAAATTAGCTGGGCGTGGTGGCCAGTGCCTATAGTCCCAGCTACTTGGGAGGCTGAGGCAGGAGAATCGCTTGAACCCAGGAGGCAGAGGTTGCAGTGAGCCGAGATCGCACCACGCACTCCAGCCTGGGCAACATAGCGAGACTCCATCTCAAAAAAAGAAAAAAAAGACGGCTGGGCACGGTGGCTCATGCCTGTAATCCCAGTACTGTGGGAGCATGAGGTGGTGGATCACCTGTGGTCAGGACTTTGAGACCGGCCTGACCAACAAGGCGAAACCCTGTCTTTACTAAAAATACAAAATTAGCCAGGCATGCTGGCAGATGCCTGTAATTCCAGCTACTCTGGAGGCTGAGGCAGAGAATTGCTTAAACCTGGGAGGTGGAGGCTGCAGTGAGCTGAGATCCTGCCACTGCACTCCAGCCTGGGCGACAGAGCCAGACTCTATCTCAAAAAAAAAAAAAAAAAAAAAAAAAAAGATATCAGCAGTTTTATGTCACTTTGCACATGTATTTTATTTTTTTTAATCCAATAGCAACAGTTCTAAAACAAACACATCAATCCCAGCCTGTTCCACTCTGCTTCTTAAAAGCTATTTGGCTTTTTAAAAGCAGATGAAGGGCAACATACTGAAGAAATCTTGAACTAGATGACCTTCAGATTCCCTCCAACTTTGATGAGTTTAATAGCAGCCACTATTTATTATTCAGCTGAGGAACTCTAAGTCAAATTTTATACGTGATTTAAACACCAATTAAACATCCTAAAAACACAGATGACAGCAATATAATAGGGAAGCAGACCCACCAGTTACTTATTGTGAAGTCCTTCAGAGATTTCTTTAATCAGAGCATATGGTAATTTGCAGGCTTACTATAGAAAGCACATTTAAACATAGTAAATGTTGCTTCAGTAAATTTAAAGCCTGGCACAAATGTACAAAAATACCAATTCCCTATGCCTACTCTTTACATTAGTGAAATGCTTTAGAGTTCACAGAGCGCACTATGTAAACCCACATTGTGCAACACTCCCGTATCATTGCATCCTTTTGAAAGATGAGTAAACCGAAGCTCAAATTAAAAGACCTGCCCATGGTTACACACCTCAGAAATGGCATGTCAGGATTCAAACAGCAGCATAACTCCAAATCTAACATTTTTCTAAGTTAAAAAAAAAAATCACTTGGCAGAAAAATTTATCTGACATTAAATGTTCTATCAGTGCAAAGTATGTCATTGGTGGGCCTTAGAATGCGTAATATCTCTTCAGAAGAGAAGAAAGAATCTTCTGGTCTAGAGGAATTAAATATCTTAACAAAATACATTATTATTTTTGCTAAAAGAGAAATGATTACAGTAAGTAATTTTTAACAATGGTATTATGAGCAAGTTTATAGCTTACCTAATGCAAAGCTGTATTCCTGGGATAAAGTTTCTTATGCCATGGCCATCAAAAAGCAATATGAATAGAATGAGGAAGAAGAACCCATTTCAGTTTTGCTTCAAATTAAAATCACATTGACTTCTGGAAGGAAGAGTAACAGTGAAAATGTAAAAAAGATGCTATGTACATGTATATTTGCTAATAAACACTGGAGATGTACATTAGTGGCAGAAAGAAAAGTAATAAAGACTGGCATTTTTGGTTATATTAAATTCATTCTGCAACTTTGTAGCTCCTGCCTTTGCATTTTCTAAAAAAAAAAACTTATTTTGTAATAATTTTAAATTTTCAAAACAATTGAAAAGACAGTGCATAATTCCCGTATACCTCTCATCCATTACTGTGGCATATTTATTAAAATTAGAAAACCAACATGATCAATGACTATGTAATTTTGCAGAATTAACATATCCTTTGGAAGAGCGCTATTGGTCTCCTGACCATTGTCAATCAGTATTCTTCTATTTTTTTCCTAATTAGAACACTTTGGCCAAATAACTTAGTAAAATCTATTTTAAGATGTGTTTTAAAAAAACAAGCCACCTGCTTTATGAAGTTTGATTCATGACTCCCTTCAATTTTAAGCCACGGCTGAATGTTTTACTTAAAAATTTCCAGGACAAACATTCCATTATAGCAAATTCTCTGAGATTCAAAAGAGAAGGTAATGTTCTAGAAACTAACCCTCCATTCATCAGTCATCCTTCCATCAAATTTCAATAAAGCCAAGGAAATGTTTTTAACTGTGCCCTCATGTGCATTAGAATTCAGGATAAGAAGTTGAAATCAAGAAAGCAGAAGGCAGAAACAGCACTCATTTCACAAAATTAACAACGTATCGACAAATTTTAAAAAATCTTATGTCCTCAATATGTTACAAGTAAGACAAAAGCCCCTATTCTAACTGCAAATATAAACAGAGTGAAAAGGAAAAGTTCAGGTCCAGCGCAGTGGCTTACACCTGTAATCCCGACACTTTGGCAGGCCAAGGCAGGTGGATCATTTGAAGTCAGGAGTTTGAGACCAGCCTGGCCAACATGGTGAAATCCTGTCTCTACTAAAAATACAAAAATTAGCTGTGTATGGTGGCAGGCGCCTGTAATCCCAGCTACTTGGAAGGCTGAGGCAGGAGAATCGCTTGAACCTGGGAGGTGGAGGTTGCAGTGAGCAGAGACTGCACCACTGCACTCTAGCCTGGGTGACAAGGCAAGACTCCATCACAAAAAAAAAAAGAAAAAGAAAAAAGAAATGGAAAAGTTCACGAAAATGATACTATTCAATTAATTTTCAGACATGCATTTTTTCACATTTTAAAATTCCTGAAATCAGCATGTGATCACCAGGTGGCAGTTTTAATAGTTGTCACAGCCTGAGGCAATGACAGAGAACTGCTGAGGTCCTCATCAATGTTCTTGATGACACAAAGGATGACACGCTAGAAAAAATATGGACACACTCTGAACTGAAAAGTATAAAGAGTAGAACCTGGAATGTTAACTTTAATGAATACTTTAACCAATTTATTCTTATTTTTCCTTTGTATATACATGTATTAGCATAGGCATTGATACCATTTTTTAGTGTCTAAGTTTAAAAGTGTTTTCAATAATAAAAAGTCTAAACGATAAGAGCGCATTAAGCCATAGTTTAATTAGCAGGGTTTCTCTCTTCCTTAGTGGTACATGAAATAATCAACAGCATCTAGCATTCAATGAAATAAACTAGTAATTCAGATGCGATATCTTATTAGAAAGTTTAATAAACTATCTTAAAGGCAAAGAGCTTAAATAAGAGATTTTAAAAAACAAAAAACCCACAAAGGCATCCCCCATAAGAAAACTCAAGAAATAACACATAATTTTGCATTATAATAAAAGGGCTATTTTTCAACCTTATGAGTTTTCTTCCTGTGAAGAGTATAATTATCAAGTATCCTACTTATGAGCAGATTCTTGCACTGATTCCAAGAAAGGCAGAGGGAAGAGAGCCAGGGCAGAAAGTAAGTAGAAAGCTTGAGGAAGATTTTAACCATATCCATTTAACTAAACTTTTCTAAGAACCTCAGCTGTATCCACTGCTGTAAAGAGAGTAGGAATCAATAAACCCAGGTTCAACTAAATGTTCCTAACAACTACAGAATGAATTTTGAAAAATTACACGTAAAAGGAGCTTATTGGGCCGGGCGCGGTGGCTCAAGCCTGTAATCCCAGCACTTTGGGAGGCCGAGACGGGCGGATCACAAGGTCAGGAGATCGAGACCATCCTGGCTAACATGGTGAAACCCCGTCTCTACTAAAAAATACAAAAAACTAGCCAGGCGAGGTGGTGGGCGCCTGTAGTCCCAGCTACTCGGGAGGCTGAGGCAGGAGAATGGTGTAAACCCGGGAGGCGGAGCTTGCAGTGAGCTGAGATCCGGCCACTGCACTCCAGCCTGGGTGACAGAGCAAGACTCCGTCTCAAAAAAAAAAAAAGGAGCTTATTGGTTTCAGGAGTCTCCAATGAATACTGTTTTTGTTTTTTTGTATTGTATAAAATATACATAAAACTTTAAGACTTAACAATTTTAAGCATTCTTAAGAGTCCAATTCAGTGAAGTACATTCACAATATTGTGCAATCATCACAACCCATTTTCAGACTTTATTCATCATCCCCCAAAACTCTGTTCTGTATCCATTAAGCACTAACTCCTCTCTCCAGCCCCTGGTAAACTATTCTACTTTCCGTCTCTTAATTGGTTTATTCTAGGTACTTCATTTAAGTGCTCTCAAACAATATTTGTCCTTTTGTGTACGGTTTATTTCTCCCGTGGTACTTTTGTAAAGCAAATAATAAATCCCCGATTATTAGGTTTCTTACAATTTAACCGAAAATGCTGACACAGTCTCTGAACTAAGCATGCAGCTCTCCCAGAAACTCTGCTACTGTTCCAGTAGCCCCAAAGATCTCAGTCTGATCCTCCTTTAGCCTGTAGACAGGCCTGTTAAACAGCTGTAACTCAAAGAGCAGGCTCCAGAGACCCCTGGAGACCATCCCGTGGTTAAGTGGATGGAGTGAAGGGATTTGGGAAGCTGTGCAGGCCTGAAAAACCACAGGCGAGAAAAGGCTAGGACTCATCAAGCTGCTCTGGCCCTAAAATGGGCCTCCTGTCTCTCTGACAGACTCTCCTGCACTCTGACACTTATGTTGGGCGGCACCTGTCAGAGCTGAGGCCAAACTGCGGTCGAGTCACTGAGAGTGTCACCAGTGCAGGGAGCTTCACGGGGTCATGAGTCACCTTCCATGGCTCAGAGGTCTGGGCAGCCCTGCCCTACCCAGACAAACTCAGCTAGGAAACAGAAACAAGAGGAAAAAAAAAAGTTGGAAGAAAGAGAGAAAAACAGACAGATGGCCAAAAAGCTAGACTGACAGGCCCTGAATTAGAGTAAGGGCTGAGTGGCAGAGACAGGGTGAACAGACACAGAAGCAAGGTGGAGACAGATATGAAACAGGATCCATATACCCCGAGAACGACAAAGTGGAGAGAAATATCAGGTTGACAGGGACCTAGCTGAAAGACGAAAAGGACAGGTTACAACAGGTGACAGAGACAGCAACCGGGGTGAAACAGAAGGGAAAAGAAGATCAGAGAAGTCCAGGCGCAGTCTTTCTGCCAGCTCGGCTCTTCAGGCTTCACGCATTGGTGGCTCGAACCCGAGGCCGTCAAGCCGCGCCCACCCTACGCCCCGAAAGGCCAGCGGACGGACGGGGGCAGGATCTCTAAGCGCTGTGGCCGGCGGAGCTCCGCTGCCGCGAGGGTGACCTTGGGCGAGAAGCTGCCCCAAAGGCCTTGGTATCGCGGTCTGCGCGCCGTGTGGGCAGGAGACTGCGGGATTCGGAGCTGGGGCGCCGGGACCCCAACCTTCCGCGCGGGGCTTTAGCATGCCGGTCCACGGAATGGGCCTGGCGGGGCAAGCGGCGCGTGCGTCGGGGCCTGCAGAGGAGCCCTTAACTCCCCCACCAACTTCTCCTCCCTTAGCCTTGCCGCCCGTGGTCCTGGCCACTCAGTACCTGCCAAGGGCTCAGCGCTCACATCCCCCGTCAAAGGGATCCTCTCCGCCGCCGGCGCAGGCCTGTTCTAGCCTTCGCTGCCGCAACAGATTCACCCTGTGCCTCAGCCCCCGGAAACGCTTCCCGGTCCCGCCCCCCGAAATTGACAGTGCTTCCGGGGGTGCGCCAGAGAGAAAGAGGAGTGCGCATGCGGGATTCACTGTCTGAGCTGGGCGTCCGGAGAGAGCGCATAGGTAGCGGGCGCCTGCGCAGTACAGTCTGGAGCGGGTCAATCAATTTTAGGGACTGACTAAGCTGTTGAAAATAGGGGAGCAGATACCGAGTTCTAAACCTTCTTGAAACCTTGACATAGGCCAGGCGCGGTAGCCCACGCCTGTAATCCCAGCACTTTGGGAGGCCGAGGCGGGAAGATCGCTTGAGGCTGGAGTTCGAAACCATCCCGGCCAACATGGTGAAATCCTGTCTCTACAAAACATGCAAAAATTGCTGAGTGTGGTTACTGGCGCCTGTAGTCCCAGCTATTTGGGAAGCTGAGACAGGAGAATTGTCTGAAGCCGGGAGGCAGAGGTTGCAGTGAGGCGAGATCATGCCACTGCACACCTGCCTGGGCACAGAGCAAGACTCTAAACAACAACAACAAAACAAAAACACCTTGACCTTCTCCGTCTCTTCTCTAAACAAACAAACGAAAACCTTGACCTCAGTTTGCCTGGCGGAGATTATCTCCAAATCCATTTCTGCCTCCACAGCACCCATCCAGCTTTTTGGCATGTAGTAGATGTTCAGTAAACGTTCAATGAAAGGACCAGTGCCTTTCCGTGGGCTGCGTTGTGCTGGGCACTGGGGTCACACAGATGGTGGGACAGAAACGATCTCTCTAGCTTCCAGTTCTCCCACTCCTTCCCAAAACCCTCCATCCTTCTCACCCCTTTCTTCCCCCTTGCCCCACCATGTTAGTGTAGAAGAGAGATAGGTCTTATAGCAGTGGGACTCTTACCTTTGGACCTGTTTATAGACCAAGTGCCCTCTTTGTAGAAGAGCTAATTTATACCTGAAATCCAGGCAGCTGAAGAGATGTGGTCATAATGCCTTCTGGATTTAGGGTGGATGTTCTCGTGGGCTAGACATGCCCTTTTGATATTGTCTGTCTTAGTTTAAGCTGATTGGCTTCCCAGCTATTATGCCTGTCTTGCTTGTTGTTGGGCCCTAGGACACAGGAGTGTAGCTTTTCTAGAGAGAATTCTACCAAAAAAAAAAAAAAAAGAAAAGAAAAAAGAAAAGAGAAGAAAAAATTTCTAGAAAGCGAAATGAAAGAAAACAAATATGGAAGCACAGAAATGGGAATGGATGCAGAACAGCTTGTCAAAGATTCTACTTAAAACATGTATGCTCCAGCCCCCCCGCCTTTTTTTTTTTTTTTTTTTTGAGACAAAGTCTTGCTCTGTTGCCCAGGCTGGAGTGCAGTGGCGCAATCTCGGCTCACTGCAATCTCCGCCTCCCAGGTTCAAACAATTCTCCTGCCTCAGCCTCCCGAGTAGCTGAGACTACAGGTGCCCGCCACCACGCCCGGCTAATTTTTGTATTTTTAGTAGAGACGGGGTTTCACCATCTTGGCCAGGCTGGTCTCAAACTCCTGACCTCATGATCCACCTACCTTGGCCTCCCAAAGTGCTGGGATTACAGGCGTGAGCAACTGCGCCTAGCCTAGTTGAGTATACTCTTTAAGTGTTTTGCCACTTTTATTCCTGCCTCTAAGCAGACCTGAAGTTTGGAAGTTCAACTGCCATCATGTGCCTATGAAGTGGTAAGTAAATGCTAAGGCTGGCAAAGCAGGAAGATTGAGAGAACCTAGGTCCCATATGACATTAGGCCACAGTGCCAGCTTTGGACACCCTTAAGTGTTTTGTTGCATGAGACAAATAAACTTCTTACTTGGACTTTATTTCTGGCAATATTGAGGACTATATATTTCCAAATATTACTGCAACAAAATAGATAAAATTGCTAGAAGAAATATTTAGAATACCCTCTTAAACGCATGGAAACACTTGCAAAAAAAAAAGTCAGGAAAATTATCTGAAGCTAGGAGGAAAACAAGAACACAGGCCTGGGAAGTCAAACAATTGATGTTCAGAAATTACGCAGAGGTAAAGTCTGCATCTGTTCTGATCCATTGGTGCATGCCCTGTACTGACAAATATTTTCAAAATTATCTCTGGAGATAGGTAAACACCGATACTGCTACCAACTATAGGAGCATTCACCTGGGTCCAGACAGGATTAAAGCCAAATTGCAACATCAGGTTGGGACTCAAGAAGAAATATGTCCTCAGGTGAAGGATAAACTACAGGGGAAAAAATCTGCCATACAGAGGTAGGCAGCAGTTAAAGCTGTCTCTCTGTGCCTTGGTTCTGAGCAGAAGGGGAAATCATTCCCCTGGAGGATTCATGGCTAAAACAGTCTGACTATCACATGGCCACACAATTTGCATAGTTCAACAGCCCACAATCTGAACATTTTAATTTGAAATGAACCTGGGGAGGTGGTGCCTACAGTATTTGGCCAAAACACAAATCTCTGAAAGAACTTGCTGGCAACCCAGGCTTCAAAGAATTCCCACAGATAGGGTTCTAAATAAATATGAACTCACAACCGGAAACCACAAACCCCCTGAGGAAATAAGCAGAGAAGACAAGCAGTAGAGGTGGATCCACACCAGCTTTAGATATTTGATATTTTAGAACCACAATATAAAACAAGCATGCTTAGAAAAACAAAGGGGCTAAAAGCACAAGTATCAAGAAACTCTTGAAAAATTGCCAGGCAGCTGGGCATGGCAGCTCATGCCTATAATCCCAGCACTTTGGGAGGCTGAGGCGGGCAGATCACCTGAGGTCAGGAGTTCAAGGCCAGCCTGGCCAACATGGCGAAACCCCATCTCTACTGAAAATACAAAAAAAAAAAAAAAAAAGAAAGAAAGAAAAAAAAATGGCCGGGGTGTAGTGGCTTGTGCCTGTAATCCCAGCACTTTGGGAGGCTGAGGTGGGCCGATCACCTGAGGTCAGGAGTTCGAGACCAGCCTGGTCAACATGATGAAACCCTGTCTCTACTAAAAATACAAAAATTAGCTGGGTGTAGTGGTGCGTGCCTGTAATCCCAGCTACCCAGGAGGCTGAAGTAGAAGAATCTCTGGAACCTGGGGCGGGGGCAGAGGCTGCAGCAAGCTGAGATTGTGCCACTGAACTCCAGTCTGGCGACAGAGCAAGACTCCATCTCAAAACAAAACAAAACAAAAACAAAAAAATTAGCCAAGCGTGGTGGTGGGCGACTGTAATCCCAGCAACTTGGGAGGATGAAGTGGAAACATGAGATTTAAAAAAAAAAAAAAAATCTAGTTATACACTACTTAAAACACAAACCTAAAGAAAATTTGAGGTCAGGCATGGTGGCTCCCACCTGTAATCCTAGTACTTTGTGTCTGCGCATCTGTGTGAAGAGACCACCAAACAGGCTTTGTATGAGCAATAAAGCTTTTTAATCACCTGGGTGCAGGCGGGCTGAGTCCGAAAAGAGAGTCAGCAAGGGAGGTAAGGGTGGGGCTGTTTTATAGGATTTGGGTAGGTAAAAGAAAATTCCAGTCAAAGGGGGTTTGTTCTCTGGCGGGCAGGAGTGGGGGTCACAAGGTGCTCAGTAGGGGAGCTTTCTGAGCCAGGATGAGCCAGAAAAAGGAATTTCACAAGATAATGTCATTGCTTAAGACAAGGACTGGCCATTTTCACTTCTTTTGTGGTGGAATGTCATCAGTGAAGGCGGGGCAGGGCATTTTCACTTCTTTTGTGATTCTTCAGTTACTTCAGGCCATCTGGGCATATACGTGCAAGTCACAGGGGATGTGGATGTGCAAGTCACAGGGGATGCGATGGCTTGGCTTGGGCTCAGAGCCCAGGTGTTTAAGACTAGCCAAGGCAACATGGTGAAACCCCATCTCTACAAAAAATGGTGTGATTGTACGCGCCTGTAATCCCAGCTACTTGGGAGACTGAGGTGGAAGGATCACCTGAGCCCAGGAGGTTGAGGCTGCAGTGGGCCATGACCATGCCACTGCACTCGAGCCTCGGCAACAGAGTGAGACCCATCTCAAAAAAGTAGAAAAAAAGAAAGAAAAGGAAAAAAAGAAAAATTGGGGTAAAGGAATGGCAAAAGAGATTCTGTGCTGGTTAAATTATATTAACATCTGATAAATAAGGATGGTTGTGGCAGCTTATACCCCTCATCCCAGCTCTTTGGAAGGCCTAGCTGAGAGGATCACTTAAGGCCAGGAGTTTGAAACCAGCCTGGGCAATATAGTGAGACCCTGTCTCTATAAAATTAAAAAATTTCAGCCTGAGCAACATAATGAGATGCTCTCTCTTCAAGAAATAAAAATATTAGCCAAGTGTGGTGGCACACATCTGTGGTCTCAGCTACTTGAGAGACTGAGGTGGGAGGATTACTTGAGCCCAGGAGATCAAGGCCACAGGGTGCCATGATTGCACCACTGCATTCCAGCTTGGGCAATAGAGTAAGACCCTATCTCAAAAAAAAAAAAAAAAAAAAAGCCAGTGTGGTGACACCTGTAGTCCAGGTACTCAGAAGGCTGAGGCAGGAGAATCGCTTGAGCCCAGGAGTTTGAGGCTGTAGTGAGTTATGTTCACGTCACTGCACTCCATCCAGCCTGGGCAACAGAGCGAGATTCAGTCTCAAAAACCAAAAAACACTGGATAAATAGACTCTAAAACAAAAAGCATTTCTAGAAATATGTGGTAGCTTATATTGTTGTTTTCAATAATTTGGTGGCCATTCCTGTGAGAGGCTTTACTTCCCATCCCATGGATGTCAGGCTTGGTCACTGAAATGTGAGTGGAGGTTATGTGTGCACTCTGGAGCACAGCTTTCAGAACCATTGCTCTCTCCCTCTGCCACAAGAAGAGTGTGTCCCGGGTGGGACTGATTATTCTTCCTGCCTGGGTCCCCGGTTGAAGAGAATATAGAATAAAGAATGGAGACTGGGCGCGGTGGCTCATGCCTGTAATCCCAGCACTTTGGGAGGCCCAGATGGGCGGATCACGAGGTCAGGAGATCGAGACCATCCTGGCTAACACGGTGAAACCCCGTCTCTACTAAAATATACAAAAAACTAGCTGGGCGAGGTGGCGGGCACCTGTATACCCAGCTACTCAGGAGGCTGAGGCAGGAGAATGGCGTAAACCCGGGAGGCGGAGTTTGCAGTGAGCTGAGATCTGGCCACTGCACTCCAGCCTGGGCGACAGAGCGAGACTCTGTCTCAAAAAAAAAAAAAAAAAGAATGCAGAGATACAATAAGGAAGACCAATAAAGCCCAAAGTTAGGTTTCTGAATTGACTAATAAAACTGATCTCAGGCAAGACTGATAAGATATATATAACATAGAGAAAGATTTATGGAGATATCTTTGAGATATATATATCATAGATCATAGAGAGTATCTCTCAAAGATATCTCTGGAAATCTCTCTGTATGTGTTATCTACCTAGAGAAGAGAGAATAAACAAACCTCTTATTTAAGCCACTGTTTTGGGGATTTTCTTTTGTTTGCAGACAGATGTTTTCAACTGATAAACCAATCAGTTTGAGAGCAGACTGTAGAGGCAAGAGGCAAGTGCAGAGTTAGCTATTGTTAAATAATAACTGCAAACTTAGTGGATTAAAAGGATAATAATTTGTCCTTCTTCAGCTTTAAACTGCATCTCTGGTGGAGCTTGGTTTTTCTGTCTGCAGGTTGGGGGCCAAGTCTGCTCCACGTGTATTCATTTAGGCAGGTCCAGGCTAAAGGGACAGCAGCTACCCGGGAAAAGCTCGTCTCATGATGATGTCAAAGGGGCTAAAGCGAAAGCCCTACCCTGCAAGCACATTTTAAGCCTTCATGGATATCTTATTTGCTAATATTCTATTGGCCGATGCAAGTCACATGATAGCCCAAAGTCAAGGGCAGGAAGTGCACTTCACCCCTAGAGGGAGAAACTAAAACATCATATGAAAACAGACATGTACACAGGGAGGGGTGAGGGATTGGGAACAATAAACCAATTGACCAGAGTCGCCATCTTACAATTAATTGTTCAAATTCCTCCCGCATGAAAAGCACATTCACCTCAATCCCAAGACCTTCCGAAATCTTATCGAGACTTAAAATCCTCATAAGGATCAAAGTTCAGAGTCTTGTGATCTACATCGGATCCAGATGTGGCTCCTCTGGGTTCTAAAACATCTGTGAACTAGAAAGACAATTATCTGCCTTCTCACCCTCACACCCAACACACAGTGATGGAATAGGAATAAGATAACTGCAATAAACACTCTCATTTGAAAATAGTTGGCTGGGCGCGGTGGCTCAAGCCTGTAATCCCAGCACTTTGGGAGGCCAAGGCGGGCGGATCATGAGGTTAGGAGATCGAGACCATCCTGGCTAACACGGTGAAACCCCGTCTCTACTAAAAATACAAGAGAATTAGCTGGGCGTGGTGGCGGGCGCCTGTAGTCCCAGCTACTGGGGAGGCTGAGGCAGGAGAATGACGTGAACCCGGGGGGCGGAGCTTGCAGTGAGCTGAGATCGTGCCACTGCACTTGGAGCACAGAGCAAGACTCCGTCTCAAAAAAAAAAAAAAAAAAAAAGAAAAGAAAAAGAAAATAGTTAAGAATGGGAGGCACATAGCAGTCAGTCACTGGTCAACAGCAATTCCAAACTCCCAGTGGACAAATATTGCCAGGTCTCACTATGCTAGGATTAAGGCCCTTGATTTCTCCTTGAGAGTAGCTCCTCAGTCAATTCTCTACAGCTGTTGTTGCAACAACTCCCTTGCTTAATTCTGAAGCATGTCTTGAAGATAGCATTGAAAAATATGCACTTTTTTTTGGTGGCTGATCAGCTTTCTCAGGTTGCTACATTCCCAGAGAGGGTTGGGGAGATCTCGGCTGGGCGCGGTGGCTCATGCCTGTAATCCCAGCACTTTGGGAGGCCAAGGTGGGTGGATCACAAGGTCAGGAGTTTGAGACCAGCCTGGCCAATATGATGACACCCTGTCTCTACTAAAAATACAAAAATTAGCCAGGCATGATGGTGTGCGCCTGTAGTCCAGCTACTCAGGCGGCTGAGGCAAAAGAATCGCTTAAATCTGGGAGGTGGAGGTTGTGGTGAGCCGAGATTGTGCAACTGCACTCCAGCCTAGGTGACAGAGTGAGACTCCCTCTCAAAAAAAAAAAAAAAAAAAAAAAACCACAGGAAGAAAGTTGGAGAGATCTCTGCCTCTTTCCATCCAGACTGATGGCACTTTTGCTAGTACATAGCCCTTAAAGACATTATAGATTTTCTATGTATTTGATTCCAGTCAACTTCATAAGACAAAGGTATACTTTCTCAACTTGTACCTCTTTCTATAGACTCAATGTACTTACTGGCACGTTAGGGGTGTTAAAATTTTGTGGGACCATACCCTTAATACCTCTTAATCTTTCTAGAAGCCTTTTTGTCAGCTGAAAGAATCCATGCCCTTGATTTGATTTTTGTCCCCAAATTGTATTTTGATATAAGAATCTTTCACTGTCTGGAGAGGTTGGACGTTAGAAATCTTTATTTTTCCAACCTAGCAATTTCTGGACTCCATGTTCTCCCTAATTATTGCTTGTGAAATTGGCCATTATTTTTTCTGGGCACATCTCCTTCTTATAGTAGTGTTTTTTTCAAATTTATCTAACGTAAAGAAAGTCCTACTTTTTTTTTTTTTTTTTTGAGACAGAGTCTCTCTCTCTCGCCCAGGCTGGAATGCAGTGGCATGATCTCGGCTCACTGCAACCTCTGTTTCCCGGGTTCAAGCAATTCTCCTGCGTCATCCTCCTGAGTAGCTGGGACTACAGGCCGCGCCACCATGCCCAGCCAATTTTTATATTTTTAGTAGAGACGGGGTTTCTCCGTGTTGGTCAGGCTGGTCTCAAACTCCTGACCTCAGGTGATCCACCTGCCTCGTCCTCCCAAAGTGCTGGGATTACAGGCCTGAGCCACCGCGGCCAGCCAAGAAAGTCCTACTTTTGACATTTTGCCTCTACATGTCTTCTCCCAACTCTAAAACATTTTTCTCATTCAAATCTTCATACACAGGAATTTTACTAAATGTTTCCCACTACTTAACACAGGCTGCCTTTTCCTGTTTCCTGTAAGTTTTCTCACCACTTTCCAGCCCCCTGTAAATATTTCCTTGTTGCTTATTGCCTGGTCCCAAACCCAATGCCTCATATTTGAGGTTTTTATTATGGCAGGCTCCCAGTTTCAGCACCGATGACTGCGTCCACCTGTTGTTATTACAAAACAATCTACCGCAAAGCTCAGTGGCTTACAACAATAATTACTTACAAGAATAATTACTTATTCTCATTCGTGTGTCTGCCGATCAGTTACGGGCTGGCTGGTTTAAGCTGGGCTCAACTGGGCAGCTCTGCTTCAGGCTGTGGGACCAGCTGGACACCTCAGGAGTTGTGTGGGGAGCTACTGGGAGAGACACCCTTTTGTTGGATGGTGTGGGAGGATGCAAGGTCAGGAACTGTTGCAGCCATTTTATTTCTCCTGGAGTTGCAGGAGCCTGTGTGAGGGGGCTGGAAATGAAGTTGACAGCAAGAAAGACATAAAACACAGGTAGAGAAAAGTCAGTGTCTTTTTTTTTTTTTTTTTTTTTTTTGAGACAGAGTCTCGCTCTGTCGCCCAGGCTGGAGTGCAGTGGCGCGATCTCAGCTCACTGTAAGCTCCGCCTCCCGAGTTCACGCCATTCTCCTGCCTCAGCCTCCCTAGTAGCTGGGACTACAGGCGCCCACCACCATGCCCCGCTAATTTTTGTATTTTTTTGTAGAGACAGGGTTTCACCGTGTTAGCCAGGATGGTCTTGATCTTCTGACCTCGTGATCCACCCGTCTCGGCCTCCCAAAGTGCTGAGATTATAGGCGTGAGCCACCGCGCCCGGCCAAGTCAGTGTCTTGGTGAGAATCTGGATCCAGCTTCACCTGACCAGACCCAGGTGAACCAACACATTCCCTTCATTGCTCATCACTTTGCGATTTTGTTTTTGTTT
Source organism: Macaca thibetana thibetana (assembly GCF_024542745.1). Classification (NCBI taxonomy): domain Eukaryota; kingdom Metazoa; phylum Chordata; class Mammalia; order Primates; family Cercopithecidae; genus Macaca; species Macaca thibetana. The sequence continues at coordinate 11,798,011 of NC_065592.1, forward strand.
TCGTTTCTTTACCACCAAGACAGTCTTAACTGATCCACAGGCTGTGAGGTGGTTGCTCCGGGGAGTGGTCGGAGGACTCATCCGCTCTTTCTTCCAGGGTTCTGGCTTTTGGGGCATGCGTGCACATGTCTGGGTAGACGTTCTAAGCTGCACGGAACAGAAATGGAGTCAGGCTGATTACAGTAGAAAAGGAATTCACTAAAGGAATCTGATCCCCAAGAGGACTGGAAAATGGAGCTCTGTGACTATGCAGCCAAGCCACACCCACAATCAGGCCACAGAACTGGGGTGGCCAGAACACCGCTGCCACCACCATGGCCGCCGCTGTTGCCACTGTGGTTGCTGTTGCCACCTGGATCCCCGATCCCCTCCAGCCTGCACTGCACTGCCCCTGCTACTTTGGAAGCAGATCTTGCTGCCACCGCTGCCCTCATGTGCCACTAGCTGCCGAGTCAGAGTCCTCTGGTTGGCTGAGCCTGGCCCAGCATCTGCTCCCTGGCTGCAAGCGAGGCTGAGGAAGCAACAAACTGGCCCTTTGGGCTTCTACAGTGGGACGTAGCTTCCACCTCTCTCCAAGTTTCGGAGAATGGGGAATTCCTCAAACACAGGATGGGGTGTCATGCTAGGGAGGAAAACACTCAATACAGGGCATGAGGGATTGAGATCAAATCGAGACAATGGCTTTAGCTTTATTCCTGGTAGATCTAAATTGGAGAATGCATCTAGAACCTGGGGCCAAAATGGGGCTACCGACTCTTCCCTGCCCCCTCCCAGAACTGAACTTCTTTTCTATTTTCTTTTCTTTGTTCATTTTTCGAGACAGAGTCTTATTCTGTCACCCAGGCTAGGGCGCAATGGCACAATCATGGCTCACTGTAACCTTGACCTCCCTGGCTCAGGTGATCCTCCCACCTCAACCCCTTGAGTAGCTAGGTGTGCCACCACCTGCCCAGCTAGTTTTTTGTAGAAACAAAAATACAAACATGGGGTTTCCCTGTGCTACCCAGGCTGGTCTCAAACTCCTGGACTCAAGTGATCCATCCACCTTGGCCTCCCAAAGTGCTGAGATTACAGGGGTGAGCCACCATGCCCAGCCTCCAGAACAGAATTTCTCTCCTGGCTGTAGGAGAGCCTTCCTCCTGGAGCAGGGATGCTCTGCCTTGCTGAGATACTGCTTGATATCGGGAGCAGAAACAAGGGACAAGTTGTCCATGAGGGCAAATGCAGGGGAGGCTGGTGTCCGAGCTGTCACCTGTCCTCTGCCTCCCCACACAGAGGGACAGAGGGGTAGGATTCTCTAATGCTATTTCCATTTGGGGTAGAAAGTCCCATCCATTTCCTAAAGAGGAAACAGCACAAAAACATGGTGTGGTGGGACGAGAGGGGGCATGAGGGGGTCAACGGGAGGCAAGCTTACGCAGGAGGCAAAGTCAGTGATGCAAATGAGAATAGTAGACATTTGCATATTAACTGTATAAGGATGCATATTCTTTTTTTTTTCGAGACAGAGTCTTGCTCTGTTGCCCAGGCTGGAGTACAGGGGTGTGATCCCAGCTCACTGCAACCTCTGCCTCCCAGGTTCAGGCGATTCTTCTGCCTCAGCCTCCCGAGTAGCTGGGACTACAGGCGCCTGCCACCACACCTGGCTAATTTTTTGTATTTTTAGTAGAGATGGGGTTTCACTATGTTAGCCAGGATGGTCTCCATCTCCTGACCTCGTTATCTGCCCGCCTCAGCCTCCCACAGTGCTGGGGTTACAGGCGTGAGCCACTCTGCCAGCCAGGATGCATATTCTTAACATCCACACAAAGCTATGCACTCTCATTTGTCCTTAGATATTGACTCCTCTATATGGATTTTTTTTGTCCTGCCATTTTTTTTTTTTTTTTTTTGAGACGGTGTCTTACTCCATTGTCCAGGCTGGGGTGTAGTGGTGCAATCTCAGCTCACTGCAACCTCCTCCTCCCAGGTTCCAGTGATTATCCTGCTTCAGCCTCCCGAGTAGGCTGCTTCACCATGCCTGGATAATTTTTAGTAGAGATGGGGTTTCACCATGTTGGCCAGACTGGTCTGAAACTCCTGACCTCAAGTGATCCACCCACCTCGGCCTCCCAAAGTGCTGGGATTACAGGTGTGAGCCACCATGCCTGGCCATCCTGCCACTTCTGAAGGACATGTGACAGGCTAGCTGTCTTCCATTTGGCTCTTCCCTCAGATCCTCTCTGCCTCCCCACCCCAAGTCTGTGTCTGGGGGGCTAATTCATATGGACTCTTGTGTCTGCTAACTTCCAGCTGGTGTGGCCCCAGGGATCCCCACAGGAGATTGAAGGGAAGGAGGAGTACATTTAAAAAATTATTTTCCGGGCTCCCTTCCTGTGAAGTCCCTATGGGCTGGCCACAGCCCTTGACCCAGCCTCAGTTCTGTCAGTAGCTCTCTCTCTCTCCAGGTCCCCTCTCTGCACCCCTTCAAATTTAGGGTGGTAACAGTCCCCAGTGTTCCTAGCCACAGGGTACTAAATCATGCCTTCCATGTTGCTTTTCTTAATCCCTGTTCATACCTGTGTAAATAACCTCATTGCTAAACTGTCCTCAATTACTCAGCTTGAGTGTGTCATCTGTTTCCTGCTGGTACTGGAATGATATCTATGGAGTCTGGAAACACTTCTCCACCCAAAGAAAAAACAACAGCTCACATGCACCAGCAAATAGGACTTCAGTGAGTCTCAGATTCCTGAATGTGAGGGAGGCGGTAGGGAAGGGTAGAGAGTGTGACAAACAGAAGGCACGTGACCACTCATACTCCAGCCTTTTGTTGCCATGACAATGACAGCCCAGTGTTGCCCGTTCTTCCCATTTTTTCAAGAGTAGCAAAACATCAAGACTTTTAAAGTAGTACCTCTTGATTTTTTTTTTTCTTTTTGAGACAAGATCTCACTCTCTCACCCAGACAGGAGTGCAGTGGCACGATCTCGGCTTACCGCAAGCTCTGCCTCCTAGGCTCAAGCAATTTGCCTGCCTCAGCTTCTCAATTAGCTGTGATTACAGGCACACGCCACCATGCCCAGCCTGTACCTCCTGATTTTTAAATGTTGGCTCAGGCTGGGCATGGTGGTTCACGCATGTAATTCCAGCACTTTGAGAGGCCGAGGTGGGCGGATCACCTGAGGTCAGAAGTTTGAGTCCAGCCTGGCCAACATGGTGAAACCTCATTTCTACTAAAAATACAAAAATTAGCTGGGCATGGTGGCACATGCCTATAATGCCAGCTACTTGGAAGGCTGAGGCAAGAGAATCACTTGAACCGGGGAGGCAGAGATTGCAGTGAGCCGAGATTGTGCCACTGCACTAAAAAAACAAACAAACAAACAAAAAACAAAGGTTGGCTCAAATTTTTTGAAATCTTGGTGTGAGCCAGGCAAACAATGCGGTGGCTGAACTTGGCCCTGGATCACATTTTCAGTCTCTGTTCTCAGCGTACAGTGTCCTGCCAAGCCCCAAACCCTCTATGGTGCAGAGAGCCTATGGGAAGGACCATAGTGACAGGCCATCAGTGAGACCCTCAGGACCTAGTGGTGGGAGCGGAGAGGCCTGGCCATGCCGCCTCCTCCACACGTGCTCCATGGTGTAGCCGCAAGCTCCAGTTCCTGCAACGCTGCTCCGCAGCCTGCAGCCTCGCTGTGCTTGCCTGGTCCATCATGTCTAATACGGGTGTCAGCAGAAACTAAACTAATCTGCTAGGCTGTAATTTGCAAACAAAACATTTTGTGGCAGTAACTAAACACAGCATTATGTTTTAATCGGGTTTTTTAAATGTTTTAAAAATTATTTTATTGTGCAGAAGCTGGTATCCAAAGAGCTATAACTCCTTAACTAACAGTATGCTAATGTAATACCCTCTAGTCTAGAGGTTCTTGACAGCTGGGGCATTTGTCTTGATGCCCTTAAACCTATGTACTTTCAGAGTCAAAGCGCTACACTGCCTTCCCACCACTTGAATAGGGAACCCCAGTACCACCTTCTGCTGCATTTTGTCCTGGCTTTGAAAGAGAAACAAAGCTATTCATCTTTACTTTATTGTACTTATTCATTTGTTTGTTTGTGTATGTATGTATGCATGCATGTATGTATTTCTTTGTTTAATGAACACTTGTGTACTGCTATCTATGCCTTTTGCAAATATTAGCCCAGTGAATTCTCTTACAATCCCTCGAGGGAGGTGCTATTCTTAGCTCTCTTTTTACAGATCAACAAATTGAGGCACAGAGAGGTGAAGTAACTTCCTGAAGGTCACACAGCTGGTAAGTGATGGCGATGAGGGTCTGGCTCCTGAATCCACAGTCTGAGCTACCTCGCTGTACTGTCTCGTCTTTCTGCCTCCAGCCCAGTTCCTGAAGCCCCCAGCCCACCCATCTTCCTGTCCTCTTTCCTGCCACTGCTCTCTCATCCTCCAGACATTCACTCATTCCTTTGTTTTATGAACATCAAGTGTCTGCTGTGCACCAGCCCCTAGGCTAAATGCTGGGAACCCCACATTGAGCTGTTCTGACATGGTTCTTGACAGATGGGGCCCACAATCTAGGAAGGGAAATAGCCTGGTGCCCAGGTACCTCCATCCCTTGAAACAAAAGGAGTATAGTCAGCCCCAGGACTGCCTATGAGCACCTGTATTAGAAAAGGATGCCCCAAGTGGGCCGGGCCCCGTGGCTCACACCTGTAATCCCAGCCCTTTGGGAGGCTGAGGCGGGCAGACACAAGGTCAGGAGATCAAGACCATCTTGGCTAACATGGTGAAACCCCATCTCTACTAAAAATACAAAAAATTAGCTGGGCGTGGTAGCAGGCACCTGTAGTCCCAGCTACTCAGGAGGCTGAGGCAGGAGAATGGCGTGAACCCGGGAGGTGAAGCTTGCAGTGAGCTGAGATCGCGCCACTGCACTCCAGCCTGGGCGACTAGCAAGACTCTGTCTCAAAAAAAAAAAAAAAAATTAGTTCATTTGTGTCTTGTATTGTTGAATCGTAATATTTCTTTACATATTCTGGATACTAGACTCATATATATGATGTGCAGACATTTTCACTTTCTCAATACTGTCCTTTGAAGCACAAATTTTAAGTTTTGATGAAGTCCGATTTATCCATTTTTCCTTGGGCTGGTTGTGCTTTGATGTTATATATGAGAAGCTATTACCTAATCCAGAGTCACAAAGATTTTATATCTACATTTTCCCCCTAAAAGTTGTATAGTTTTAGTCCTTACATTTAGATCTTTGATCAATTTTGAGTAAATTTTTGTTTACAGTGTGAGGTAGGGGTCTAACTTCATTCTTTTGCACGTGGATACACAGTTGTCCCAGCACCGTTTGTTGAAAAATTTAAACTTTCTCCCATTGAATCGTTGTGGTACCCCTGTTGACAATCTATTGACCGTAAGTATATGGGCTTATTTCTGGAATCTCAATTCTATCCCATTGAACTATTATCTATCTTTATCCTAGTAACAGAAGGGTTTTAAATAGAGGAGTGACACACCTACTTTGTATTTTAAGACTGAAGTGGGAGAGATCTGTAAGGAAGCTACAGCAGTTGTCCATGTGAAAGATGTTTAAGGTGGTGGCTGTGGAGACTTAGAGGAAAGGGCAGATTTGAAGGCCATTTAAGAGAAAGAACTAACTGGTCTTGCTGAATAGTGAATGTGCGAGTGAGGGGAAGTTGTCCAGGGCAACACCCTGATTTTTGGCATTGGTAACTGGGTCAACTATCAGAGTGGCACTATCATATACCCACTGCAGGGGAACATAGGATAAGAAGACCAGGTTCAGGGGAGGAGGCTGAGTTGAGTTTGGGACATGCTAAGTTTGAGGAGCTAGTGGAATATCCCAATGGCCATGTTCAGGAGGTGTTTTTGTGTGAGATTCCGGAGCAGACCAGGCTAGAACCGGAGATGTGAGGCTCATCCGCACATAGGTGGCTGGAGAGGCAGAGGACTGCAGGAGCGTCAGAGAGGACTGACCACATGAACCCTGATTAAGAAAGAAAGAAGGGCCAGGTGTGGTGGCTCACTCCTGTAATCCCAGCACTTTGGGAGGTCAAGGCAGTCAGATCACTCGAGGTCAGGAATTCGAGACCAGCCTGACCAACATGGCGAAACCCCATCTCTATTAAAATTACAAAAATTAGCTGGGCATGGTGGCGGGCACCTGTAATCCCAGCTACTCGGGAGGCTGAGGCAGGAGAATCATTTGAACCTGGGAGGCAGGGAGGCTAAGGCAGGAGAATCATTTGAACCTGGGAGGCAGAGGTTGCCATGAGCTCAGATCGTGCCACTGTACTCCAGCCTGGGTAACAGAGTGAGACCCTGTCTCAAAAAAAAAAAAAAAAAAAAAAAAATTAAAATTAAAACAGAAAAAGAAAGAAGAGGGACTTAGGATGAAGAACAGGAGCCTCTCATTTACCATGGGATCTTTAATTCCTGATCCCAGGTCCTCCTAGGCCCTGCTGGCATTTCTAATTTTCAGTGTTAGAAACATCAAATTCTCACTTTAGGGCATTAGCCAATCCAAGTAGGTTTCCGCTTTTTTTTTTTTTTTTTTTTTTTTTCCCCCAACTGGAACTTTCTAACTGCTTTGGCTAGCCTACCTCCCGGTTCTCCACTTCACCCTGATGCGGCATTCGGTGAGGCCAGATTCTGGCATTACAGAGGGGAAGATGTAACTGGGCCCACTTCTAAGGCCTAAGAGACAAGGATGAAGGCTGGCAGGGAGTGGCCTGTGTCTGAACAGCCTTCTTGCAGAACTGCTGGCTTGGGGTGCTGGGATAGTCTAAGTGGTGATAAGGGGAATTGCAGTGGAGGAGCCAGTGTGACTCTCTCACTTTCCAACCCTCCCACTCTCTCCTACCTGAAGAAGGAGGGGCAGCTTCCTGATTGGCAGCTTCCTGATGGTCTGCTTCTACCCCCCTCTCTGGGAACTCCTCCCACCCGTCTCCTTCACCTTCCAGCCTCCACACCACAAGCCTCCCGCCCCAATACCACAGACCCCTATCACACTGAACTTCTGTTTCCAGAAGGGGTGCTGTATTAGTCCATTTTCACACTGCTGATAAAGACATACCCAAGACGGGGAAGAAAAAGAAGTTTAATTGGACTTACAGTTCCACATGGCTGGGGAGACCTCAGAATCACTGTGGGAGGCGAAAGGCACTTCTTACATGGCGGTGGCAAGAGTAAACGAGGAAGAAGCAAAAGCGGAAAGCCCTGATAAAACACATCAGATCTCATGAGACTTATTCACAATCACGAGACTAGCATGGGAAAGACCAGCCTGTACGAGTCAATTACCTCCCCCTGGGTCCCTCCCGAAACGTGTGGGAATTCTGGGAGGTACAATTCAAGTTGAGATTTGGGTGGGGACACAGCCAAACCATATCAAGTGCTGTAACACAGTAGGCTCTGGAACTGGCCTGTTTGGGATCAAATCCCAACCCCACATCCTGTAATTTATATACCCTTGGGAAAATGACTGAATCTCTGAGCCTCAGTTTCCTCAGCTGTAAAATGGGGTCATCACACTGGCCTCAGAGGAATGTTGTGGAGACTCAATGAGAATGCAAAGAAGCCCTTAGCACAGTGCCCAGTGTCTACAATGAGCTCTGTAAACATCAGGAGGGGAGGAGGAAACGTGGGCTGGGGACAGAGGAGCTGCCACAGTTCCGATGGCTCTCCAGTTCTTGGTTCCAGACCCTCCGGGACGCCTGCAGGGAGTGAGTGTTGCTGCATATGGCGGAGGTGGAGGTCCATTTCATGTTTTCCACATGGGTACTCAATTTTGTCCCAAAATTACTTATCGAAGACTCTCTCTGTCCCCCACTGCTCTGTGGGCCACCTCGGCCATGGATCATGTGCCCGTGTGTTTGAGGGTCTGCTTCTGGCTTCTACCTTCCCCTCTGTTGGTCTTTGTGTCTGTCCTTGTGCTGAAACCACACTGTTTTAATTACTAGAGCGTTGTGATAAGGATGGCCTGACCCCTGCTACCTGTTGCCCTTGAGAACCTCTCAGCTATTCTTTTTTTTTTTTTTTTTTTTTTTTTTGAGACAGAGTCTCGCTCTGTCGCCCAGGCTGGAGTGCAGTCGTCGGATCTCAGCTCACTGCAAGCTCTGCCTCCCGGGTTCACGCCATTCTCCTGCCTCAGCCTCCCGAGTAGCTGGGACTACAGGCGCCTGCCACCTCACCCGGCTAGTTTTATGTATTTTTTAGTAGAGACGGGGTTTCACCGGGTTAGCCAGGATGGTCTCGATCTCCTGACCTCGTGATCCACCCGTCTCGGCCTCCCAAAGTGCTGGGATTACAGGCTTGAGCCACCGCGCCCGGCAACCTCTCAGCTATTCTTAGCCAGATAATTTTTTTAAAAAAGTATGCCAAGTCTCATCACTCCCAGGCTAGTCTCCTCTGATGGCTTATTAAAAGGAACTAATGCTGGGAATTTGACAAGGCCTTAGGAAGGGCTGGAATAAGGCCCATGTTGCTGCTGGAAGCCAGGCAGTATTCTTTCTCCTTGCCCAAGCAGCTTTTCTCTCCCTAACCTGCCCTTACTCTCAAGTCTTTTTTATATCAATTAACCTAGACCCTCTAGCTTGTTTACGTGAGATTCACCATTCACCCAGAATCCCCACAAGAGAAGGGTGGCCAGGAGCTGAACCAGCAAGCAAGACTCCTCCTTTCCCAGAGCAAGGGTGTGGAAGGGGAAGGTGGCTTCTCAAACATCAATCATTTTCTCTCTGGACACCGTCCATTACTAAAAAGAAATAAAACGGTGCTCTGGCTGGGTGTGGTGGCTCACACGTGTAATCCCAGCACTTTGGGAGGCCGAGGACGGCAGATCACTTGAGGTCAGGAGTTCGAGACCAGCCTGGTCAACATGGCGAAACCCCGTCTCTATTAAAAATACAAATTAGCTGTGGTGGTGCGCACCTGTAGTCCCAGCTGCTCAGGAGGCTGAGGCAGGAGAATTGCTTGAACCTGGGAGGCGGAGGTTGCAGTGAGCCGAGATCGTGCCATTGCACTCCAGCCTGGGCGACAGAGCAAAACTCTGTCTCGAAACAAAAAACAAACAAAAAACTGTGCTTCACTGGCCCTGATTCTTCAGTCCCCCTGCATGTGTGCCCTTTGCCATGTAACTTCGTGGTCTTTCCCACCAAAGGTGGAGAATGCTCCCACCCTTGACTGCTCTTGGCCAGTGAGATGTGGTGGAAGAGGTGTGGGCCTCATTTTAGTGACTATCACCTCCAGGTGTCCAGTTTTGCAGAAATGTGAGCCATGAATACTTCTTGGGCTCTATTTCCAGCTTCAATCTCCACATCCATCCACTATCTCCACTCCTGTCTCCTCTGCCCTTGTTCAGGGCCCCTCCCCCAACCCCATCCTCTCTCACCTGACTACAGCGGCTTCCAAAATGGGCTCCCTGACTCCAGCCTTCCCCCACCCTGCTCCCTAAACTGCGATGCGCACCGTACAGCCCGAGTGGTTATTTTATTTTATTTTATTTATTTATTTTTTTTGAGACGGAGTCTCGCTCTGTTGCCCAGGCTGGAGTGCAGTGGCCAGATCTCAGCTCACTGCAAGCTCCGCCTCCTGGGTTTACGCCATTCTCCTGCCTCAGGCTCCCGAGTAGCTGGGACTACAGGCGCCCGCCACCTCGCCTGGCTAGTTTTTTGTATTTTTTAGTAGAGACGAGGTTTCACCGTGTTAGCCAGGATGGTCGCGATCTCCTGACCTCAAGATCTGCCTGTCTCGGCCTCCGAAAGTGCTGGGATTATAGGCTTGAGCCACCGCGCCAGGCCGCGGTTATTTTAAAAACACAAATCTGCTCATGTTCCTCCCTACCTCTCATCTCTCCATGGTGCCCCATGCTGTAAAGCTGCAGGTTCAAATCCAGTAGCCTCGGAACTTCTGCTGCAGTCTTGTCTTGGGCCCTCCCCATTCTCACTCCTTTCTCCTCACACTGGCTTTCCTTTTTCTTTACTTTTTTCTCTCTTTTTTGACATGGAGTCTCACTCTGTTGCCCAGGCTGGAGTGCAGTGGTGTGATCTCGGCTTACTGCAACCTCCGCCTCCCGGGTTCAAGCAATTCTCCTGCCTCAGCCTTCCAAGTATCTGGGATTACAGGCACCTGCCACCACGCACGGCTAATTTTTGTATTTTTAGTAGAGACGGAATTTCACCATGTTGGCCAGGCTGGTCCCGAACTCTTGACCTCAAGTGATCCGCCTGCCTTGGCCTCCTAAAGTACTGGGATTACAGGCATGAGCCACTGTGCCTGGCCCCCTCATACTGGCCTTCTTTCCATGTTTAGTTTCTGGAAGATGTCAAGCATCCTCCTACCTTACAGCCCTTTCACCTGCTATTCCTTTTGTCTGGGATCCTCGCCCTCGTTTCATCTTTTTGAGGAGATACTCCTCTTCAGCTTTTCAAGTCTTGCTCCACATGCCACTGCCTCTGGAATGCTTCCCTGGCCCCCCCATATCTCAGTTTGGGGCCCTTCCTCTTTGCTTCCAGAACACTCTGCCATTGCCTTAGCACCGGTCTTTTTTTATTCATTCCACAAATATTTATTTTGCACCTACCATGTGCCAGGCCCGGTGCGATGGTGAACAAAATGATGTGCTCTCTGCCTGCTTGTAATTTACATTCTAGTTGCGAAGGCAATTTTTTTTTAACGGGTGAAAATAAAAACAGTTGTTTCAAGTGACAATACATTCAATGAAGAAAACGAAACAATGGACTGGGCTAGAAAATAGCAGGGCAGGTGTACCTTAGAGAAGGTGGTCAGGAAATACCTCTGTAAGGCATTCCCATGACATGGAGAACTTTTTTTTTTTTTTTTTTTGAGACGGAGTCTTGCTCTGTCGCCCAGGCTGGAGTATAGTGGCGCGATCTTGGCTCACTGCAAGCTCTGCCTCCTGGGTTCACACCATTCTCCTGCCTCAGCCTCCCAAGTAGCTGGGACTACAGGCTCCCGCCACCATGCCCGGCTATTTTTTTTTTTATTTTTATTTTTTGGATTTTTAGTAGAGATAGGGGTTTCATTGTGTTAGCCAGGATGGTCTTGATCTCCTGACCTCATGATCCGTCTGCCTCGGCCTCCCAAAGTGCTGGGATTACAGGCGTGAGCCACTGCGCCTGGCCAACATGGAGAACTATTAATTAGAGGAGAAATAAAGGGAGCAGCACTCCAGGCAGAGGAACAGCCTCTCAAGGAGCTAAAGTCAGAAATAACTTGGTTGGCCGAGCATGGTGGCTCATGCCTGTAATCCCAGCACTTCGGGAGGCCGAGGCGGGTGGATCACTTGAGGTCAGGAGTTCAAGACCAGCCTGGCCAACATGGTGAAAACCCATCTCTACTAAAAATATAAAAATTAGCCAGGTGTGGTGGTGCTTGCCTGTAATCCCAGCTACTCGGGAGGCTGAGGCAGGAGAATTGCTTGGACCTAGGAGGCAGAGGTTGCAGTGAGCCGAGATTGTGCCACTGTACTCTAGTTTGGGTGACAGAGTGAGACTCCATCTCAAAAAAAAAAAAAAAAAAAAAAAAAAAAAAAAGAAGAAATAACTTGGTGTATTTGAGGAACTGAGACTCATGTGGCTGGACTGTGGGGGATGGAGAGAAGGGGAGAGGAGCACTAGAGGAGGCTGGTGAGAGCCCCAGCCTCGTCTAGGTTGTAGACAGCCTTTTTTCAATGGCAAGGAGATTAGAATTTATTTGAAAGACAATGGGAGTCATCAAAGGCTTCAAGCAAGGAATTGATCTGATTTTCATCTTAAGATCAGATTGGCCATTGTGGGAAGAACAGATTGTGGAGGGCAAGGGGTGGCTTGGAGATTCTGGTGGGATGCTTCTGCAAAAGGCCAGGGAGTGGGACTTGAACTGAGGGGCTCAGGCAGGCTGGCACTGAGAGGGTAACGATGATGGGCCAAGGATGGGCATCCACGGTGTGCTTTGGAGGTGGGACGGATAGGCTTTGCAGGATTGACTATGGGCATGAAGGAAGGGGAGTGATCAAGGGAATCCTCTGGCTTTGGGGTTCTCTCACAGCCTGAGCGTTTTCATCTGTCAAATGAGCACAGCAGCAAGATCACAGCACCTGCAGCGAGATAGCAAATGTCAGTGATGTAGGCCAGGGCTTGGCACACAGTGAATGCAGGTGAGGGGCCTCCCTGATCCCCAGGCCCCCATGATCCCCAGGCCCCCATGAGCCCCAGGTACACCCGGGTTATCATGCTGCGGTAGGTCCCCAAATATCCGAGTCTGTGTCCGATTTCTCCCTAGACCCCGGGAGAATGACTGAGTGGACAATTAAAAAGCCTAAACTGTGTTTTTGGAATGTTTCTGGAAGCTCCAGGCCTGATTGTCCTGGAACCCCTCCTCTCTCTCCCTGCTCAGAACTCAAAATTGGTCTCTAGCTGGCCTCCGGGGAAGCGGCAGTTCAGCGCACGGCCAGCAGATGTCGCTGAAAGCTAAGGGAAGACGCCCCCTCCCCCGGGCCTCCTCCCGTCCCCTCCCGTTTGCCAACTCCAGCTCCCAGGCTGCCCTTCCAGCAGGGGCGAGGCGCTCTCGGCTGTCTCCTGGGAACCCAGGCCCATTTTGTAGAAGCAGAAAGAAAGCCCGAGACCCTGCTGGGATCCCTGGTTGGGGCCTTACACCTCGGAGACCTCCCCGATCTCCATTCCCTGGCCTCCCTCCCAGTGTAAATAGGGCACAAGGGTCCCAAGTGAGAGGAGGTTTTCCTCGGAAGAGCCACTTCATCTGTGAACAAGGAACTATGAAACCTCTTAGAGCAGCCTGTGACCTCCCCGTCCATCCTGTGTAAAATATGAAATAAGAGTTTTAATTACCAAGCTTGGAAGGCAGCCGACGTGTTTAATATTTGATATCTCCGATGCTTGTGCTCCAGTCGTGCCGGCACTGACAGAATCAGGGTTTCCCTTGGGTTGGCGCTAAATGTGCTTGGAGAAGGGCCAGGCAGCCCGTTTCCCCATCACCTGGGAGCCTCTTGTAGCCCGGCCTGGACCCAGGCTTGCCCTGGTCCTCCCACTCCCTGAGGGACCCCTGCTAAGGGAACCTGGTCTCCCACCCTAAGGCCAGGACCTGGAGCTCTATGAAGGCATCTAGTAGTGGACTCAGCCCAGCTCCTGGCAGGGGGTGGAAGTCAATGAAGTCAGGCAGTGAGAACAAATAGAAGGGCCAGACCCGTAGACTTGTTTTTGTTTGTTTGTTTGTTTGTTTTGAGATGGAGTCTCACCCTGTCACCCAGGCTGTAGTGCAATGGTGCGATTTCGGCTACTGTAACCTCCACCTCCCGGGTTCAAATGATTCTCCTGCCTCAGCCTCCTGAGCAGCTGGGATTACAGGCAACTGCCACCATGCCTGGCTAATTTTTGTATTTTTAGTAGAGACTAAAAATGGCCAGGCTGGTCTTGAACTCCTGACCTTGTGACTTGCCCACCTCCCAAAGTGCTGGGATTACAGGCATGGGCCACTTCACCCGGCCTTTTGTTTTTTTGTTTTTGCCTTTTGTTTTGAGACGGAGTCTTGCTCTGTCACCCAGGCTGGAGTGCAGTGGCACCATCTTGGCTCACTGCAGCCTCTGCCTCCCAGGTTCAAGCACTTCTCCTGCCTCAGCCTCCCCAGTAGCTGAGATTACAGGTAAGCACCACCATGCTTGGCTAATCTTTGTATTTTTAGTAGAGATGGGGTTTCACCATGTTGGCCAGGCTGGTCTTGAACTCCTGACCTCAAGTGATCCACCCACCTTGGCCTCCCAAAGTGCTAGGATTATAGGCATAAGCCACCGTGCCCGGCCCAAACCTGGGTTTGAATTCTGTTTTCCTGCAAGCTACTCAGCCTCTCTGGGAATCACTTTTATTATTCATAAGGTAGAGAAGGTACCTCCTATGTTATGGGTTGTTAATGGTAATAGATTGCCACTTTCGAGGCTCAGTACGTGCCTGGAGGCCTGCTAAGCTCTTTGTATATACTGAGTGCTTGTCATTCAAGCTCTGCCAGGTGGCTAAGATGAGATTTGAACCCAGTACATTCTGACTCCAGAGCTTATGACTCTGAAAGCCTATATGCAAAAGCACTAGGGATTTGGAGCTTGAAGAGGACAGGGCCACCGAGTCTCAGGCCCTAGTTTATCCTACACTGCAGCCCCTCCTCCTGTCTCATAGACAATCAAGAAGATTGCAAACGGGGGCTCAGGACAGGAGCCCAAACCAAATCAACCACTTTCCTGTTTTTTGTTGCATGTTTCTACTTCCTGAAGAGAGGTGGTGAGCAAGCAAACTGCATTTGGCTTTGTGTGTGTGTGTGTGTGTGTTTTGTTGTTGTTGTTGTTTGGAGACAGGGTCTCACTTTGTCACCCAGGTTGGAGTGCAGTGACATGATCTTGGCTCACTGCAGCCTCGACCTCCTGGGCTCAAGTGATCCTCCTGTGTCAGCCCTCCAAGCCAAATAGCTGGGATACAGGTGCGTGCCACTATGCACAGCTAATTTTTTGTATTTTTTGTAGAGACAGGGTTTTGCGATGTTATCCAGGCTGATGCATTTGCTTTTTGATGAGTTGATTGCCACCTTCAGTGTGAGTAGCGTTTGAGGGGCCATCTTGGGACTAGCCACGCACCTTGGTTTGTCTTTAGACCTACGCACCATCCCTTTTCCAGCTGGCTATAGCCAAGTTAATGCCCGTGTCACCTCCCTAACAGAGCACAGTTCATGGATGTTATGATGGGGCATGAGGAGGTGCATCAGCAGTTGGAGTCACATGTGTTAAAATATAACCAAGGCTGGGCGCGGTGGCTCACACCTGTAATCCCAGCACTTTAGGATGCTGAGGTGGGCAGATCATGAGGTCAGGAGATTGAGACCATCCTGTCTAACACGGTGAAACCCCATCTCTACTAAAAACACAAAAAATTAGCCGAGTCTGGTGGCACGCGCCTGTAGTCCCAGCTACTTGGGAGGCTGAGGCAGGAGAATCGCTTGAACCTGGGAGGCAGATGTTGCAGTGAGCCGAGATCGCGCCACTGCACTCCAGCCTGGGTGACGGAGAGAGACTCCATCTCAAAAAAAAGAAAAGATAACCAAGGCCTGGCGCGATGGACCTCGCCTGTAATCCCAGCACTTTGGGAGGCCAAGGTGGGCAGATCACAAGATCAGGAGATCAAGACCAGCCTGGCCGGCCGGGCGCGGTGGCTCAAGCCTGTAATCCCAGCACTTTGGGAGGCCGAGACGGGCGGATCACGAGGTTAGGAGATCGAGACCATCCTGGCGAACACGGTGAAACCCCGTCTCTACTAAAAAAAATACAAAAAACTAGCCGGGCGTGGTGGCGGCGCCTGTAGTCCCAGCTACTCGGGAGGCTGAGTCAGGAGAATGGCGGGAACCCGGGGGGCGGAGCTTGCAGTGAGCTGAGATCCGGCCACTGCACTCCAGCCCGGGCGACAGAGCCAGACTCCGTCTCAAAAAAAAAAAAAAAAAAAAAAAAAAAAAAGACCAGCCTGGCCAACAGGGTGAAACCCCTGTCTCTACTAAAAAAGTATAAGATTAGCCGGGCATGGTGGTATGTGCCTGTAATCCCCGCTATTTGGGAGGCTGAGGCAGGAGAATTACTTGAACCCGGGAGGTGGAGGTTGCAGTGAGCTGAGATCGTGCCACTGCACTCCAGTCTGGGCGACAGAGCAAGACTCTGTCTCAAAAAAAAAAAAAAAGAAAAAGAAAAAGAAAGAGAGAGAGAGGTGATGAGAAGCTCATTTGATCCTCATCAGATAGGCTCATGCTGGTGAAGACACGGGGACGCAGGAATTCTGGTCCTGGCAGGAGAGTGAACTGGTGCGGCCATTGTTGAGAGTTCGCAACCCATGCCCAGGTAATTCCATTTCCAGGAACATGCTCCAGAGCAGCTTGCACACAGGCAGACAAAGACACTTGCTTGAGGATATTCCTCCTGAAAGCATTTATTTGTGCTGGCCAAGGGATGGAAACAACTGAGTGTCCACTCGTAAAAGAATGGGTAGGTTACTGATAACATAGGCAAATAATGAAACCCCATGCCGCAGCTCCATGGAATAAATGAGAATGATGTGCTTTAGCTCTAGAAGATGGTAAAAATGGAATGCCAAACAAGAAGTCCTGCAAATCCTACCTATGAATGCTGCAGTATATGATTTCATGGACACACACACACACTGACGACAGAAGAATGTTTGCCTGTGGGAGAGGGGAGAGAGACGGGAGTGGGTGTGAGAAAATGGGTGGAAGAATCGAAAACAAAAGAAACACACCCGAGGACCCACGTGTGGTCTCTCGTGATTGTGAGCTGAGCTGATGGTCGTGATTGACCTAGTTCCGAGCATCTGAGGTCCAAAGCGACAAAGAAAAGAAGTGGGGGGGGGGCGAGGACTTCGATGAGCTTTTTATAAGGCTCAGAAATGGTTGGATGTTTGGGGATTTTCCAAACTAGGCCAACAAATACGTCATTAAACTGTATCGGAATTGGTTACTGGGATCCTGCTGGGCCAGGCGCATTCCAGGTGTGTAGTGTGGCTGTCTCACTGTATCCTCACAGCCCCACCTTGAGGTGTCACATCCCCATTTCACAGGGGGCTCAGAGAGGTGGGGTGAGCTTCCCCAGGCCACCGACTTGCAGTGTCAGCCCGGCCTCTGCCATCTGCCTCCCAGCCCAACCAGGTCATCCTGGCACACTGTGGGGTTCTGAAAATACATTTCTCCGGGATGGCCTGGAGGTGGTGCTGCTGCAGCTGGTCCAGGACAGGTGAGCAGCCTGAGCCTGCGAGATGGGGTGGAGACAGATCCTCAGGGAATGTTGGAGTGTCCCCCTAGGCTTGGGCGGGGCCCTGCTCCCCAGTTCTGGGGGCAACAGAGATGCAGGAAGAAGATCCAGGCATTCATTCCCAGCCAGGAGAACTTCTCCCTGGAATTCAGAAGCCTGTGGTCCATTCTTCGCCCTCCCCCAGCTCCCAGGAGAGGGACTGAACATCCTCCAGGAAGGAGACCAAAGACCCGGGCTCTGGCCGGGTGCATTGGCTCATCCCTGTAATCCCAGCACTTTGGGAGGCCAAGGCTGGTGGATCACAAGCTCAGGAGTTCGAGACCAGCCTGGCCAATATGGTGAAACCTCCGTCTCTACTAAAAATACAAAAATTAGCTGAGCGTGGTAGTGGGCGCCTGTAGGGAGGCTGAGGCGGGAGAATCTCTTGAACCCCGGAGGTGGAGGTTAAAGTGAGCCAAGATTGCACTACTGCACTCCAGCCTGGGTGACAGAGGGAGATTCTGTCTCAAAAAACAAACAAACAAACAAAAAAACCTGGGCTCCATGAAGATAGCTCAGGGTCAGGATTCCAGGAATGTGTGCACAAAAACCTGGGTCTGCATGTGACAGGAACCCCCCCAATCCTGTCTTGTCTTGTCTTGTCTTGTCTTGTCTTGTCTTGTCTTGTCTTGTCTTCTCTTCTCTTCTCTTCTCTTCTCTTCTCTTTCTTTCTTTCTTTCTTTCTTTCTTTCTTTCTTTCTTTCTTTCTTTCTTTCTTTCTTTCTTTCT
Organism: Macaca thibetana thibetana; assembly: GCF_024542745.1. Lineage (NCBI taxonomy): Eukaryota > Metazoa > Chordata > Mammalia > Primates > Cercopithecidae > Macaca > Macaca thibetana. The sequence continues at coordinate 11,815,617 of NC_065592.1, forward strand.
TTCTCCTTCCTTCCTTCCTTTTTCTTTTTCTTGTTTTGAGATGGAATCTTGCTCTGTCACCCAGGCTGGAGTGCAGTGGCTTGATCTCGGCTCATTGCAACCTCTGCTTCCTGGATTCAAGCGATTCTCCTACCTCAGCCTCCCGTGTAGCTGGGATTAGAGGTGTGTGCCACAATGCCCGGTTAATTTTTTTTTGTACTTTTAGTAGAGACAGGGTTTCACTATGTTGGCCAGGCTGGTCTTGAACTCTTGACCTCCAGTGATCCACCCGCCTCGGCATCCTAAAGTGCTTGGATTACAGGCATGAGGCACCATGCCCAGCCCAGACCAAGTGTTTTTCCTGCTGCTTATCTCTCCGAAAAAGAGCTGGCCCTGGCAAGAAACAGATGCCCTGCACAGGGACACATCTGCCTCGCAGGCACTGAAAGGGAGGGAAAGCTGGCAGTGGGGTGGGGGCAAGTCAGCTGCATCTGTTTCTTCTGTGATGGGGCAAGGGGAAGGCACAGTCAGCTGCTCCTCCAGCATCCCACTGGCACAGCCTGAGACAAAGGCGTGGGTGCAGGCAGTTTATTTGGGATGTGATTCTAGGATGAAGGGTGACAGGGAAAGAAGAATGAGGGAAGGAAGGAGAAAAAGTCGGGGCAAGGATGCCTCACTGAGTTCGCAGCTTCTATAGCAGGGGCTCCACTCCTCCAGGGCTGCCGTGAAGGGTATAGACGCCTCCAAGAATGATCTGCCAAGAGGATGGGCAGGGGGATGTCCTGGGGCACCCACTCCCTGCATTTCCAGGTCTCACTGGAATACAGGCTGAGCACACAGCCATGGTGTTGCAGCAAGGGAGAGACACATGGAGTTTGCTAGAGGTGACATTGTTAGCATGGAGGAGTCTGCGCTTGTGTGGAACTGTCCACAGCAGCTGCAGCTGAAATCCGGGACAAGTGGAGAGGATGGGACACAGGACCCTGGCGTCCCAGAAATGTGCCTCGATGCTCCCTCCACCTCAGGGTCAGGAACTATTACTGCAGCCCTTCCCTCCTAGAGCGCAGGACTCTCTCCTGAGCCCCCAGTCTGCAGACACAATTGGTCCATTGATCGACATTTGGCTCTCCAGATGCCTCACAGTTTCCTCAAACCGAGAGACCAAAACCAAACTCAGGACCTTCATGTCAAACCAGCCTCCCTTCTAATTATCCATCCCAGCATCCACTCAGGTGCCTAAGTGGACAAGCTGAGACCCACCCTTGAATTCTCTGCCTCTGTCATGCTCCACCTCTAGTCACCAATTCCTGTGAATTCCATTCACCTGCCTGTTTTTCTCTTCCTCCAGCCTGCCCATCCTTCCTTCCTTCCCTCTTTCCCTCCTTCCCTCCTTCCTTCCTTCCTTTCCTCCTTCTCTCCCTCCCTCCTTCCTTTTGTCCTTCCCTATCAAATTAGCCCAGATTAAAAAGAACAAAGCTCGCTGGGTGCAGTGGCTCATGCCTGCACACCTGTAATCCTGGCATTTTGGGAGGCCGAGGTGGGAGTTTGAGACCAGCCTGGCTAACATGGTGAAACCCCATCTCTACTAAAAATACAAAAATTAGTTAGGCATGGTGGTGGGGGCCTATAATCCCAGCTACTTGGGAGGCTGAGGCAGGAGAATCGCTTGAACTTGGGAGCTGGAGGTTGCAGTGAGCCAAGATTGTGCCACTGCACTCCAGCCTGGGTGACAGGGCGAGACTCCATCTCAAAAAAACAAAACAAAACAAAACAAAAACCAAAAAACCTTTTGGAAGCAAACATAGCAGGATACATCAGTAGTCACAAATGGTGTTACCTTTTAGCCTAGTTAATCCACTTCAAAGAATCTATCCTGAGAAAATAAAGATATTCACGGCAGCAGTGTTTATCCTAGCAAAAACAAAATAAGGCAAGACAACTAACGACAATAGCAAAAAGTTGGCCACAACCTAGACGTGAATGCTTCGGTAATGGTTAATTTCTCCGCGGTCCACCTTCTTCATGCTAGGCATCCTTCAGGGCTATTGTTCTCTGGGCATCTGCCCTGTGGTATCTTTGCTTCTCGTGCTACCTGCTGTCTGCTAAGGTAACCCTGGAAAGAGGGCGTGGGAGGTAATTAAGATTAGATTAGGTCATGAGGGTAGGGCCCTTATTACAGGATTAATGCCTTATAAAAACAGGAAGAGGCTGGGCGTGGTGGCTCACGCCTGTAATCCCAGCACTTTGGGAGGCTGAGGCGGGTGGATCACCTGAGGTCAGGAGTTGGAGACCAGCCTGGCCAACATGGTAAAATCCCACCTCTACTAAAAATACAAAAATTAGCTGGGCGTGGTGGTGCACGCCTCTAATCCCAGCTATTTGGGAGGCTGAGGCGGGAGAATGGCTTGAATCCAGGAGGCAAAGGTTGCAGTGAGCCGAGATGGCGCCACGGCACTCCAGCCTGGTTGACAGAGTGAGACTCCATCTCAAAAAACAAACAACAAACAAACAAAACAGGAGGAGATACTGGATGTCTCTCTCCTCTCTGCCACGTGAGGGCACAGTGAGAAGACAGCTGTTTGCAAGAGGAATTGGACCCTCACCAGACACCTGATCTTGGACTTCCCAGCTCCATAACTGTAAGAAATAAATGTTGTGGCCAGGCACGGTGGCTCACCCCTGTAATCCCAGCACTGTGGGAGGCTGAGACGGGCGGATCACCAGGTCAGGAGATCGAGACCACCCTGGCTAACACGGTGAAACCCCGTCTCTACTAAAAATACAAAAATTAGCCAGGCGTGGTGGCGGGCGCCTGTAGTCCCAGCTACATGGGAGGCTGAGGCAGGAGAATGGCATGAACCCGGGAGGCGGAGCTTGCAGCGAGTGGAGATGGTGCCACTGCACTCCAGCCTGGGCGACAGAGCGAGACTCTGTCTCAAAAAAAAAAAAAAAAGGAAAGAAAGAAATGTTGTTTTAGTCCTCCAGTCTATGGTAATTTGTTACAGCAGCCTGAGCTGAGACACTTTCTTTTTTTTTTTTTTTTTTTTTTTGAGGCGGAGTTTCGCTCTGTCTCCCAGGCTGGAGTGCAGTGGCCGGATCTCAGCTCACTGCAAGCTCCGCCTCCCGGGTTCCCGCCATTCTCCTGCCTCAGCCTCCCGAGTAGCTGGGACTACAGGCGCCCGCCACCTCACCCGGCTAGTCTTTTTTGTATTTTTTAGTAGAGACGGGGTTTCACCATGTTAGCCAGGATGGTCTCGATCTCCTGACCTCGTGATCCGCCCGTCTCGGCCTCCCAAAGTGCTGGGATTACAGGCTTGAGCCACCGCGCCCGGCCGAGCTGAGACACTTTCAAAGCTCCCCCCTTCTATACCAAACCTTACCCCTTAGTTCTAATGGAATAAGATTTGGCATAGAAGGGCGGAGTTTGATGCATTCTAATTGCTTAATTAATTTCTCTCATCCAAGAGAATTTAAATTAAAATTAAATTTTCTCCTTAAAGGAAGAATAGTGAAAAAAAGGGTGAGAGACGCCATGCTAAACTAGGGTGACACAGCGGCTACCGAGTCAGACATGGTCCCTCACTCTGCAGAGCCCACATGGTGGCAGGGAAGGCAAACATTACATTATTACATGATGACTAAGTGAAAGTAGCCGGACCCAAAAGGCCGTATACTATAGAGTTCACTTATATGGTATCCTGTAAAAGGCAAAATTATAATTACAGAAATCAGAACTGTGGTTCCAGGAGCTGAGCTCTGAGGGGTGAGCAGAGATTGCTATTGTCATGTAGCAAATGTTGGCAGAGGGCAAAAGTGCCTACCAAGAGGCTGTTGAAATAGTCCAGGTAAAATAGGACAGTTCCTTAAACTAGGGTAACAGTAGTGGAGATGGACAAATGTGGACAGAGTCTAGAAATATTTGGGAACTAAAATCAACTGGACTTGGTGGCCAGTTGGACACATGAGATGGGGAGAGCCAGGGGGCCGGGGGCCTCTGGCTTCTGGCTTGGCCAACCGGTTGTATGGTGGCATCTTCTGAAATAGAGAACCCCTGGAGAAGGGTCAGGTTAGTCGGGGGAGACCCTGTGTTCATTTTCTCCAAGTGGAACTTGAAAGTATCTAGGAAGAGAACAAGTGTGGTTAAGGAGGCACCATCATGCTTCTCTCTGTCCAGAGGAAAGTTCCTGAACCCCAGACCATATCTAATGGGATCAGGGATGAACCAGCTGGGCTGGGGAGAGCCAGTTCAGCAACCTGAGGTTTGAAATGAAACACAGATGGAAGGAGAGGAGATGGACATAGGGACCACAGGACGGAGACTCGTTCCCTGAAGGACACACGCTCGTGTTGCTGACACCTCAGCATGGCCCCGGTTCCTGCCCACTCTGGAGTCTGGCTGTCCAGTTTTTCCTTGGATTCTGTGAGATAATCTAACATTCTCCCAAAAGTCCCTGTTTTTGATTAAACTAACCTGAATGAGTTTCTACTCTTTGCAACTTCTTTTTTTTTTTTTTTTTTTTTTTTTTTTTTGAGACCGAGTCTCGCTCTGTCGCCCAGGCTGGAATGCAGTGGCCTGATCTCAGCTCACTGCAAGCTCCGCCTCCCAGGTTTACGCCATTCTCCTGCCTCAGCCTCCCAACTCTTTGCAACTTCTAAGACCACCACAGAGACCAAACATGGCTGTTTGATATCTGTGCCCTTTTTGAAAGCTCTCTTGGTCTATTTGCCAGATCGTCCACCAGCATTTTAATTAGCTTTATAGTATTTAACTTTGTAAGGCAAGCCCCCCATTATGCTCCTTTTACTTCCCGAATTTCTTGACTATTCTGTGCAATCATTGCACCAAATGAACTATAGAATCAGTCTCTCAAGATAAAAAAATTCATGTGGAGATTTTCACTGAAATCACATCAAATTTATAGATTATTTGAGGGAGCATTGACACTTTTACAATACAGTTCAGGAACAAGATCAGTTTCTCCAATGATTCAAATCTTTTTTTAATGCCTTTCATTCAACTCCCGAGTATATCTTTGCACATTATTTTGCTAAGCGTGTTCTTTTTTTGTTCCCCTGATGCATTCGAACGTGTTATTGCCGGCGTAGAGAACAGGCATTGATCTTGATATATTTATCACCTTGTGTCAGCTTCTACAGTCAATGCTGTGATTAGTTCTTATAGGTTTCAGTTTCTTTCGACTTCTCAGGGTGAGCAAACACATTATCTATAAATAACGAGAATTTTGTTTCTGCCATGCCATGGGTTATCTTATTCACGTGACTGGTACCTCTAGAATAAAGGCAAGTGACAGTTGTGATAGCAGACACTTTTGAAATGTTGCTGCCTTGAATAGAAAGACCCTAATGTGATATTTCCAAAACTGTCATCTGAAGAACACAGATCAGAGGATGCTAATAGTTGTATTGAGGATGAAAAGTGTTCTGGGTCCAAATAACTTTAGAATATACCGGGTTAAACAAAGACAAATTTGTTTCTTTAATAGTAATCAGAAAATTTGACATTGACTTGCCTCGTGGATGTGGAAGAAGGAGATATACTAAGTAGCATGTCTTGAACTAATTTGACCACTGACATTTACATGCTGCGCCCTTCTTGTTCAACATCTCCTGTTAAGTAGTGTTCTACAGGGCAGTACTGGAACTGCTGTTCTAAGAATTCACCGCGAAGTATGATGGTTGCTGTGATTTCTGGAAAAAGAGTTGTTAGGTAAATAGACGAGTACTTTCTATAGTGGTAAGACTATTTTCTTCAATTCCTGGTTTATTGAGAGTTTTTTTAAAATTAGGAATAGAAGTTAATTTGATCAAATGGTTGTTAAATGTCTATGGAAATGGTCAACAATTTTCCTCTTGTATTGAGTGACTGATTTTTTTTGGAGACCGACTCCTGCCCTGTCGCCCATGCTGGAGTGCAGTGGTACGTTCTCTGCTCACTGCAACCTCTGCCTCCCAGGTTCAAGCGATTCTCCTGCGTCAGCCTCCTGAGTGGCTGGGATTACAGGTGTGAGCCGCCACGCCTGGCCTTGAAATTATTTTTTAAATGAATACTTAGTTGAATGCTGTGTATCAAATACTTAACTAAATTCTTCAAATGAATAATTTAAATTGACTCCTCCCATCCCTCTGAATTAGGTATTATTATTTCCATTTTATAAACTAGAAGACAACCAGAGAGGTTACATCACTTACCCAGGTTACCCAGCTAGTTCCTAGTGAGTAGTGAAGTCAGGTTCAAAACCTGGCAGTTTACGTCCAAAACCCATGTTCTGGAGTGAAACCAACTCTACCCTTTGCTTCCAGGAATAAATTTGATAATAGTGTGCTACCCTTTTTACTCGATTCTGTTTGCTCACATGTTTTTTAGAATTTTTGCAGGTAGGTGACATTTTTCAACAAAGTTTTCTTTTTTTGTGCTTTGTTTTGTTTTGGTGTCAGGATTATCCAAGATTCATAAAACAAATTGAAAATTTTCCATATATTTTAATGCTTTTTAGTACTTCGAAAACATTTTAAGGAATTTAGGCAATATCTGTTTGTCAAATGTTTGCTACTTCACCTGTAAAACCATCTGGCCTGGGGCCTTTAACAATTACCTTAAACTTGTTACATTATTAATCATTTCTGGTTTCTCACTATTGAGTCCATTTGAGTCATTTATATTTTGCTGAAGTAATTATTCTGTCTACCTAGAGAAGTTCAGATTTATTAGAATAATAAAACATAGTTTTAGCTTATGATTTAAAAAACTCTCTGTATCTTTTTCTCTCTTTTAAAGATCTAATCTTAGGGTTGGGTGCTATGGCTCATGTCTGTAATCCCAGTGCTTTGGGAGGCTGAGGCAGGAGGATCGCTTGAGGCCAAAAGTTTGAGACCAGCTTGGGCAGCAGAGTGAGACCCCGTCTCTACAAAAGGAAAGAAAAAAGAAAAGAAAAGAAAACAAAAGAAAAGAAAACAAAAGAAGAAAAGGGAAAAAATATCTCATCTTCCTCGTGATGTATTTTTGTGTTTTCTTTTCATTTCTTCATCAGAATTATAAAAAACGTAATAGTAGTAGAAGTAGAGAAATATCATAGCAAATATTTATAAAGTGTTTGCTCTGTGCCAAGCACTGTTCTAAGCTATACTAACTCAATTTTCATAACAACTTTATGAGTTAGGGGCTACTATTATCTAATTTTACAAATGAAGGAATTGAATCACAAAATTAGTAAGTGCTTTGTCTAAGGGTACACAGCTAATAAATGTGGAGCTGGGATTTAAACCTAGGCAATTTCTACTTTTATGTTTCTACTTTTATATTAATTTATGCTTTCTATTTTTAAATTTTTCTTCTTCTAATTTTTTGAGACAAATGCTTGGTTTCTTTATTTGTAATCTTTTTTCTTTGTTAATAAAATTATTTAAGGTCATAGAGTAAGTATGAATAAAAATAACCCATGGGCTCTGATATTATTGATCTTTAGAAAGAACCAGCTTTGGCTGGGTGCGGTGGCTCACGCCTGTAATCTCAGCACTTTGGGAGGCCAAGGTGGGCGGATCACGAGGTCAGGAGATCGAGACCATCCTGGCTAACACGGTGAAACCCCGTCTCTACTAAAAATACAAAAAATTAGCTGGGCTACTAAAAATACAAAAAATTAGCTGGGCATGGTGGCGGGCGCCTGCAGTCCCAGCTACTCGGGAGACTGAGGCAAGAGAATGGTGTGAATCCGGGAGGCGGAGCTTGCAGTGAGCTGAGATGGCGCCACTGCACTCCAGCCTGGGAGACAGAGCGAGATGCCGTCTTAAAAAAAAAAAAAAAGAAAGAAAGAACGAAATGAACCAGCTTTTAATTTTAATTAATTAATTAATTTATTTGAGACGGAGTCTCACTCTGTCGCCCAGGCTGGAGTGCAGTGGCGTGATCTCTGCTCACTGCAACCTCCGCCTCTCAGGTTCAAGCAATTCTCTGCCTCAGCCTCCCGAGTAGCTGGGATTACAGGCACCTGCCACCATGCCTGGCTGATTTTTTTGTATTTTTAGTAGGGACGGGGTTTCACCATCTTGGCCTGGCTGGTCTTGAACTCCTGATCTCGTGATCCACCCACCTTGGCCTCCCAAAGTCTTGGGATTACAGGCTTGAGCCACTGCGCCCAGCCCAGCTTTTTATTTTATTGATTATCTCTATTGCTTTTCTGTTCTTGATTTCATTGATTTATGCTCATAATAATTTTCTTCCTTTTTTGTTTTGAGTTTAATTTGGTCTTTTTCTAATCTCTCAAGATGGAAGCTTATATATTTCATTTGATACCTTTCTCTCTTTTTTTGAGACAGGGTCTCTCTCTGTCACCTAGGTTGGAGTGCAGTAGCCTGATCACAGCTCACTATAGCCTCGACTTCCCTGGACACAGGCTCCTGCCCCAGCCTCCCGAGTAGCTGGGATCACAGGTGCGTGCTACCACGCCCAGCTAATTTTTGTATTTTTTTGTACAGGTGGACTTTTGCTATGTTGCCCAGGTTGGTCTCAAACTCTTGGGCTCAAGCAATTTGTCCACCTTTGCCTTTCAAAGTACTAAGATTACAGGCATGAGCCATGGTACCCAGTCTACTACCTTTCTTTAGTTTTCTAATATGAGCACTTAATGCTATGAATTTCCCTCTAGGCAATGTTTTAGCTGCATCTCACAACTTTTTGTATTGTAATAAAACACATATACATCAGAAGAGAAGGTAAGAAATTTTTAAAAACACACACATAGCTTAAGATCTATAGTATTAACAAATTTTTAAATATACATAAAACAGTACAGTATTGCTAACCATTGTTGGATAACATATCTGGAACTTTTTCATCTTGCGTGACTGAAACTCTATACCCATTGCACAGAAGCTCCCTATTTCGCCTTTTCCACAGTCCCTGGCAACCACAATTTTCCCACAAAATTTTGTATGTAGTATTTTTATTTTCACTAAATTCAAAATATTTTCTTTTTTTGAGATGGAGTCTTGCTCTGTCCCCCAGGTTGGAGTGCAGTGGCGCAATCTCGATCTTGGCTCACTGCAACCTCTACCTCCCGGGTTCAAGCAATTCTCCTGCCTCAGCCTCCCAAATAGCTGGGATTACATGGGCATGCCACCATGCCCGCTAATTTTTGTATTTTCAGTAGAGACAGGGTTTCGCCATGTTGGCCAGGCTGGTCTCAAACTCCTGACCTCAAGTGATCCTCCTGGCATAAGGCCTCCCAAAATGCTGAGATTACAGGTGTGAGCCATTGTGCCTGGCCCAAAACATTTCCTAAATTTCCCTTGAGACTTTCTTTTTGAGCCAGGGGTTACTTAGAAGTATGTTATTTAATTCTAAAATATTTGAGGATTTTAAAAGATAGCTTCCTGTTATTGGTTTTTGGTGTAATTATTTTATGGTCAGAGGACATTATATTCTCTCTATTCTTTTACAAGTGTTAAGGTTTGTTTTATAGCCCAGAATGCAGTTTATCTAGATGAATGTTTTACTCACACTTGAAAGAATGTATGTGCTGCTCTTGTTGAATGGAGTGTTCTATAAATATCAGTTAGGGCGCATTGGTTGAGACTGATGTTCAGATCCTCCATATCCCTGCTAATTTTTGTTTATTTTTTCTGTTGGAGTGTTTAACTCACCAATTGTAATAGTGGATTTCTCTATTTCTCATTTTAGTTCTCTCAGTTTTTGCTTCGTGCTTCTCGAAGCTCTGTTGTTACATGTATAAACCTTTAGGATTTTTATATCTTCTCGGTGAATTAACTTTTTTTTTTTTTTTTTTTTTTTTGAGACAGAGTCTGGCTCTGTCGCCCAGGCTGGAGGGCAGTGGCTGGATCTCAGCTCACTGCAAGCTCCGCCTCCCGGGTTTTCGCCATTCTCCTGCCTCAGCCTCCCGAGTAGCTGGGACTACAGGCGTCCGCCATCTCACCCGGCTAGTTTTTTGTATTTTTTAGTAGAGATGGGGTTTCACCATGTTAGCCAGGATGGTCTTGATCTCCTGACCTCGTGATCCGCCCGTCTCGGCCTCCCAAAGTGCTGGGATTACAGGCTTGAGCCACCGCGCCCGGCCTTTTTTTTTTTTTTTTTTTTTTTGAGACAGTCTTGCTCTGTCACCGAGGCTGGAATGCAATGGTACCATCTCGCCTCACTGCAACCTCCCACCTCATGGGTTCAAGAGATTCTCTTGCCTCAGCCTCTTGAGTAGCTGGGATTACAGGCACATGCCACCACACCTGGCTAATTTTTTCATTTTAAGTAGAGACAAGGTTTCACCATGTTGGCCAGGCTGGTCTTGAACTCCTGGGCTCAAGAGATCCACCCACTCCGACCTCCCAAAGTGTTGGAATTACAGGCATGAGCCACACACCTAGCCTTAACCTTTTTATTATTATGTAATATCTCTCTTTGTCCCTGGTAATATTGCTTGTTTTGAAGTCTACTTTGTCTGATATTAATATAGCCACTCCAGCTGTCTTTTGATCGGTATTTACATGGTTTAACCTTTTCTATCGTTTTACTTTTAATCTATCTATGTAATTATATTAAGGTGGGTTTGATGTAGAGAGCATGTAGTTGGGTCTTGTGTAAATGTGTGTATGTGTGTGTTCAATCCAATCTGATAATGTGTCTTTTTTTTTTTAGATAGTCTTGTTCTATCACCCAGGCTGGAGTGCAGTGGCACGATCTCGGCTCACAGCAACTTCCACCTCCTGGATTCAAGCGATTCTTGTGCCTCAGCCTCCCAAGTAGATGGGATTACAGGCACACATGACTATGCTTGACTAATTTTTGTATTTTTAGTAGAGATTCAGTTTCGCCATATTGGCCAAGCTGGACTTGAACTCCTGGCCTCAAGCGATCCACCCACTTCAGTCTCTCAAAGTGCTGGGATTACAGGCATAAGCCACTGCACCCAGCCAGTGTTGTCTTTTAATTGGTGTGTTTAGACCAGTCTTCTGGCTTTTGCAATAGCACAGGTGGCTAAAACTCTAGGAGAATCTATTGTATAGCTCCACATGGCTTTGGCCATCCTCAGGGTAATGCAGAGAGAGAAAAGAAAGAGAAAAAGCAAGGGCGATTCCCCCCTCACACACCCTATTCCTGGTTCATCTGGCAAGAAAGATGGGTTTTCTTTGGGGGTTTTGGGTGTCTGTGCCACCACCCCTGCCACCATAGTGTAGCTTTCTGAGTGGTTCACCCTTAGGACAGATCGAAAGAGAGAAAAGAGAAAAAAAGATACTATATACTCTGTAACTCACAAGAGGCTGCTTTTTCAATTCTCCGTTCAGGAAGATGGGTTTCTCTTGGAGGTTTTGTTGCCTGCGCCTGCTACACAGTTCCAGATTTGGGCCACCCTCGGGTCAAAGCTGGATGATAAAAGAGGAACACAACCCTGGAAACTCACCCCATTTAGGGTCTTTCTTCAAGTTTTTGCCCCTCTTGCCAATCTACTTGTTATTTCCTGAATCCTCAGGCAGTGCTTTTTGTATTTTGTCCAGATCTTTTAGTTGGCAGTCAGTGGGACAGAGAGGCTGTGGTGACGCGCACTGCCTTGGCCAGCATCAGAACTCCAGTGTAGAATTCACAAATTGAATTGGTGTGTGACATAGTTACATATGCTTAAGCTATTACCGCGTACTTCTAAGTTGTTATTTATTTATTTATTTATTTATTTATTTTTGAGACGGAGTCTCGCTCCGTTGCACAGGCTGGAGTGCAGTGGCAAAATCTCAGCTCACTGCAACCTCTGCCTCCTGGGTTCAAGCGATTCTCCTGCCTCAGCCTCCCGAGTAGCTGGGATTACAGGTGCATGACACCACACCAGGCTAATTTTTGTTATTTTTAGTAGAGACAGTTGGTCTCTACTAACTGTTGGTCAGGCTGGTCTCAAACTCCTGACCTCAGGTGACCCACCCGTCTTGGCCTCCCAAAGCGCTGGGATTGCAGGTGTGAGCCACTGTGCCTAGCCTTTTTTTTTTTTTTTTTTTTTTTGAGATGGAATCTCACTCTGTCGCCCAGGCTGATGTGCGGTGGCGCGATCTTGGCTCACTGCAACCTCCGCCTCCCGTGTTCAAGCGATTCTCGTGCTTCATCCTCCCAGTAGCTGAGACTACAGGCGCCTGCCACCAGGCCCAGCTAATTTTTTGTATTTTTAGTAGAGATAGGATTTCACCAGTTGGTCAGGCTGGTCTCAAACTCCTGACCTCAGGTGATCTGCCCGCCTTGGCCTCCCAAAGTGCTGGAATTGCAGGCATGAGCCACTGTGTCTGGCCCTAAATTGTTCTTTAAAATGGCATGCCAATTTACATTACACTAAAGCTCTAAAAAATCTTCTCTTGATTTCCTTACCAACAACTGATATCCAACTTTCTATTTTTTCCCCAATCTATTGGGTGAAGAGAAATAGTATCTTGTTGATTTGATTCATGTTCTATGTTTGCTAGTGAAGTTGGAGCATCTTTTTATATATTTTCAGCCATTTATATATCCTCATTTGTAAAAAAAAAAAAAAAAAGTCCCTTTCAATCCTTTGCCCATTTTTCTATTTGGTCATTTGTCTTTTTATTATTGATTTGTTGAAATTGCCTATGTAGTTTCTACTCTTTGGAATTTATCAGGGTTTACTTTGAGACTCATTACTTAATCAATTTGCTTATATGTTCTGTGAGCATTGGAAAAAAAGGAATTCCCTGTTCAAATTCTACCTAGATATATTAAAACAATCTTGTTAATTTTGTTATTTAGATTGTCTTTATGATTTAAAAAATATCTGACCTGTTAAATTTTGAGTCAGGTGTTTTAAAATCTCCCACTCTGCATGCTTTTGTAAAATTCTCCTGGTTTTTCAATTTTTGCTTTTTGTTTGAGATGGAGTTTTGCTCTTGTTGCCCAGGCTGGAGTGCAATGGCACGATCTCAGCCCACTGCAACCTCTGCTTCCTGGGTTCAAGTGATTCTCCTGCCTCAGCCTCCCCAGTAGCTGGGATTACAGGCATGCGCCACCATGCCTGGCTAATTTTGTATTTTTAGTAGAGACTGGGTTTCTCCATGTTAGTCAGGCTGGTCTCAATCTCCCAACCTTGGATGACCCGGCCACCTCAGCCTCCCTAAGTGCTGGGATTACAGGCATGAGCCACCACGCCCGACCTCAATTTTTGCTTTTTGCTTTATATATTCTTTTCAGTATTTCTGCCCATGTATCTGTCTGATTCAGATTCATGGTTAATCAGCCACTCAGTGATTGAGCAGAAAGTCTGGGTCCTGTGAGGTGGCTCATGCCTATAATCCCAATGATTTGGGAGGAGGAGGCAGGAGGATCACTTAGGCCTAGGAGTTCAAGATCCTGTCTCTACAAAAAAAAAAAAAAAAAAAAAAGAGAGAAAGAAAAAGAAAAAAAAAATAGGAGTAGTGGCTTGCATTTGTAGTCCCAGCTACTCAGGAAGCTGAGGTAGGAGGATACTTGAGCCCAGGAGGTTGAGGCTGCAGTGAGCCGTGTTCATGCCACTGCACTTCAGCCTGGGAGTCAGAGTTAGACCCTGTCTCAAAAACAAAAAACAAAAGCACGAACTCTGGTGATAGGGTACATGGGTTCAAATCTTGGTTCTTCCCCTTACAAAATATGTAGGGATAGTGTAATTACTTAATCTTTCTAAGCTTTAGTTTCCTCATCTGTTAAATGGGGCAAAAAAGATAGCATTTACCTCACATAATTGTTATGAGATTAAATGAAATTATGTAAGTGTTCAACAAATGGCGATATTTTCTTGATGACTGGATATTTTATCAATACAAGTATTAAAAAAAAAAAATCTCAGCCAGGCATGGTGGTTCACGGCTGTAATCCCAGCACTTTGGGAGGATGAGGCGGGTGGATCACCTGAGGTCAGGAGTTCGAGACCAGCCTGGCCAACATGGTGAAACCCTGTCTATACTAAGATATAAAAATTAGCCAGGTGTGTTAGTGTGCACCTGTAATCCCAGTTACTCAGGAGGCTGAGGCAGGAGAATTGCTTGAACCCAGGAGGCAGAGGTTGCAGTGAGCCGAGTTCATGCCACTGCACTCCTGCCTGGGCGACAGAGCGAGACTCCGTCTCAAAAAAAAAAAAAAAAAAAAAAAAAAAATTCCCTCAGTTCTATTTAATGCTTTCCTTCCCTTGAATTACACTTTTCAAAATATGAACACTGCCACACACTCTTTCTTCTATTTGGATTTCCCTGGAATATATTTATTTTAGATTTTTCATAATTATTTAACTTTGGAAGGAATCCCTTGTAAAGCTTAATTGAGGTAGGCAGTCTCCAAAAGATGGCCACCATAAATCCTTCCTGTGCCTATCTCGTGCCTGATGGATCTGCCCGTTAGGAGGTGGGGTCTGTTTCTCCTCTTCTCCAATACAGGTGGCCTTATGTCTTGCCTTGACCAATAGCAAACAGAGGAAGTGGCATGACGTCAGTTCTAGACCTGGCCTTCAAGCAGTCAGGTGACTTCAGGTTGTGTTGGGGAAACCAGCCGCCATACTTTAATTAAACTGTGAGGAATATTAAACTGTGAGGCAGGCTAGACAGAGAGGCCACAGTGCAGGAGCACAGAGGCACCGAGTGAGTAAAACCTTGGACTGCTCAGCCCAGCCACCCGCAGGATGGAGCTTAATGAGTGAGCCCAGCCCATGCCCTGTGCAACAAAAGACGCCCGCCAAGCCATGCTGGCATCCCAGAGCTACAGAATCATGAGAAATAACAGTTCATTGTTGTTTTAAGTTTGGGGGTGGTTTGTTTACTCATCGGGAAATAACTGGAAGTAGTTTTTCTGTTTTATTTAATCTGAGAATCTTTGTTTTTTAATAGGAGAATTTAACATTAAAATTTTTTTCAGTTAATAATTGATCTTTTGGGGTTTTCCTTCCGGATGCAACAGTATGATCTTGTTTTTGACACCTTGGGTTACGTTTCTGTTTCTTTCACTGTAGTGTGGTTTCCATTTTTTTTTCCTTATTAGTTTGTACTGTAGTGCCTTGCTCTTTCTTCTTTTTCTGTCCCCCTTTTTGGGTAACTATATATGCTTTTCTACTAGTCTTTTTGATATAAAAAATTAACATTTAAAATTATGGTTCTATCAATGTCAAAAGTTAAGTGGTGCCTATAACCTCTCTCTTGCTCTTCAAATAAGAGTTGTCCTTTACAGGCCGGGCATGGTGGCTCGCACCTGTAATCCCAGCTCTTTGAGAGGCTGAGGCGGGTGGATCACCTGAGGTCAGGAGTTCGAGACCAGCCAGGTCAACATGGTCATACCCCGTCTCTACCGAAAATACAAAAATTAGCCGGGCATGTTGGCGTGTGCCTGTAATCCCAGCTACTTTGGAGGCTGAGGCAGGAGAATTGCTTAAACTTGGGTGGCGCAGGTTGCAGTGAGCCGAGATTTCACCACTGCACTCCAGCCTGGGCGACAGAGTGAGAATCTGGCTCAAAAAAAAAAAAAAAAAAGGAGAGTTGTCCTTTACAATGTCTTAATGCCTCTTTCCTTATCATCCACGCTTCAAAAGCATTATTAAATTAACAATAAGATAAATTACACATTATTATTTATTGTTCATGCCTCTTATATTTCAATAATCCTTTTTGAAAGATTGCATAAAATTCCACAACCACGTTGTCAGCCATTAAAATAAACTATCGGCTTCACAGTTTTGATTTCTTGCTCATGTTTCTTGTAGACCAAATTTTAAAAAATACCTTATTTTGACTAGATACTTCTTGAAGTAACTTTTTCAGAAAGGATATATTGGTGGTACAGGTCTGAACTGCTTTTGTCTTTTATGAACATTATTCTGACTGGGTATGGAATTCTAGCATCAAATAAAAAAATAAAAAGAATTCTAGCATCAAAATCCTTTTAGTTCCAGAACTCTGTAGAAGATGTCTTCTCTCTCACACTTAGTATGGTAAATTTGATATCCGCTGCCAATTTTTTATTCCTTTCCTTGTCAATAGCCTGTTTTGTGTATCTGTTTTGTCTATCACCCACTAAAGAGGGTGAACTACACGCAGCATTACTAAAAAGCAGCCCTTAGAAAATTCATATCTTGTGCCCCTCTCAAGAGGGCTTGGTGGTGGCATTCAGCCATGGGTCCCTAGAGGTCAGGGAGGAGATTTAAAATATTTAATAAGCAGTAGGGCAGCGGCACTGAAGCTGAACATCAGGGCAGTGCAGTGCCGCCAGGATGCCGCACAAGTGTGGCATCTCAACCCTGGCTGGCAGCCTCCTTTGAGCTGCTGTCCCCTGGCACGGTCCCCTTGTCTGGCTGCCTTCTCTGTAGTTCTTCTCTTCCCTGACTGACCCCTCTGTATTTACAGAATCCTGGTTTCTAATGTGCAAGTTTCTATGATTAAAATGCAGCAGCCACTGTTTTGCTGCTGTTACTCCTCTCTCTTTCCCATTAAAAAATCATTGCAGTTACAGAAGAAATACGTTAACAGACGTGCAAAAAATGAAAAGTGATTCCTTGAGCTCACTCCAAGGTAAGCACTGTTTAGTAGTTTAGTATGTCCTTTAAGAACTTTCGATGGGATGCAGTAGCACACAACTCTAATCCCAGCGCTTTGGGAGGCCAAGGCAGGTGGATCGCTTGAGCTCAGGAATTTGAGACCAACTTGGCAACATGGCAAAACCCCATCTCTACAAAAATTCAAAAATGAGCTGGGTGTGGTGGTGCACGCCTGTAGCCCCAACTACTCAGGAGGCTGAGGTGGGAGGATTGCTTGAACCCAGGAAGTGGAGATTGCAGTGAGCTGAGATCAGACTTTGTCTCAAAAAAAAAAAAAAAAGAACTTTGTCGATGCACACAACACTCACTTTTTTTCTTTTCCAAAATCGGAATCATACTAATTCTCAAGTTCTATAAATGTGTTGTTAACTGAGTCATATTGTGGACATTTTGCTAAGTGCACATTCATATCTACCTCGGTATCTCCCCCGCTCCGCCCCCCCGTTTTTTTTTTTTTTTTTTTTTTGAGACAGAGTGTCACTCTGTTGCCCAGGCTGGAGTGCAGTGGTGCGATCTGAGCTCATTGCAGCCTCCACCTCCTGGGTTCAAGTGATTCTCCTGCCTCAGCCTCCCGAGTAGCTGGGATTAACAGGCATGTGCCACCACACCTGGCTAATTTTTGTATATTTAGTAGAGATGGGGTTTCACCATGTTGGCCAGGCTGGTCTCAAACTCCCGACCTCATGATCCGCCCACCTCAGCCTCCCCAAGTGCTGGGATTACAGGTGTGAGGCAGCGTGCCTAGCCTACCTCACCCTTTTAAAACCTGAGTACTATTCCGTTTGTGTTTAAAATGCCACTGTCTAACAGAAATGTAATGTGAGTCTCACATGTAATTTTAATTTTCTCATAGCCATGTTGAAAAAAATTCAATGAAACAAGTGGAATTAATTTTAATAATATATTTTACTTAACTTAATGTGTCCAATATATTACAATTACAACATGTAAACAATATACAATTATGAACAACATAATTTACATTCTTTCAGAATATTAAGTCTTTGAAATCTAGCATGTATTTTACACTTACAGCGCATCTCAATTTAGAATAGCTATTTTTTTTTCTTAAGGAATGGGATCTTGCTCTGTTGCCTAGGCTAGCACGTAGTGACACAATTATAGCTCACTGCAGCCTCAAACTCCTGGGCTCAAGTGATCCTCCTGCCTCAATTCCCCAAGTAACTGGGATTACAGGGTACCTGACTAATTTTTTTTTTTAATTTTTTTTGTAGAGATGGTGTCTCACTTTGTTACCCAGGCTGGTCTCCAACTCTTGGCTTCAACCAATCTTCTCACCTTGGCCTCCCAAAGTGCTGAGATTACAGGCGTGAGCCGCCATGCTTGGCCCTGGACTAACCACACTTTAAGTGCTCAGTAGCCATATATGGCCTGTGGCCACTATACTAGGTGACATAGGCATCAACCGTAACTTATTTACCTGTGGGCCTGCTGATGGAAGTAAAGGTTGCTTCCGATTTTTGCTATTCTAAGCAATGCCACAGTAAACATTCTTATGCTTATCACATTATACATGCATGTGATTATTTCTTTTTTTTTTTTTTTTTTTTTTTGAGACGGAGTCACGCTCTGTCGCCCAGGCTGGAGTGCAGTGGCCGGATCTCAGCTCACTGCAAGCTCTGCCTCCCGGGTTTACGCCATTCTCCTGCCTCAGCCTCTCAAGTAGCTGGGACTACAGGCGCCCGCCACCTCGCCCGGCTAGTTTTTTGTATTTTTTAGTAGAGATGGGATTTCACCGGGTTAGCCAGGATGGTCTCGATCTCCTGACCTCGTGATCCGCCCGTCTCGGCCTCCCAAAGTGCTGGGATTACAGGCTTGAGCCACCGCACCCGGCCGCATGTGATTATTTCTTTAAGATAGATTTATAGAGCTGAAGCTTCTAGGTCAGAGAGCGTCTGCATTTTATAGTGTCGTAGATATAGCCAAATTACTCTCTCATAAGGCTAAACCAATTTATGCTTTCACCAGCAGTACATAAGAATGATGGTTTCCCCACACTCCGCCAAATTGGAGGGCATTTCTTTTAAACAGTTGGTTATCTGTACACTGGTGCAATGTGTTGCATCACAGAGCGGGAGATTCATTTTCAAAGCTGCATTTTCCCCAGTTGGTTACCATTATTGGTCAGATAGAGAATGTGTTGGGCTGTGTAGATGACAGAAAACCCAACACACGTTGGCTCAAACAAATAACTTATTTTCTCATGTAAAAATATGGAGAGAGGTGGCTGCTTACGGTGGTTGATCTTCAACCTCTCCTTATCCCTTCAAAGCTCTTTCTCTCTTTTGGCCAGGTGCGGTGGCTCATGCCTGTGATCCCAGCACTTTGAGAGGCCGAGGCGGGCAGATTACCTGAGATCAGGAGCTTGAGACCAGCCTGGCCAACAAGGGGAATCCCTGTCTCTACTAGAAATGCAAAAATTAGCCAGGTGTGGTGGCGGGCGCCTGTAATCCCAGCTACTCAGGAGGCTGAGGCAGGAGAACGGCTTGAACCCAGGAGGCAGAGGTTGCAGGGAGCCAAGATCAAAAACAAAACAAAACAAAACAAAAAACAAAAAAAACCTTTTCTCTCTTTCTAACTCAGTGTTCTTAGCAGGTGGGCCTCTCTCTCCTCATGACTGTCAACTTGCACTCACTTTTTTTAGGGTCACAAGGTAGCTGTCCACTCCAGACAGCATGTCTCTGTCCCTGGGAGGGTGGAGGAAAGGCAGATGACACCAGCTGCTTCTTACTCGGAAGCCACCTGGAATACTCACATTTCATTGTCAAAACTGGATCTCATGGCTATCCCCATTGCAAAAGAGCCTGGGAAAAAGAGTAACAGCTTTCTGGCCTATAGTGGATGGTGGCAAGGGTAAGTGAGATTGGCAATGGCTGATTGATTGGACAAAAACAGTGTGCTATACCATCTACCCCAATTATAGGTCTGAGGCCTTCATGTAAAGAATCCCATGGTTGAATTTAGGGCCACAGTCCTTGTTCTGGTCATAGCCCCTGGCTGCACTCATCAGCCTGACACCACCATGCCTGCCTTCTCATTGTAGTCTGCTTCAAAACACAAATTTCAGGGATCCTTCTGGGTCCCGCTTGTGGCTGGAGAAGAGGAGCTCCTAGGAAGAGTGCTTAGGCAAGGTGCAGTGGCTGACACCTGCAATCCCAGCATTTTGTGAGGCTGAGGCAGGTGGATTGCTTGAGCTCAGGAGTTTGAGACCAGCCCAAGGGCAACATAAGGAGACCCTGTTTCTATTAAAAAAAAAAAAAAAGGCCGGGCGCGGTGGCTCAAGCCTGTAATCCCAGCACTTTGGGAGGCCGAGACGGGCGGATCACGAGGTCAGGAGATCAAGACCATCCTGGCCAACACGGTGAAACCCCGTCTCTACTAAAAAAATACAAAAAACTAGCCAGGCGAGGTGGCGGGCGCCTGTAGTCCCAGCTACTCGGGAGGCTGAGGCAGGAGAATGGCATAAACCCAGGAGGCAGAGCTTGCAGTGAGCTGAGATCCGGCCACTGCCCTCCAGCCTGGGCGACAGAGCAAGACTCCGTCTCAAAAAACAAAAACAACAACAACAACAAAAAAAGACAGAAGAAGAAGAAAAATTAGCTGGGTGTGGTGGCACACACCTGTAGTCTCAGCTGCTCAGGAGGCTGAGGTGGGAGGATCAACTGAGCACTGGAGGACAAGGCTGCAGTGAGCCAAGATTGTGTCACTGCACTCCAGCCTGGGCAACAGCAAGATTCTGTCTCAAAAAAGAGTAAAAGGGCCTGGTGTGGTGGCTCATGCCTGTAATCCCAGCACTTCGGGAGGCCGAGGTGGGCAGATCATGAAGTCAAGAGATGGAGACCATCCTGGCCAATATGGTGAAACCCATCTCTACTAAAAATACAAAAATTAGTCTGGGCGTAGTGGCTCACGCTTGTAATTCCAGTACTTCGGAAGGCCAAGGCAGGAGGATCACCTGAGGTCGGGAGTTCGAGACCACCCTGACCAACATGGAGAAACCCCATCTCTACTAAAAATACAAAAAATTAGCCGGGCATGTTGGTGCATACCTGTAATCCCAGCTATTCAGGAAGCTGAGGCAGGAGAATCACTTGAACCCGGGAGGCAGAGGTTGTGGTGAGCTGAGATCACACCATTGCACTCCAGCCTGGGCAACAAGAGTGAAATTCTATCTTAAAAAAAAAAAAAAAAAAAAAAAAGGCTGGGCGTGGTGGCTCAAGCCTGTAATCCCAGCACTTTGGGAGGCCGAGGCGGGCGGATCACGGGGTCAGGAGATCGAGACCATCCTGGCTAACATGGTGAAACCCCATCTCTACTAAAAAAAATACAAAAAACTAGCCAGGTGAGGTGGCGGGCGCCTGTAGTCCCAGCTACTCGGGAGGCTGAGGCAGGAGAATGGCGGGAACCCGGGAGGCGGAGTTTGCAGTGAGTGGAGATCGCGCCACTGCCCTCCAGCCTGGGCGACAGAGAGACTGTGTCTCAAAAAAAAAAAAAAAGAGAGAAATACAAAAATTAGCTGGGCATGGTGGCACGCACCTGTAGTCCCAGCTACTTGGGAGGCTGAGGCAGGAGAATCACTTGAACCTGGGAGGCAGAGGTTGCAGTGAGCTGAGTGAGATCTTGCCACTGCACTCCAGCCTGGGCAATAGAGCAAGACTCCATCTCAAAAAAAAAAAAGGAAAGAAAGAAAGGAAAGAGAAAGAAAAAAGAAAGAAAGAAAGAAAGGGAAGAAAGGGAAGAAAGGAAGAAAGGAAGAGAGAAAGAAAGAAAAGAAAGAAAGAAAAGAAAGAAAGAAAAAAGAAAAAAAAAAAGAAAGCAAGAAAGCTCACAATAGGCAGCTTCTGACTTGGTTCCTAATGACCTCACATTCTGATGTTCACGCCCTTGGGTGTTCACCTCCCCTTGGGCGTGACCTGCTTCTAAAGAATATGAGATGGCAAAAGTGATGAGACGTCATGCCTGGAATTAGGTCACAAAATACTTGGCTTGCTGCCATCCCCTCTCTGTCGCCTTCTCAGCTCGGGTGCTTTGTGATGCCAGCTGTCATGTGGGAAAGGCATGTAAGGTGGGACTGAGGGTGCCTCTGGCCAACGTCCCACGAGGAACTGAATTCTGCCAACAGCCACATAAGTGAGTTTGGAAGCAGATCCTTCTCCAGTTAGCCTTAGGATGACCGCAGCCCAAGCCAACACCTTAATTGCAGCCTCTGAGAGACCTCGGAGCAGAGGACCCAGCTAAGCTGCACCTTGTAGGAGTCCAGACCTGCTACAAGCCATGATATAACAAATGCTTTTGTTTCAGCCCCCTATGTTTTGGGGCAATTTGTCACGCAGCAGCAGAGAACTAATCCAGTGCTGCTGGAAAACCGTCTCCTTGGGAGCAACCAACTGCTTTCTCGGTATCATTTTCCTGCCCTTTAAAAATTCACTCATCTCACACAACTTTAGGGCAAGGGTAATTGTAATTAAAGAGGAAAAAGTAATTTACAGACATTCAGAGGACAGAGAGGTGTTGTGCAAACCTGTCCCATCTTCTCACATTTTCTGATGAGTTTCTTGGGACTTCATCTCAGGAGAGAGGCCAGGGATGGAGCTCCCCTTGTTGCCAGGAGGACTCCTACATCCATGAGGAATACTCCTGACTTTTCTCTGCATCCCTCACTGATTCTGCCCCAAGGCAGGTGAGACTTGACTGTGCATTTGGGAGTAGGAACTGAGCCTGCACCTCCCAACCCCTGTGGGGGCTCTGCTGACCCTTTGGCCTGCCTGCTGGGAGGGTGCCTGCTGCCTGTTCGTGACAGGGGTACTGCAGGCAGCCCCAGAAGCCTCTGCCCATCCCTGTGAGTGGAAGGGGCAAATTCAGTCCAGGAGGAGCGTGAGGAAGCCCATTGGGTGGCTCACGGAGCCATGCTCTCCAATCCGCTTCGTCAGTCACCCAGACCATATTTCACCTGTCTCTGTGACTTCTTTCCCATTGCTTCCAAGCTCAGAGGGAAAGAGAGGAGTTTTATTGGTTGTCTCTACCCCCAAATATCAATAGGTGTATCCAACATCACTGAGT
Source organism: Macaca thibetana thibetana (assembly GCF_024542745.1). Taxonomy (NCBI): domain Eukaryota; kingdom Metazoa; phylum Chordata; class Mammalia; order Primates; family Cercopithecidae; genus Macaca; species Macaca thibetana. Next base: position 11,838,239 of record NC_065592.1, read on the forward strand.
TTTTAAATTTTTTATTTTTATTACAAAAATTTTTTTTTTTTTTTTTTTTTTTTTTTTTTTTTTTTTTTTTTTTGAGACGGAGTCTCGCTCTGTCACCCAGGCTGGAGTGCAGTGGCCGGATCTCAGCTCACTGCAAGCTCCGCCTCCCGGGTTTACGCCATTCTCCGGCCTCAGCCTCCCGAGTAGCTGGGACTACAGGCGCCCGCCACCTCGCCCGGCTAGTTTTTTGTATTTCTTAATAGAGACGGGGTTTCACCGTGTTAGCCAGGATGGTCTCGATCTCCTGACCTCGTGATCCGCCCGTCTCGGCCTCCCAAAGTGCTGGGATTACAGGCTTGAGCCACCGCGCCCGGCCACAAAAATTTTTTTGAGATGGTCTTGCTCTGTTGCCCAGGCTAGAGTGCAGTGGCACCATTTCCACTCACTGCAAACTCCACCTCTAGAGTTCAAGTGATTCTCCTGCTTCAGCCTCCTGAGTAGCCAGGATTATAAGCGTGCACCACCACGCCGGGCTAATTTTTGTATTTTTAGTAGAGATGGGGTTTCATCATGTTGGCCAGGCTTCTGACCTCAAGTGATCTGCACACCTCGGCCTCCCAAAGTGCTGGGATTACAGGCATGAGCCACTGCACCCGGCCCCAAATCACTGAGTTTTTAATTGAAGATATGAAGCAAGTTTTGATAGAAAGAAAGAATCAGGCCGCTGGGGCACAGTAGGTGGAGGTGCGAGGGGGGTGTGTCTCCTTTGTGCCTTCGTGTCCCTGGGCTGTCCCTGACACAGGGGTGCCTGTGAGCGAGTGGGTGTGTGTGTCTGTGTCTACAGCTGCCCGTCTCTCTTCTATACCAAGGACAGGGACTCCTGGGTCCCCTTCTGGTTCTGGCTTCTCTCTGGGTGGGTGGGTCTCCCCAGAGCCTGGGGAAAGTTTTGACTCGACACAGCGTCCCTTCCCTCAGAGGCCCAGGGCCCCGCAGAGCAGGCCCTGCTCTTCCAAAACACCTGCCGGCCAGCACCCACCGGAACTGCGGTGCAGGGTTTGGAGTGGGCCCCCCAAGCTGCTCCTGCCCCTGCTGCTTCCCGGCATCCCCCATGTTCAATGTGTGATTTTTTACGATCGATCTTATATCCGGCACAATCAGATTTATGGCTCCTGCATCTTATGAAATTACACAGATGTTGCTGCTCTGCTTCTCTCCAGGACAGTAAAAGGCAATAACGTTCTTGCAGATTTCGACAGCAGGCAATTCAATAAAGGGCCATGTATATTTTATAAGTACAATAAAGACGAGGCTCTGTGCCCGCACTGCGGCCCGCCAGGGCCCGGCACTGCATTGGCCGCCACCCGCACCCCACCTTTGCTGTCTGCTTGTCGATCAGGCCTCTCCCCCCTCCGTCACACAGGGGACCAGGGAGATTTATCCTTTTTCTGATCCATTACTTAAGTTTGGCTCCAGGGACCCTGCAATGGGGGCTGTTTAAAATTTAAAGGTGTTTGTGGAACTTAATACTTTCCTCCCCCTGATTTGCACTATAAAATTTTATCTATATTTTTGTTGCCCCATAAAACGTTTCTATCTTATCAGGACAGCTTGTCCTTTTACGGGCAAAACCATAAATACCTGATGAGGTGAGGGTTGGTGGAAGGTCTCACAGAGGAGTCCCGTGGGGAGGCAAGAGAAGAGAACTCTTCCCAGGTCTGCCCCCGACACCCTGGGTGGCCCATGGTGAGCCGCCATCCCTCCCTGAGACGCGGTTTCTTCACCTGTGAAATGAGGAGCACCATAGCATCCACTACACAGGTGCTGGACCCACTACACAGGTTGCAAGGACTCAGGGCAGCGTGGCACCAGATGACTTCACTTGGTGCCTGGCATAGCATGTGCAAAGATTTAGAGGAGGGAAGAGTCTAGGCGTGTTAGGGGGACACGTTGGAGCTCTGTGGAGGGAAGTGGCTTCCTCCCCAGGGTCAGGATGACTGTGCCAGGCTGGGCTGGGAGCAAATCTGTGTGTCAGCTTGGCAGTCACTTACCTCTCTGGGCCTTGTGTCCTCATTTATAAAATGGAGGTGTCTAAGTTCCCATCTCATTGGGGTGTAGAGTGGATTAAGACTTACTGCAATGCAGATGGCTCAGAGCCCCACACATAGTACCTGCTTCCCAGATAGGATCACGTGGGGCTGGTTTTGTTTGTTTGTTTTTTGTTTTGTTTTGTTTTTGAGACGGGGTTTCACTTTTGTTGCCCAGGCTGGAGTGCAATGGCATAATCTCAGCGCACCACAGTCTCCGCCTCCCAGGTTCACTGCAACCTCTGCCTCCCAAGTTCAAGCGATTCTCCTGCCTCAGCCTCCTGAGTAGCTGGGATTACAGGCATGCGCCACCACACCCAGCTAATTTTTGTATTTTTAGTAGAGACGGGGTGTCTCCATGTTGGTCAGGCTGGTCTCGAATTCCCGACCTCAGGTGATCCGTCCGCTTCGTGGTTTTTTTTTTTTTTTTGAGACAGAGTTTCGCTCTCTCCTCCAGGCTGGAGTGCAATGGCACGATCATGGTTCACTGCAACCTCTGCCTCCCAGGTTCAAGTGATTTTCCTGCCTCACCCTCTAGAAAAGCTGGGATTACAGGTGCCCACCACCACCCCTGGCTAATTTTTGTATTTTTTTAGTAGAGACGGGGTTTCATCATGTTGGCCGGGTTGGTTTCAAACTCCTGACCTCAGATGATCCACCTAAAGTGCTGGGATTACAGGTGCGAGCCACTGTGCCCGGCCACATGTGGCTGTCGTTATTGTTATTGTTATTGTTATAAAGCAGCTTCCCAGGGAGGAAAATATAAGAAGGTGCTCACTCTCAGAGGTATGTAAGTGCAGGGTGAGCACCTCCTTTTGCACTCTGTGGTTTACTTTGTGCCTGGCCCAGCTACCTAGGACTCTTCCACCTTGGCTGGTAGGCAGATGTGCCTGGACAGAAGCAGGCACCTGGGATTCAGGCAGCAGGAGCAGTTTCACCTTCAATAGAACCAACACCTCCTTGAAGTCTAGTCAATATTGGGACAAGATCAGACAAATCCTGTTGGGGCCAAGCCAGGCCTGTCCCTTGCAGGTGATATTCATATGCCTGCTTTGGGCCCGGTGCTCGCTGGGCACTGACAGTGTTGAGGATAATCCAACCTTATCTCTGCTCTCAAACAGTGCCCAGTCTAGTCTGGCTGTGTGGGGTGGTGGTGAGTGGCATCAGAAAAGACTTCACAAAGGAGGTCAGTTGAGCTGGACCCAGAAGTGGGCAGAGCATTCTTCAGGGGGTCCCAGCATGGATCACAGCATGGAGTGTGGAAAGGATCAACTCGTGGGGGCCGAGATGGCAGGTCAGTGTCTGGTGAGGAGTATTTGTCCCTTGAAGCTCCTGGTGATCAAGGTGCAGGTGCAGCTCCTCAGGGAACCAAAGCATAAACAAGAGTCAGTTAGTGCCTCCCAGGGAATGGGAGGAGTATATCTTCTCCAGACGAAGTTCAAAGCCCAGAGGTGTGAGGTTGGGACCTCAAATGCTGCCGCGGCTAACCTCAGTGTGGTCAGGGGCTCCAATGGGTCTAGCTAGAACTGCTCCAGTGTTAAGTACAGTGGTCCTCAAACTTAGATTTGTGCTAGAATCCCTTGGGGAGACGGTCACATGCCTTTATCCAGTCCTTCCTGCTCCCAAGAGCCACAGCAAGGGAAGCAGGATTGGGCAGAGCGTGAAGGTGAACTGCCATGTAGGAAAGCAGAGACCTCAGCTGATTGTGCCAGGAGCTTTGAAGCTGGGACAGCTCAGAGATACTCTGAGTTGAAGCTGGGCCTCCTCTGTACCAACCAGTCACTGAGCATGTGTCATCCTGAGGAAAGGAATGTAACCTTGGAGGAGGCAGGTCCTTCCAGCCAAGGGCAACTCCCAGGAAGGGAGGAGTTTAGTTGTAAGCTGTCAGCAGGTGACACTTCTGGAAGCTGAGTGAGTGCCTTGGACCTGAGGGGAATCTTGGCAGCTCATCACAGCTGCCATGACACCCAGGTTTGCCCTGTCAGTGGGGATGGTTGGGCACCCATCCCAATAAAAATCCATTGACCTGTTGATGGACCCTTAGGTTTGTTCCATATTTCCAACACAAAAAAGATAAATGTTCAAGGTGATGGATATCCTAAATGTCATCATTTGATCATTACATATTGTATGCATGTATTGACATATCACACATACCCCAAAAATATGTACAACTATGCTGTATCAATTAAAAAATTCAGACCTGTCACCTCACACTCATTAGGATGGCTATTATCAAACAACCCCAGCAAATAGCAGGTGTTGGTGAGTACATGGAGAAATTGTGGTAAAATATCCGAAACAGGCTAGGCGTGGTGGCTCACACCTGTAATCCCAGCACTTCGGGAGGCCGAGGAGGGTGGATCAGGAGGTCAGGAGTTCAAGACCAGCCTGGCTAAGATGGTGAAACCCCGTCTCTACTAAAAATACAAAAAAATTAGCTGGGCATGGTGGTGAGTGCCTGTAATCCCAGCTAGTCGGGAGGCTGAGGCAGATAATTGCTTGAACTCAGGAGGCGGAGGTTACAGTGAGCTGAGATCGCACCACTGCACTCCAGCCTGGATGACAGAGTGAGACTCTGTCTCAAAAAAAAAAAAAAAAAAAAAAAAAAAAAAAAGCGTGAAACATAAACTGTTTCATCTTAACCATTTGTGAGTGTATGGTTCATGGCATCAAGTATACTCAGTGCCCAAGGGTTATAGTTGGTGGGAATGTCCAATGGTGCAGTTGCTATGAAAAACAGCGTGGTGGTTCTACAGAAAATGAAGAATAGAATTATCATGTGATTGAGAATTCTGCTTCTGGGTTTATACCTGAATGAACTTAGAACAGGAACTCGAAGAGATATGTGCCCGTCCATCTTCATAGCACATTATTCGTAATAGCTAAAAGGTGGAAATAAGCCAAGTGTCCATTGATGAATGAATGGATAAACACAATGTAGTATATCTATATAATGGAATACTATTCAGCCTTAAAAAAGAAGGAAATCCTGGCACATGCTATGACACAGATGAAACTTGAGGACATTATGCTAAGTGAACTAAGCCAGTTACAAATGGATAAATACTGTGTGATTTCACTTATATGAGGTACTTAAGGAAGTCAGATTCACAAAGACAGTAGGATGGTGGTTGCCAGAGGATGGAGAAGGGTAGATAGTGAAGAGTTAGTGTTTAATGGGGACAGAGTTTCAGCTTTGCAAGATGAAAAGAGTTCTGGAGATGGATGGTGGTGAGGGTGGCACAACACTATTGAACTTAATATTCAATATTAAGTATTGAATATACTTAATGTCACTGAACTCTACATTTAAAAATGGTGAAGAGAAATGGTGAAGAAGACTGGTGAAGATGATCATTGTATGCTATGTGTATTTTGCCACAATTAAAAATAAATCAATGAAAAAAAATTTAGACCTGGGTCGGGTTTGGTGGCTCATACCTGTAATCCCAGCTCTTTGGGAGGCCAAGGTGGGCAGATCACCTGAGGTCAGGAGTTCGAGACCAGCCTGGCCAACATGGTGAAACCCTGCCTCTACTAAAAATATGAAAATTAGCCAGGTGTGGTGGTGTGCACCTGTAATCCCAGCTACTCAGGAGGCTAAGGCAGGAGAATCACTTAAGCCCGGAAGGCGGAGGTTGCAGTGAGCAGAGATCACACCATTGCACTCCAGCCTGGGCGACAGAGCGAGACTCCATCTCAAAAAAAAAATAATAATAACATAAATAAATAAATAAATAAAAATTTAGACTTGGAGGGGCAAGAGAAGGTGTGTTCTGGGCACTTCTTTTTCAGGGTAATGTCCCCTTTCCAAGCATGCATCTCTGTGAGAGCAGCTATCTTGTGCAATGTCAGTCTGATCCCATAAGCTCAGAGGACGGCCAAGGGGTGGGCTGTGGGTAGATTGTGTTCTCAGGGAAGCAGGAACTGAGAAAGGGTTAGGAATGCAAACAGTTTGTTGAGAAGTACGCCTGTGAAAGGAGAAAGGAGGAGGAAGTGGGAATGGGCGTGTGAGCCATGAGATGGTGGTGCAAACCGACAAAGGCTGTGCCCGCCCAGTGGAGAGCTCCAGAGAACAGTGATCACAGTTGGAGGAGTCCTGTGTTGGGCCCATCCACCACAGTCTTGTACAGTCCATTGTTGGGACCACCCCAAGAAGAGCATGACCTTGGCTGCGAAGCTGAGGCAGACCCGAAAGAATGAATAGTTAGGGTGTGGCAGCTAACTCCCCTCCTTGCAGTAGGGCAGCAAGTTCTTCCTTAAAGGGAGATCTAAGTGGTGGATCTCCACATCTACCATGGCCAGTGTCCCAAGCTGAGCCAGTGATTCCTTTCCCTGGATTTAGGATCTTGGATCTAGAGAGGGTTGAATCAGGGTCTCCCGATGGCCTGGCTGTAACATGGCCAACTCTGGAGCCCTTGGTAGACAGGTGTCCTGTCCTATGGACATACGGGCTGAGGGGCAGGGGAAGTTGGTTTATAGTGGGAGTGGAGGGTGAAGCGGGTATGCAGAGAAGTGGGATGAGTAGAGATGGAGAGAAGCCCACACACAGCAGTCCACTCCCAGGATCCAGGGATTGAGGTTCAGCCGAACCCCTGTCCTTCCTCAACTTGGTTGTTTGCTATTTTCTTCTCTAGGATTCTTCCAATAAATCCCCCTTTTTGCTTAAACTAGTAGATTTTTGTTTTGTTTTGTTTTGTTTTAATCACAATGACTCAGAGTTTTAACTAATACAGGGAAGAGGAACTGGGGCTGGAGGAAGAGGAAAAAGAACAACAGAAACAAGAAGACTAAGAGGAGGAGATGGAAGAAGCATCACTGCCCAGGGATGCTGTGCTGTCCTGAGGGTGTCTCTTGGGGTTCATCACGACCTTACCCAAGCTGTGGCTGCTCCCTCCTGGACTCTGGGTACTGATTAGTAAAGGTGAGGATGGAACTGCACCGAAGACTCCTGGTCTGCACCAGCCTTGGGGTGACACTTTGGCTGAACACTCAACTCCCAGGGACCAGGTAATCTGCTTTCCTGGCAGAGACTAAGTGAGCACAAAAATCCTGCTGTCTTTCATTAAACCCTAGAAATAGTAGAAAAAGATTTATAAAGTAAGTTGATGAAAACAAAAGTGTACTCAAAAACAAAAAAGAGAACGTTCTGAGCAATAGAAATAGCAAAATAATAGAAATAATAAAAATAATAGAAAAAGAATCCCTAAAAGAAGGAACCAGCTAAAGTCACAGCAGTAAGAAGGAGGCTGTGCCACCACAACACGTGTTGGGGGCTCCTCTCCAAAGTGAGCGTCAGCTGAGAATCAGCCAGCACCCAGGGTGCCAGGGCTACCAAGAGTGAAGAGCAGCAGTGAGCTCAACAGGCGGAGGACACACCCAAGGAAACAGATGAATGAGCAATCAGAAAAGGACTTTGTCCCATCACTTGGGGAGGCTGAGGCGGGTGGATCACTTGAGGTCAGGAGTTCGAGACCAGCTTGGCCAACATGGTGAAACCACGTCTCTTCTAAAAATACAAAAAATTGGCCGGGCGCGCTGGCTCACGCCTGTAATCCCAGCACTTTGAGAGGCCAAGGTGGGCAGATCGCGAGGTCATGAGATCGAGACCATCCTGGCTAACACAGTGAAACCCTGTCTCTACTAAAAAACACAAAAAAATTAGCCGGGCGTGGCGGAGGGTGCCCGTAGTCCCAGCTACTTGGGAGGCTGAGGCAGGAGAATGGTGTGAACCTGGGAGGCAGAGCTTGCAGTGAGCCAAGATTGCACCACTGCACTCCAGCCTGGGTGACAGAGCGAGACTCTGTCCCCCCCACCCAAAAAAAAATTAACTGGGTGTGGTGGCACACACCTATAATCTCAGCTACTCAGGAAGCTGAGACAGGAGATTCGCTTGAATCCGGGAGGCAGAGGTTGCAGTGAGCCAAGATGGCGCCACTGCACTCTAGCCTGGGCGACAGGGTGAGACTCCACCACAAAAAAAAAAAAAAAAAAAAAAAAAAAAGGACTTTGAACTAAGGATAGTTGTGATCATAGAGATAAAGGAGAGAACCCCATTTATGGAACAATACAAATAGGCATTAATAAAAAAGAATCTGGCTGGGCACGTTGGCTCATGCCTGTAATCCCAGCATTTTGGGAGGCCAAGGTGGGCGGATCGCGAGGTCAGGAGATCAAGATCATCCTGACCAACATGGTGAAACCCTGTCTCTACTAAAAAAATACAAAAATTAGCCGGGCGTGGTGGTGTGTGCCTATAGTCGCAGCTACTCAGGAGGCTGAGGCAGGAGAATTGCTTGAACCCAGGAGGCAAAAGCTGCAGTGAGCCGAGATCGCACCACTGCACTCCAGCCTGGGTGACAGAGCAAGACTCTGTCTCAAATAAATAAATAAATAAATAAATAAATAAAAATAAAAAATGTAAGGGCGAAAAGGTTGAAAGATAATCAATAAAAAAACAGATATAGAATATATGACTTTCAAACTTGAAGAGGCAGAAAAGCCAGGGGGAGATGAGGCCAGACAGAGGGGCAGGAGGGAGACCAAGATGTGGGAGGAGGGTGACTGAGAAACGGTGAGGAGAAAGATCACATACAATATATGCGATATGTACAGATATATAAACACACACACACATTCATGTGTGTATACATACGTGTGTATGTATTAGGGAGATAGCGGCAGAGGGAGACAGAAATACAGAAAGAGAAGCATTGAAGTGGAGACAGAGAAACTGAGGGAAGGATAGAAAGTGAAATGAAGGCTGGGTGCTGTGGCTCACACCGGTAATCCCAACACTTTGGGAGGCTGAGGCAGGCAGATCACTTGAGCCCAGGAGTTCGAGACCAACTGGGGCAGCACGGCGAAACTCTGTCTCCACCAAAAATACAAAAATAAAATACAGTAAAATCAGCCAAGCATGGTGGTGTGTCTGCTGTCCCGGCTACTCGGGAGGCTGAGGTGGGAGGATTGCTTGAACCTGGGAGGCAGAGGTTACAGTGAGCTGAGATCGTGCCCCTGCGCTCCAGCCTGGGTGACAGAGTCTCATCTGTCACCATTTTTTTGAGACCCCACCTCAAAAAAAAAAAAAAAAAAAAAAAAAGTAAAATGCAGAGAGAGAAAACAGAATACGGTGAGACGGAGAAGGACAGAGAGAGAGACCCAAATGCAGAGGCATCAATGGAGACAGAGATGATACATAAAGAAAGACAGACTGAGATAGGAAGAAAGAGAGAGGGGGAGAAAGAGAGAGAGAGAGAGCGGCTGGCGGGTGGGGGCCGGGAAAAAAAAGGACAGGAAGAAGGAGAAAGTCATAATGAGAAAGAGGAAACAGATGGCAACAGAAAGTGACAGGGACAGAGGAAGAGGAGACTGAGAGAGAAATCATGAGGACTAAGGAGAGGTAGAGGGAAGAGGAGGCAGAGGTGGGGCAGCGTTCGGGACCGCCAGCTCCCTTGTCTGCAGGGAGGCTGACACTGGGGAGTGGCTGACTCCCCCCATCACTGGGGACCACCCTCCCACTGCCACTGCAGCCAAAAAGTCCCCTTCCCCCATCCCCTGGCATCAACCAGAAATCAAACACAGGAGGCAGGAATTTGGGGACAAGTATTCCTCATTCAGAACAGAACCATTAATGTATTCTAAAAAGCTTTTTAGCTGTGGCCTGCTCTGCATGTTATTAATTTCTTTATTACAGATCTTGTTATTTTCAGAGGTCCCCAGGGACCCATTAACAACGGGTTTTTATGGGAAAGAAGTCGGTTAAAGTGGTGGGAATAACTGCTCCTCAGCCCTGAGTCAGTAATCGGAGTTGCACCGAGGATAATGTAGGCTGTTTTAATTTCCAAAATAGCAACAGTTCAGACATTTAATTGCAGTTTTATGCCCTTTTTTCATGCTGCCGAGTGTAAAATATGTGACCAGTAATATATAATGGCTAACCACTGAGCCGCAGACTGCCCCAGCCTCCTTATCTCTCCTGGAGACGGGAACAGGGAGGAAGGAAGGAAGGAAGGAAAGAAAGGGAAGTGGAAAGAAGGGAGGGAGAGAAGGGAAAAAGAAGACCCTGAGCATGTTTCACTGATCTCAAACCACTGTGTCGATTCAGTTCTTTCCAGCATCTTCTTCTCTTGCACGTTCTCCTAGGCCCTTGCTCCATCTCTGTATTACTTTTTTTTTTAGACGGAGTCTCGCTCTGTCACCCATGCTGGAGTGCAGTGGTGCGATTTTGGCTCACTGCCACCTCCGCCTCCGGGGTTCAAGTGATTCTCTGCCTCAGCCTCCTGAGTAGCTGGGACTACAGGCGCCCGCTACCATGCCCGGCTAATTTTTGTGTTTTTAGTAGAGATGGGGTTTCACCATATTGGCCAGGCTGATCTCGAACTCCTGATCTCAGGTGATCTGCCCGCCTTGGCCTCCCTAAGTCTTGGGATTACAGGCATGAGCCACTGCGCCTGGCCTGTATTGCATATTTTAAAAACTTTATATTTTTTCCTGTTGCCTCCACATCTCCACAAACAGGCTGCAGAAAGCACCCTGCCAGGTGACCTGTGTGATAGGGTAGACTGTGATCTGGTAACATTCAAATCCACCAATGAAATTCCAAATTCCCTTGCACCTTTTCTTGTGCACTTCACCCTGACCCTTGATAAGGGCACTCAACCACGAGTCCTCCTGCAGTGGTTCTGTCTCTCCAGGAGCTGTGAGAATAATACACATTCTTTTCTTGAGCCTCTCCTATGTCACCCACTGTGGCCCCACCTAACTGACCATCACCTAAAAGAAGACAGAATAATCTCCTAGCATGGCAACAGATGTTTAGGAAATCTTTTTTGCTTGTACATGTGAGCTTCTCAGGTGACACTGCAGGGGGCAGTGGTGGTCCCAATGATGAGCACGCCACAGGGGATTGTTAGGCCTGTTGACGGGAAAAGCTGTTTGTCTCCTGGCACCAACAGGCTCAATGTCTTTTCTGATTCCTCCTTCTTTTGTGTGCCAGGCTCCAACTACTTAAAACCTTCTAATTTGTAAGTTTCACAAAAGCTGATATTGTGTTGGTTCTGAAGCCTAACGCAGTGCCTGGCCCATGGGGAAAATCTGTTGAAGATTTCCATTTTCCCTTTGGTTCCTGCCATCCTGGCACCCAGAGTGGAGCGTGAGCTCCTTCTATGGACACAGCCTCTACTTTCTCTTGTGGTCAGGGTACCTCCCATTAGTAAGCAGCTCTCCAAAGTTCTCAATTCCAGCTGGGCGTGTGGCTCATGCCTGTAATCCCAATGCTTTGGGAGGCTGAGGCAGGAGGATCGCTTGTGGCCAGGAGTTCAGGACTAATCTGGGCAACATAATGAGACTCCATCTCTACAAAAAATAATTTTTTAAACCTGGGCGTGGTAGCACACACCTGTAATCCTAGTCATTTGGAAAGCTTTTGAGGCAGTAGGAGTACTTAAGCCTAGGAGTTCGAGGCTGCAGTGAGCTATGATCATGCCACTGTACTCTAGCCTGGGCAACAGAGTGAAACTCTGTGTCTAAAACCAACCAACCAACCAGCCAACAAACAAAAATTCTAGCAAAGTCCTCGATTTTACACAATACCAGTTGACGGCTGTGAACCAACTCCCTTTTCTTGATTCTCAGGAGAGGGCCACAGGCCAGGTATTTACCATGTAACATGTGTCCCTTGGGCATAGCTGATTAAACCAGTTGTGGACACAGGACCCAAGCCGAGACCATCAGATTCTCTCTCCATGCCATTTGGAGAATGCTTTAACAGAGCGATCTAGTCTCAATCGGCATCTGAAATAATAACTTGCAAGTTTATGAGCTCTAAAGCCATTATATTCCCTGTACTGCAATGTTCTAGTGCCAACTTGGTTAAGCTATGAACTACCGCTCCCAGAATCTCCTTCCAGGGGACACTGGACCAAGACACAGGAGGTGGCTGGAAGAAGTGCAGGAGTTGCCATGGTTCCCTGATTGTCATTGTGGTCAAGTATGGTTACAGACAGATGCTGAGGTGCCCGGTGGGTCCCAACCTGTCTTCCTCCTTCTCTGCTCCACAACCAGCTCTTCTTGTTCACCAGGAGCAGCTCCATGTCCCCTACAATGTGCTTAGCTGTGGACTCACAGAGGAGGAGCCACCAACAGGCAACAATATCACACGGACCTCCCTAAAAGGACCCCTTTGCAGTCCCATTTTTAGTGGCTCGATGTGCTTGGTTTCGATTCCAGCCGAGCCTCCAATGCATCAGGAGGAGGATGACTTAGTGACTCTGCCTGTGATCCTCCAGTTCCCCCCATGACCTTCATTTCCCTGGCTCTAGCCACATTGTTCAGGCCTAATCCCTGTAATAAATCTTTAACCTGTAACACTCACGGTGGCTTTGCTTCCTTAACCAAACCCTGACTGATACAGTTATTGATACTAATGATGCTTTCCAGGGAAGAGAATGTTAAGGATGGGAATGTTCTATGGTTCTCCGATCCGAGTAGATATAGACGCATTAAGGATACTGCTTTTAGGAGTAAAGAGGATGCCGGTGGTTGATGGCACGTGCTGGAGAGGAGCTATTAAATTATCATCTTTAGACCCTTGGCATCAAGGCCTACAGAAGGCATGACTTTGGTTGACCAAGTAACTACTGCCATAGAACATTTTGGTGGAAATAAATGGTACAAGGATTCAGGAGTTGGTTGGTTGCTTCTTTTCTTTTCTTTTTTTTTTTTTTTTTTTGACAGAATCTTGCTCTGTTGCCAGACTGGAGTGCAGTGATGCAATCACGGCTCACTGCAACCTCTGCCTCCTGGGTTCAAGTGATTCTTCTGCCTCAGCCTCCCAAGTAGCTGGGACTACAGGCACGTGCCACCATGCCTGGCTAATTTTTCATATTTTTAGTAGAGATGGGGTTTCATTGTGTTAGCCAGGATGGTCTCAATCTCCTGACCTCATGATCCGCCCTCCTCAGCCTCCCAAAGTGTTGGGATTACAGGTGTGATCTACCATGCCCGGATAATGTTTGTATTTTTTAGTAGAGACAGGGTTTCACCATGTTAGCCAGGATGGTCTCAATCTCCTGACCTCATGATCCGCTTGCCTCAGCCTCCCAAAGTGCTGGGATTGTAGGCGTGAGCCACTGCGCCCGGCCGGTTGGTTGCTTCTAAGTGCACTGGAAAATTTGGAGAAGATGATGACGAGTGCAGGGCTTTAAATTCTCAGATCAAGAAATGCATAAATAATCAAGAAGCACTTCCGTCTGCTCTGAAAAAAAATCTTCACCTCCTGCAGCTGCAGGTTGATTTCTAAAAACCAAACTCTAAATCGATTCCCTTGGGTAACTAAATTATGATGCTGATTGAATTTACAACCTTGGAGGGTCTCATGTTAAAGTTAGAGGTCATTGATTGAGAAGGAGTGGGACCCTAAAAATTGGGGTGGGGATATCTGGGAAGATTCTGATGAAGCTAAGAACCTTGAACTCCCAGTCCCACCAAGCTTTTTGTCAGTGGAGGCATCCTTTCCTCTCCCTCTGGGGAGTTTACTTACCACTTGCCTGGAAAATCTCTAATGGCCTCTCCTGAGGTGATATTCCTACAGGGGAATGGCTGTCTTCCTCAGGACCTACACCACCCCCACCCCACACCCACACCCATTGCTTCTAGAACTATAACCAGACTCAAGACCCAGCAAGCTTCAGGGGATCAAGCACAAAGTGTGACTCATGAGGAGGCATTGTGCATACAGAAAATAATTGTAAGGTGTCTCCAACTTGTATCAACATAGAAATGGACCCTAACTGTCAGATTTTGGTGGGAGCAATATAATGTAAAATCTGGCTGCATTTATTGATATGAATGTATAAGTCAAGAGTCCAGATTTATTGCAGTAATCTGAGGGGCTGAGAGGGACTCTAATAGTTGCTCAGTTGGTTGATTGAAACCTGGATCCAGATATGGACCATACTGAATAAGGATGAAATTTCATGACTTCTTTGATACACTATAGAGGGAGATATCCAAAACTTAGGGACAGAAAGCTGGAAGAGATTCATTATTTATGTCCTACTCACCCACCCCCTCTCTGTGTCTCCCAGGAGGGCCCTAAGTGTATGCTCACCAAGGCTTTAGGAGATAATTAGCTCACCGATAATTAGTTTTAGGAAATAATATGCTCACCAAGGTTTTAAGGAATAAGGCCAGGTGCAGTGGTTCACTCCGGTAATCCCAGCACTTTGGGAGGCTAAGGCAGGAGGATTGCTTAAAGCCAGGAGTTCGAGACCAGCCTGGGTAGCATAGTGAGACTCCATTTCTACAGAAAAACTTAGTTGGCCATGGTGGCACATGCCTGTAGTCCCAGCTACTCAGGAGGCTGAGGCAGGAAGATCACTTGAGCCCAGGAGTTCAAGGCTGCAATGAGCTTGATGATCAAGTGACAAAATGAGATCTTGTCTCAGAAAAAAAAAAAAAAAAAAAAAAAAGAAAAAGCAATGCATAGGTATTGATGAGGGGAGTCTCAGCAACTCCAAAGAGTTCCATAGTATCAATTCTCTGCAAGAGAGGAATTACAGTGGGAAATGATGCCATGAGCCATGAAACTGAACTCTTTGGTTCAATAGGGATGATGGGATCCTGGGGTAGCAGGGACCAACTGGTAGCACTTAACAGAGACAAGGTGGGCATGATTCCCATAATGGACAGTGAAGCCAAAGCAGTATCCAGAATGGTCTGATCTGAAGAATGCTTTAGCATTGGTAGTTGATTATTAAAGTCTTGCTTGATTTAGATAAGCTAAAAAGCTCTAGGTCTGGTGAATGGAAGTCTAACTTGAATCAACACAAGGAATGCTACTGCCAAAAGTGTGTACGGCAACTTTTTCAATACATCATGACTCTTCCTCCTAGACTTTCCTAAAGGGCCCAGCAGCTGTCTCCCAGGGTGACTATACACTGGGGAAGCGGAAAGAACCAGACTTTTGGAGATGACTGCATGCTTGGGGACCCAAAGTGACATCGTGGTTCACCAGTGAAAGAAGGGGATTACGGCAATTGGGTGATTAATGGAGTTTTGGCTGTGTCAGCCCCACTGTGTGCCTGGTGGGCCTGCAAACAACTCTGCAGTATCCACATCATCATATCCCATCAATCCCTCAGCAAGCAGAAGTGTTTTGTACTAGGTCGGGTGTGAGTGGATCTGAAAGGCACAAGTGACTCCTGGTTCTGCTACTTTGCTTCCTCCTTTTCAGTCTGTACCTGTGTAGTCATGAGAAGTTTGCCAGTGACCAGTTAACTGAGAAAGAAAACATTTGGACTGGAAAATAAATGATTCTGCAAGACAGACTGGAACAATCTATAGGTGGACCACTGTAGTACTAAACCACTCTCTGGGGTGATTCCGAAGAGCAGTAGGAATGGGAAGTCCTCCCAGCGGAGAGTTGAGAAGTGCTCCTTATTGTTCATTTCTCCTGGAAGGAGAGCTGGCAAGACTATAGATCTGCGATGATTAATACAAATTAGTTGCAGGAGGTGGCTAATGGTTTGGTTGGATGGCCAGGGACTTGGAAAGAACAAGATTGGATAGCTGGCGACAAAGAGATCTGGGGAAGAGATATGTGAATAAACCTCTCTAAATTGTCACATGGTGTGAAGATATTTGTGTCCATGTAAATGCTCGTCAAAGAGCAACCTTAGCAGAGAAGAATCATAATACTCAGGTGGACAGGATGCCCCATTCTCTGGATTCCAGTCAACCTCTCTCCCCGGTTACTCCTGTATGGGATCATGAACTAAGTGGCTATGTAGGCAGGGATGGAGGTTTTTCATAGGCTCATCAACATGGACTTCCACTTAACAAAGCTGATCTGGCCACAGTCACTGCTGTGTGCCTGACCTGCCAGCAGTAGAGACCAATACTGAGCCCCCAAGATGGCCTCATTTCCCACGGGCTCCATGTGGTGGCAGGTTGGTTATACAGGCTACTTACAGCGTAAAAAGGGCAGCACTTTGTTGCCACTGGAATAGATACTCTGGATGTGGATTTGCTTCCTCTGTTCACAATGCTTCTTTCAAAATCACCATCCACAGCTGTCTTAGTCTGTTTTTTGTTGCTATAAAAGAATACTACCAGAGACTGGGTAATTTACAAAGAAAAGAGGTTTATTTGCCTCATGGTTTTGCAGGTTGTACAGGAAGCATGGTGCCAGCATCTTCTTGTGGTGAGGGCTACAGGTTACTTCTACTCATGGCAGAAGGTGAAAGGGAGCCATATGTGCAGAGAGCATGGCGAGAGAGAAAGCAAGAGGGCAGGAGACGTGCCAGGCTCTTTTTACTGATCAACTCTCATAGGAACAAATAGAGTGAGAACTCACTTGCTCCTAACCCCTGAGGAGGGCATTACTCTATTCATGAGGGATCTATTCCCATGACCTGAATATCTCTTATTAGGCCCAATCTCCAACTTTGGGGATCAAATATCAACATGAGATTTTGTGGGGACAAAGAAAGCATATCCAAACTATGGCAACAGCCTTATCCACAGTCATCGCATTCTGCACAAAATCACTTCTAACCAGAGAAAACTCATTTTACGGAAAATGAGTAAGTGTGGCAGAAGGCTCCTGGCTCGTGGAATTCACTGGGCTTATCAGGTTCCCCATTACTCTGTGGCAGCTGGCCTGATAAAACAATGATATGGCTTTTGGAAGACTCAATTATGACACCAGGTATGTGGCAACATCTTGTAGGGCTAAGGCAGAATCTTCTAAGATACAGTATATGCTCTGAATCATTGTGACCAATATGTGGTCTCATTTGTTCTATAAACAAGATTCAAGGTCCTGGAATCAAAGGGTGGAAATGAGAGTGGCCCTTTTCACTTTTACCCCAATGGTTCACTAGCAAAATTTTTGTTTCACGTCCCTGACGCTTGGGGCTCTGCTGGTTTAGAGGTGTTGGTTCCAAAGGGAAGAATGCTCTCATCAGTGGACATAGATGTGGTTTCATTAAATTGGAAGCTGAGTTTGCCACCTGGCCACACTGGGCTCTTCACACCAATGAACTAACAGACAATGAAGGATTTATTGTACTGTTTAGGTTGATTGATCCAGAAATCAATCCAGAATTTGGATTTCTATAATAAGGGCAGGGAGGAGTATGTGTGGAATACAGAAATCTTTTGGGGGTACCTCTTGGTAGTCTCATGTCCTGGAATAAAGGTTAATGAAGAGCCACCACATCCCAATAGAGACAAGGCTGCTAGTGGCACAGACCTTCAGAATGAAAGCTTGGGTCAATCCAGAAGGCAAGGAACTACAACCAGTTGAGTGTTGATGAGTGCAAAGGGACTATGAACTTGGTGGTTTCAGAAGGAAATTTTAAAACTGATGATAACTATGTCACCCATTGCAGAAATAAGGACTGCAGTACTTTTGAGTATTTCTTTCATACTTTGATATAAATATAAGAATATACATATATATAGACCAATTCCTCAGAAGAGTTGTACTCTGAACGTGAAAAGTTTTAGGAATTCACTGATTTCACTTATATTTTCCTCTTATATATTCATGAGAGTAATATATGATAAACATCTATGTCAAAATAAATCTTCTAATAGGTGCTTTTAAAAAGCTTTCAATAAGTGTAAAATTGAAGCACTGCATCAGAGTTTTGTTAATCTCATTCTTTCTTGTAAAATGCATTTCTATATTTATTGAACATGTGGCTTTTGTCCTTTATTCTATTAATATGGTACATTACATTGATTGACTTTCTTATGTTGAACCAACCTTGTATTCCTCAGATAAATTCCATTTAGTAATAGTGTATACTCCTTTTTAAATGTTAGTGGATTTGGTTTGCTAATATTTTGTTAAGAACTTTTACATGTATATTCATAAGAGATATTGTTCTGTACTTTTCTTTTTGTGTGATTTCTTTGTCGGAGTCTCGGTATCAAGATAATACCAGCTTCATTAGAATGCATGGTAACATTTCATCTTCTGTTTCTTGGAAGACTTTGTAAAGGATTTGTATAAATTCTTCTTCAAATATTTGGTAGAGTTCACCAGTGAAGCCGTCTGGTCCTAGGCTTTTCTTTGTGGAAAGTTTTTTATTTCTAATTTGATCTCTTTGTTTGTTATAGGTCTATTCAGACATTCAATTTTTAAGTTTAGATTCATTAGTGTGTGTCTTTCTAGAAATTTATCCATTTCATGTAGGTTTGTTAATCTGTTCATAATAACCCTTATATTCATTTTTGTTTCTATAAGGTCAGTAACATTTTCTTCTTTTTTTTATTTCTGATTTTAATAATTGAATCCTTTCTTTTCTTGATCAGTCTGCTAAAGGATTGTTAATTTTGTTGATCCTTTAAAGAAACAACTTTTGGTTTTGTTGATTTTTCTTTGTTGTTTTTCTATTCTTTATCACATTTATTTCCATCTTAATCTTTATTGTCTTTTTCTTTCTGCTGTTTTGGGGGTTTATTTCATTTTATTTTTTCTAGTTTCCTAAGGTGGAAGTTTAGGTTCTTGATTTGAGGTCATTCTTTCTAAAAACATGCATTGACAGCTATAAATTTCCCTCTTAGCACTGTTTTAGCTAAGTTTGGAATGCTGTGCTTTTATTTTACTTCATCTCGAAGTTTTTGTTTGTTTGTTTTTTTTTTTTTTTTTTTTTTTTTGAGATGGAGTCTCGCTCTGTCGGCAAGGCTGGAGTGCAGTGGTGCAATCTCGGCTCACTGCAAGTTCCACCTCCTGGGTTCACGCCATTCTCCTGCCTCAGCCTCCCGAGTAGCTGGGACTACAGGTGCCCACCACCATGCCCAGCTACTTTTTTGTATTTTTAGTAGAGACGGGGTTTCACTATGTTAGCCAGGATAGTCTTGATCTCCTAACCTCGTGATTCGCCTGCCTCAGCCTCCCAAAGTGCTGGGATTACAGGTGTGAGCCACCGTGTCCGGCCAACTTCATCTCAAAGTATTTTCTAATTTTCCTTTTGATTACTTCTTTGACCCACTGGTTATTTAGGACTGTGTTGTTGAACTCCATTGCGAATTATCCAAATTTCCTTCTGTTATTGATTCATAATTTCATTTCATTGTGGTTGGAGATGAGATACTTTGTATGATTCATATACATACTTGGTTTTGTTTGTTTGTTTGTTTTTTGAGACACAGTCTCTCTCTGTCACCCAGCCTGGAGTACAGTGGCACGATCTTGGCTCACTGCAAACTTTGCCTCCCAGGTTCAAGTGATTCTCGTGCCTCAGCCTCCTGAGTAGCTGAATTACAAGTGTGCACCACCACGCCTGGCTAATTTTTGTATTTTTAGTAGAGAAGAGGTTTCACCATGTTGGCCAGGCTGGTTTTGCACTCCTGACCTCAAGTGATCTGCCTGCCTCAGCTTCCGAAAGTGCTGGGATTATAGGCGTGAGCCACTGCGCCCGGCTGATTTCAATATTTTTGATTTGTTGAGACTTTTTGGTGACCTGAGAAGAATGTGTACTTTTCTATTGTTGGATGAAATGTTCTATTGATGTGCGTTAGGTCTAGTTGGCATATTGTATTTTTGAAGTCTTTATTTCTTTTTTTTTTTTTTTTTTTTTTTTTTTTGAGACGGAGTCTTGCTCTGTCACCCGGGCTGGAGTGCAGTGGCCATATCTCAGCTCACTGCAAGCTCCGCCTCCCAGGTTTTCGCCATTCTCCTGCCTCAGCCTCCCGTGTAGCTGGGACTACAGGCGCCCACCACCTCGCCCAGCTAGTTTTTTGTATTTTTTTAGTAGAGGCGGGGTTTCACTGTGTTAGCCAGGATGGTCTCGATTTCCTGACCTCGTGATCCGCCTGTCTCGGCCTCCCAAAGTGCTGGGATTACAGGCTTGAGCCACCGTGCCCGGCCAGTCTTTATTTCTTTGTTGATCTTCTGTGTAGATGTTCTAACCATTATTGAAAGTGGGTACTAAAGTCTCCAACTATGAGGATTGTCTATTTCTCCTTTCAATTCTGTCTGGTTTTGCTTCATGTATTTTAGGACTCTGCTATTAGGTGGATATATGTTTATAATTGTGACATCTCCTTGAAGGATTGTTCCCTTTCTTATTATATAGTGCCCTTTGTCTCTAGTAACAATTTTTGTCTTACAGTCCATTTTGTCTAATATTAGGATAGCTACTTTAGTTCTCTTTTGGTTAATGTTGGTATGGTATATATTTTTCCATCCTTTATTATACTATCAATCTATTTGTATGTTTAAATCTAAAGTTCGTCTGTTATAGACAGTATATAGTTGGATCTTTTTTTAAAAAAAATACATGTTTCTCCCAATCTCTGCCCTTTAATTGGAGTGCTCAATCCACTTACATTTAATGTAATTACCGATAAGGTAGTACTTAAATCTGCCATTTTGCTAGTTGTTTTATATATGTCCTATGACTTTTTTGTTCTTCTATTCCTCTATTACTTCCTTATTTTGTGTTAAATATATTTTTTTTCCAGTGTATCATTTCATTCTCTTGTCATTTTTTACACTTACTTGATTTATTTTCTTAGTGACTGCTCTAGGGATTATAACTAACATTTTAACTTATAACAATCTAGTTTATATTAATACAACTACAATGGCATACAAAAACTTTATTCCTACATGTCTCCATCCCTTTCCCCTTCTTTGTGCTATTATTTTCATACAAATTACATCTCTATACATTGAGTGTCCATCAGCACAGATTTAAAATTACTGCTTTATTCAGTTGTCTTTTTTTTTTTTTTTTTTTTTTTAAGATGGAGTCTTGCTCTGTTACCCAGGCTGGAGTGCAGTGGCACGATCTTGGCTGTCTGCAAGCTCCGCCTCCTGGGTTCACACCATTCTCCTGCCTCAGCCTCCCAAGTAGCTGGGACTACAGGTGCCTGCCACCGTGCCCAGCTAATTTTTTTGTATTTTTAGTAGAGACAGGGTTTCACTGTGTTAGCCAGGATGGTCTCGATCTTCTGACCTCGTGATCCGCCCACCTCGGCCTCCCAAAGTGCTGGGATTACAGGTGTGAGCCACCGTGCCCGGCCTATTCAGTTGTCTTTTAAATCATATAGGAGAAAAATGTTACAAACAAAAAAATGCATTTATACTTTTTAAAAATATTTTCCTACCTTGTTACCTTTACCAGGGATTTTTATTTCTTCATGCAGATTGGAATTGTTGCTTAGTGTCCTTTCATTTCAGTCCTTCCATTGGCGGGACTTCCTTTAGTTATTTCTTGTAGGGTTATAGCAGACCTACTAGTAATAAATTGTCTAGGATTTTTTTCTTCATGAGGAAATGTTTTAGTTTCTCCTTCATTTTCGAAGGATAACTTTGCTAGATATAAAATTCTTGGTTGACTTGGTATTTTTCTTTCAGTATTTTGATATGTCATCTCACTGTCTTCTAGCCTCCATGGTTTCTGATGAGAAATCAGCTGTTAATCTTATTGTGGATCCTTGTCTGTAGTGGGTCACTTTACTTTTTGTTTTGTTTGGTTATGTTTTGTTTTGTTTGAGACAGGGTCTGTCTCTGTCTCCCAGGCTGGAGTGCAGTGGCATGATCATAGCTCACTATAACCTTGACCTGAGCTCAAGCAATCCTCCTGCTTTGGCCTCCCAAGCAGCTAGAACTACAGGCATGGGACACCATGCCAGCTAACTTTAAAATTTTTTGTAGAGACAGTGTCTTGCTATGTGGCCCAGGCTGGTCTCAAAGTCCTGGCCTCAAGTGATTCTCTCACCTTGGCCTCTCAAAGTGCTGGGATTACAGACATAAGCTACCAGGCTGAGTCTACTTCTGATGTTTTTAAGATTCTTTCTTTGTCATAGTCTTTTAATAGTTTATAATATGTCTAGGTGTGGATCTCTGATTTTATCTGACTAGGAGTTCATTGAGCTTTTTGTATTTGTAGATTAACATTTTTAACCAAATTCAGAAATTTTGGAGCCATTATTTCTTCAGATACTATTTCTGTCCCTTTCTTACTCCTCTCCTAGAACTCCCATTTTACATATGTTGGTTTGCTTGATAATGTCCTGGAGGTCTCTCAGGCTTTGTCCATTTTTCTTCATTCTCTTTTTTTCATTTTGTTCTGTTTCTCATACTAGAGAATCTCAATTGACCTATCTTCAAGTTTATTGATTCTTTCTTCCACTTGTTCAAATCTGCATTGAGCCCCTCTAGTAAATTTTTTACTTCTGTTATTTTACTTTTTGACTATTCTATTTGGTTCTTTCCTATAATTCTTTTTTTGAGAAGGAGTCTCGTTCTGTCACCCAGGCTAGAGTGTAGTGGCATGGTCTCGGCTCACTGTAACCTCTGCCTCCTGGGTTCAAGTGATTCTCCTGTGTCAGCATCCCAAGTATCTGGGATTGCAGGTGTGTGTCACCATGCCTGGCTAATCTTTGTATTTTTAGTAAAGACAGGATTTCATCATGTTGGCCAGGCTGGTCTCGAACTCTTGACCTCAAGTGATCCTCCTGCCTTGGCCTCCCAAAGTGCTGGAATTACAGGCCTGAGCCATACTGCACAGCCCTTTTCTATAATTTCTATCTCTTTATTGATATTGATATTCTCTACTTAATAAGACATTATTTTCATACTTCACTTTAGTGTTTAGGTGTGGTTTCTCTTAGTTCTTCGAACATACTTAAAGTAGCTGATTTAAGTTGCTTTCCTCATAAATCCAATGTCTGAGTTTCCACAGGTACAGTTTCAATTTATTGCTTTTTTGCTGTTTGTGGGCCATATTTTCTTGCTTTTTTTTTTTTTTTTTTGGCATATCTCAATTTTGTGTTGAAAATTGGCCATTTCAAATAATTTAATGTGGCAACTCTGGAAATTCAGTTCCTCCTCTCCTTTCTGCCCCCAAGGTTTGTCTCTGTGGTAGCTTTTTGTTGTTTGTTTAGTGACTTCCCTGAACAAATTCTGCAAGGTCTATATTATTTGTCATGTGTGGCTACTGTGACATATTCCTTGTCATGTGTGACTACTGAAATATCTGACTGGTTACCTTAGTGGGCCAGGTAATAGCTGTACAGACATTTTCTTTTCTTTTCTTTTCTTTTCTTTTCTTTTCTTTTCTTTTTGAGATGGAGTCTCACTCCATCGCCAGACTGGAGTGCAGTGGCACAATCTCGGTTCACTGCAACCTCTGCCTCCTGGGTTCAAGCGAACCTCCTGCCTCAGCCTCCCAAGTACCTGGGACTGCAGGTGCACGCCACCATGCCCAAGTAACTTTTGTATTTTTAGTAGAGACAGGCTTTCACCACGTTGGCCAGGATGGTCTCGATCTCCTGACCTCATAATCCGCCTGCCTCAGCCTCCCAAATTGCTGGGATTCCAGGCGTGAGCCACCATGCCCGGCCAACATTTCCTTAAATGCCTGGAACCAATAAGTCCCCACATCTCTTTGAGGGGCTATATTTGTGTATATGTGTGTTTTGGGGCTTGCCTTCAGCATCCAGACAGGCAGCGTACAACTCCACTTTTACCTTCACTTCCTGCTGACACAGAGCTTCAAGCTTAGCCAGAGGTGAGAGTTTAAGGCCTTCCCACATCTTTCCTGAGCATGTGCACAGCCCTACAGATATCTCTGGCTTTCTTGATTCCCTGGAATAAGTCGGAGCTTTTAAAAGGCCGCCTATTGTCATCTCACTGCCCAGATTTTCCTTTTAAGCTTTTTGGTAAGCTTCTTGCTTGCCCCAACAGCTACGGCAGCCTCTGGCACCCAATGTTCAACAATTGCCTCTTATTTTTTGGGCACATGGGCCTAAAGAAAAGTTGTTTTCACCAGGTGAGCTCTGAATCAGGTGGAATAAAGATAGCTTTGTAAGTGGGATCTTCTGTGGAACCACCAAACAAGTCAAATAATGACAGTTCTCTGGGAATGGGACTTTGAAGTGCTCCAACCCTTTCTGTCCCTTCCACTGGTTACCAGGCTGTTGATTTTTACTATAATTGCAGTTAAAAGGCTATTGAAGAGCTGGGGACGGGGATATTGAAATAGGATAAGTTAAAATGCCACAGAGCTCGCTGTTCTTACTAAGATTTAGCTGTTGGTTTTTTTTTTTTTTTTTTTAATACTCCCAGATTGCTGCACGCCTTTGGTTAATTTCCAGAGTTCTCAAAGAGTTGTTTCTGACAATTGTTGCCAGTGTTTTCATTGCTTTTATGAAGGAAGGAACTTTCAGAAGACCTTACTCTGCCATTTTTGCTGATGTCACCCCCTTTTTTCTCTTAGGGGACCATAAAATAATAGTGTTTCTTACAATTGCTGAAATCTTAGGTTTGATAAAATATGGTAAGCCTTAGCTGTAAAGCATAACTAACTAACTAATGGGAGAGTTAAGAATAAGGGGAAACTAAAAGCTAGGCAATAAAGATACGGATGATGGGACTGACACATGAATTAAATATCAGTCCTCCTATTATTACGGAGATACTGATTATTATCTCTTGGCTTTGTTATGTAAATTATGTTAAAATTTAAGGATAATTACTCAAATAATATAAATAGAATATATCATTTATGAACCAATAGCGGAAAAGGGGAAATGATTAATTCAATGGATGACAGAAGAAAAGAAATAAGAGACAAAGAAAAGTATAGTGAAGAGACCCATGCAGACATAAATAAGATGTTATCAATAGTTCTAAATAAAATGATACAGTAAATATGAGCAAATTAAATCCATCCACTAAAAGACGGAGATTTTCTTACTGGTTTAAAAATTCAGCTGTAAGGCCGGGTGTGGTGATTCACGCCTGTAATCCCAGAACTTTGGGAGGCCAAGGTGGGCAGATCACCTGAGGTCGGGAGTTTGAGACCAGCCTGACCAATATGGATAAACCCTGTCTCTACTAAAAATACAAAAATTAGCGGGGCATGGTGGCGCTTGCCTATAATGCTAGCTACTCGGGAGGCTGAGGCAGGAGAATCCCTTGAACCTGGAAGGCGGAGGTGGCGGTGAGCCGAGATCGCGCCATTGTACTCCAGCCTGGGCAACAAGAGCGAAACTCCGTCTCAAAAACAAAAAAACAAAAACAATAACAAAAAAAAAAACTTCAGCTGTAAGTGCTCTTTCCAAGAGACACATCTACAAGAATGACATGGGCCGGGCGCGGTGGCTCAAGCCTGTAATCCCAGCACTTTGGGAGGCCGAGGCGGCGGATCACGAGGTCAGCAGATCGAGACCATCCTGGCTAACGCGGTGAAACCCCGTCTCTACTAAAAAATACAACAAAAAACTAGCTGGGCGAGGTGGCGGGCGCCTGTAGTCCCAGCTACTTGGGAGGCTGAGGCAGGAGAATGGCGTAAACCCGGGAGGCGGAGCTTGCAGTGAGCTGAGATCCGGCCACTGCACTCCAGCCTGGGCGACAGAGCGAGACTCCGTCTCAAAAAAAAAAAAGACATGGGTTGTAGAAAATGCATGGAAAGAGACAAACAATAAGTAGATAGTAACAAAAAGAGAGCTGGTACAGCAATGTTAATTGTAAACAAACTTCAGGGATAAGAGAACTATTAAGAAAAGTGGGTGGTAATTAATGATAAAATGAACTTCCCAGGAACATATAATACTGAACTTGATGTAGCCTGAAATGCATTAAGCAAAAATGGACAGACCCTCAATTATACTCGGAGATTTTAACACTTTTCAGGAGAGGGAATATAAAAAAAAAACTAGTAAAGATAAAGAAGATATAGAACACTAAATAACAGAATTAAGCTAATGTAAAGAATCCATGTAGAATTCTGAATGCAGCAAATGGAGGATATACACTCTCTTCCTGAATATGTGGAATGTTTGTAAAAATCGACCCATTCTAACACATAAATGAAGAAACAAAAATAATCAAGAAGAACTATTGTGCAGACCCCATGAAATTAGCATTTAATTGTAAAAGGCTAACTAGAGTGCAGGACTACCTGTAAATAGCTAGTGGGTCAAAGAAGGAACTATAACATCCCTTACAAAAATTTACAAATACCACTGAAGAACAATAAAAGCTCTACATAAGAAAATGTGTGGGTTTCTGCCAAAGTGGAACTTAGAACATTATAGTCTTAAATACCTGTATTAGAAAAAACAAGATGACCAACAATTGAACCAAATTTTCAACTCAAGAAGACAGAAATGAACTAGAAAACAAAGAAGGAACAGAAATTACCACCAAAGTCAAAAATTAGTTATCTGAGAAGACTAGTAAAATGGACAACCTCTAGCAAATTTAATTAAGAAAAAAAGAGAATATTTTTCTAAGGGACATATACAGTAAAGATGAAAATGATCATAAGGGACTACTTTGTTGTTGTTTTTGTGGTGTGTGTATGTGTGTATGTGTGTGTGTTTGAGACGGAGTCTTGCTCTGTTTCCCAGGCTGGAGTGCAATGGCGTGATGTTGGCTCATTGCAACCTCCGCCTCCCAGGTTCAAGTGATTCTCCTGCCTCAGCCTCCCAAGTAGCTGGGATTACAGGTCTGAGCCACCATGCTGGGCCCATAAGGGACCACTTTGACTCTTTGCCAAGTCATTTAAAAACTTGTATGAAGGCCAGACGCAGTGGTTCATACCTGTAATCCCAGCACTTTGGGAGGCCCAGGTGGGCGGATCGCCTGAGATCAGGAGTTTGAGACCAGCCTGGCCAACATGGGGAAACCCCATCTCTACTAAAAAACCAAAAATTAACTGGGAGCTTCTGTCTCAGCTACTTGGGAGGCTGAGACAGAAGAATCACTGGAACCCGGGAGGTAGATGTTGCAGTGAGCTGAGATTGCACCACTGCACTCTAGCCTGGGTGACAGAGTGAGACTCTATAAAATAAATAAATAAATAAATAAATAAATAAATAAATAAAAATTGTATGAAATGAAATCCTTTTTAGAAATCTAAAAAGTGATCAACATCAGCTTTGGGAAAAAAAGAAAATTCAAGTAGATCTATAACCACTTATATAACCACTTAAGAATTTGACCTACAATTAAAACCTCATGGCCGGCCAGACACAGTGGCTCAGGCCTGTAATGACAGCACTTTGGAAGGCCAAGGTGGGTGGATTGCTTGAGGTCAGGAGTTCCAGACCAGCCTGGCCAACATGGTGAAACCCCATCTCTACTAAAAATACAAAAATTAGCCCAGCATGGTGGTACACACCTGTAGTACCAGCTACTCAGGAGGCTGAGGTGGGAGGATTGCTTGAACCCATGAGGTTGAGGTTGCAGTGAGCTGTGATTACACCACTGTACTCCAGCCTGGGGGACAGAGTGAGACTGTGTTTCAAAAAAAAAAAAAAAAGACAAAAACAAAAAAAATCTCAGAACTTGGATTTATTTTTAGGTGAGCTTTACCAAAATTTCAAGAAACAGGTAACTCCTGTCTTATTTAAACCGTTTCATGAATAGAAAGAGAATGAACCCTCACCTCCATCTCTACTGTGACTAAGAAAACTTTGATATGTGATTAGAAGAAACAGTAAGAGAAATAAAAATGACAGGCCAATCTTACTTATGAACATCGATGTAAAAATCCTTTAAAAATGTTGGCAAAATGGCTGGGCGCGGTGGCTCACGCCCATAATCCCAGCACTTTGGGAGTCTGAGGAGGGCGGATCACGAGATCAGGAGATCGAGACCATCCTGGCTAACATGGTGAAACCCCGTCTCCACTAAAAACACAAAAAATTATCCGGGCGGGGTCGCGGGTGCCTGTAGTCCCAGCTACTCAGGAGGCTGAGGCAGGAGAATGGCCTGAACCCCGGAGGCGGACCTTGCAAGTAAGCCGAGATCACGCAACTGCACTGCAGCCTGGGCGACAGAGTGAGACTCCATCTCAAAAAAAAAAAAAAAAAAAAAGTTGGCAAAATGAACCTTAAATCTTATACTAAAAATACACCAACACTAAATTAAATTTATCCCAGGAACACAAGAATAGCTAACTGCTAGTAAATCTATTGGTTCAATCCACTACATTAACAGATTAAAAATAAAAAGAATTTTTAATATCAATAGATGGAGAAAACCATTTGCAATAATAACAAAATATTTTAAACTCTTAGAAAACTACATATTACTAGAAAAACTATATTCATAGAAAAGCTGATATTAAAGAAAATGTTTTAACCAGATAAAGTGAACCTATCACAAACCTACTACAAAATAAGTGGTGAAATCTTAAAAGCAACCCCTTTGATTTTGTACTGAAGAGGAATAAGGATTAGTGATAGGAAAGGAAATACTAAATTTGATATTATTCATTTAAAAATGATCTATTGAAATAAGCACTGGGAGATACAGAAGTAAGTAAAACAGAAAAATTTTCTGCTCTTAAAGAGCTTACATTCTAGTGCAGGAAGCAGGCAAAAATAAACGAACAATTTATATCAGTCCTAAGAAGAAAAATAATGTAGAATAATGGAATAAAGAGCACTGTATGCATGTGTATTACTTTATATAGGAGGTCAAGGAAGGCCTGTCTGATTAAATGATGTTTGAATAGAGACCTGAAGGTTGTGAAGAAATGAACTATACAGATATCTAGGATAAGTAAGTTCCAGGCAAAAGGAAGAGCAAGTGGAAGCATCTTTGATATGATTCTCTACATTGAAAATTTACAAAATATATTAGAATTAAGAAGAGAATTTAGCAAGGTTGCTAGATACAAGATAAATGTTCAAAAATCAGTTGGGTTTCTATACAACAGCAGAAACCAATTAAGACATATAATGTAAAAAAGAAAAATATTTAATTTACAATGGCAACAAAATCCACATAACAATAATTAAATGTAATGGAAGATACACAGACCTATGTATAACATAAATTACAAATATTAATCTAATAATATTGAATGAAGCCAAATCTAATAACATTTAATAATTAGTATCTAAGTAAGTGGACTGTGTTTATGAATGAAAAGACTTAGTATTGTAAGAATAGTAAGACTCCATAAATTAATATAGAAATTAAATGGAACTCCAACCAAAGACATAGCAAGTTTTTATTTTGTTTTTTTTTTTTTGAGACAGAGTCTCGCTCTGTCGCCCAGGCTGGAGTGCAGTGGCCAGATCTCAGCTCACTGCAAGCTCTGCCTCCTGGGTTTACGCCATTCTGCTGCCTCAGCCTCCTGAGTAGCTGGGACTACAGGCGCCCGCCACCTCGCCCGGCTAGTTTTTTGTATTTTTTAGTAGAGACGGGGTTTCACCGTGTTAGCCAGGATGGTCTCGATCTCCTGACCTCGTGATCCACCCATCTCGGCCTCCCAAAGTGCTGGGATTACAGGCTTGAGCCACCGCGCCCGGTCAGCAAGTTTTTTTTTTTAAGGAAGTCAATTAATCTTAAAATTCCTGTGAAGATAAGAGCCAAGAACAGTCGGGACAATTTTAAAGAGGAGGAACAAGGGGGAGGGTAGGTACATACTTAGCTATGCTGTATTAGGGTAACACTAGCTGCTGAAACAAACAAACCTCAAGACATGTTTAAGGCTCAAGCATAATAAAAGTTTATTTCCAGGCCAAGGGCAGTGACTCACACCTGTAATCCTAGCACTTTGGGAGGCCGAGGTGGGAGGATCACGAGGTCAGGATATCAAGACCATCCTGGCCAATATGGTGAAACCCCGTCTCTGCTAAAAATACAAAAATTAGCTTGATATGGTGGCATGTGCCTGTAGTCCCAGCTACTCAGGAGGCTGAGGCAGGAGAATCGCTTGAACCCAGAAGATGGAGGTTGCAGTGAGCTGAGATTGCACCACTTCCCTCCAGCCTGGCGACAGAGTAAGACTCCATCTAAAAAAATAAAAAAATTAAAAAACAAAATTCCCAGCTGGTGTAAAATCCAAAATGGCTGTTTCTGTTCAGTGGGCAGCTTTCTTTATGTAGCAATTTGGAGACTCAGGCTTCCATTCTGGGATCCCATCTTTCAAGGTCATCATACTTGTTTGCGTCAGGTTGTGGGAGGGGAAAGAGAATGAAAAGTCATGCATGAGAGATTTTATGGGCAATGCCTAGAAATGGTGTATGTTGTTTCCATTGACATCAGTGGTCAGAACTCACTTAAGTGGCCACATCTACTTACAAGAGAGGTTGTGAAATGGAGCCCAGTTGTGGTACCAAGAACAAGCAGAAATAGGTGTAGTGAGGAGCTAGCCAGTCTCTGTTGCATCTGCCCACTATAAGATTTCTTATACAGATACCATCATTAAAATTGTGTGGGTGGGGCAAAGGATAAATAAGTAGATCAACAGAACAAAAAGCAGAGCCCAGAAACTGACTTCCATATGTCAGAGAAAACTCTGCATGTACTCGTGACAGCTTCACTAATCAGTGCAGAAATGGGGAACCATGTAATATATAGTGCTGGAGAATTGGCTATCAATATGAAAGCCAATATAAAATAATATATAATATTTGGAAGGTCATATAGAGCAATAAATTCTAGGTGATTGAAGACCTAAATGCAAAAAAAAAAAAAAAAAAAATCAAAGCATTTAAAATAAAAGAAATCAGCTGGGTGAGGTGGCTCACGCCTATAATCCCAGCACTTTGGGAGGCCAAGGCAAGTGGATCACCTGAGGTCAGGAGTTTGAGACCAGCCTGACCAATATGATGAAACCTCATCTCGACTAAAAACACAAAAATTAGCTGGGTGTGGTGGCATGCGCCTGTAGTCCCAGCTACTCGGGAGGCTGGGGCGGGAGAATCGCTGGAACCTGGGAGGCAGAGTTTGCAGTGCGCTGAGATTGCACCACTGCACTCCAGCCTGGGTAACAGAGCGAGACTCCATCTCAAAAAATAAATAAAATAAAATAAAATAATAGAAGAAATTATTATTATTATTATTTTTGAGACAGAGTCTCGCTCTGTCACCCAGGCTGGAGTGCAGTGGTATGATCTTGGCTCACTGCAAGCTCCATCTCCCAGGTTCATGCCATTCTCCTGCATCAGCCTCCTGAGTAGCTGGGACTACAGGCACCCACTACCACGCCCGGCTAATTTTTTGTAGTTTTAGTAGAGACAGGGTTTCACTCTGTTAGCTGGGGTGGTCTCGATCTCCTGACCTCGTGATCCACCTGCCTCGGCCTCCCAAAGTGCTGGGATTACAGGCATGAGCCACCGCGCCTGGACAAAAGAAATTATTAAAGAATATCTCATGGTCTTGTTTACGGAAAAGTTTCTTAAGCATTGGAAAGAAAAAGAAGAAAGAGAGAAAGAAAGGAAAGAAAGAAAGAAAGAAAGAAAGAAAGAAAGAAAGAAAGAAAGAAAGAAAGAAAGAAAGAAAGAAAGAAAGAGAGAGAGAAAGAAAGAGAAAGAAAGAAAGAAACAGAGAGAGAGAAAGAGAGAAAGAAAGAGGAAGAAAGGAAGGAAGGAAGAAAGAAAGGAAGGAAGGAAGGAAGAAAGGAAGGAAGGAAGGAAGGAAAGAGGAAAGGACAGAAGGAAAAAAGAAAGGAAGGAAGAAATAAAAGGAGAAAGGAAGGAGAGAAGAAAGGAAGGAAGGAGGGAGGGAGGAAGAAAAGCACCAACTTTGAAGACTGATAAATTTGACTCTTCATTCTGTTCTATTGTTTTATTTGCCTATCCTTGTGCCAAAACCATTATATATAAAGTCATCTTAAATTTTAAAAAGTATTTACATTCTGGCCGGGCGCGGTGGCTCAAGCCTGTAATCCCAGCACTTTGGGAGGCCGAGATGGGCGGATCACGAGGTCAGGAGATCGAGACCATCCTGGCTAACACGGTGAAACCCCGTCTCTACTAAGAAATACAAAAAATAGCCGGGCGAGGTGGCAGCGCCTGTAGTCCCAGCTACTCGGGAGGCTGAGGCCGGAGAATGGCGTGAACCCGGGAGGCGGAGCTTGCAGTGAGCTGAGATCCGGCCACTGCACTCCAGCCTGGGCTACAGAGTGAGACTCCGTCTCAAAAAAAAAAAAAAAAAAAAAAAAAAAAAAAAAAAAAAAAAGTATTTACATTCCATTTAAGTACAGAAAAAAATTATCAAAATTACTAAGAGTTGATTTTGTATGTTTTGACCATGAAAAACTAAGAATGTGCAGTGATAGATTTGTTAATTAGCTTGCTTTGATCATTCCACAATGTAAACATATATTAAAAAATCACATTGTACCCCATAAATATATAACATATTCAGTTATTTTTTGTCATCTAAAAATGAAATAAAATTCGAAATAACACTCTTCAAAAGTATTTTAAAACCACAAAGTGGGAGAAAATATTTTCACAATAAAAAATTTAAAGGATTTATATTCAGTTTATGTAAACAATTTCTCCGATCCAATAAGTTAAAGACGAATAACCAGCAGAAAAGTAGACAAAGGGTGTGAACGGCAAATACACAAAGGAGAAAACGGGAATTTCCCAGAACAAATGAAAAGATGCTCAACATCATTCATAATTGGGTGAAGACAGTTAAAAGATTAACAAGATATCGTATCACATCCTTCAAATGGGCAAAAATTTAAAAGCCTGGCAGTAGCAAGTATTAGCAAGGACATGGAGAAACGAAGACTTGCACACTGCTGGTGGCAGGGTAAAATAGGGTAACAACTTTGGGGAGCAATTTGGAAATACAATTTGACAATATACACACCTTGGCACCCAGGAATTCTACTCCTTAGTGTGTGTGCCAGAGCCATTTTGCTGTAATGCACAAATAGACGTGCATGAGGATGATCACTTGAAATTGTAACAAAACCAGAAAACAATCTGTAGGTTTACAAACAGTGGAGTAAATAAAGAAATTTCGGTCATTTTGTACAATGGGCTACTCATCATCAGATAAAAGGAATGAACTGAAGCTACATATATCAATGTGGACAAATCCTAGAAAATAATGTTTAGTGAAAAGTTGGGAATGATTCTATTCAGGTAAATATGTACATGATAGTTTATGACAACTTATGCAAATACATGAAATCATGCTACATTTTTATAGGTACCTTTATAGTAAAAGTGTAAACATGAGAACAGGCAAAATAAACAAAGTTAAGAACAGTAGTTGGCCAGGCGCAGTGGCTCACACCTGTAATCCCAGCACTTTGGGAGGCCGAGGCGGCCGGATCACCTGAGGTCGGGAGTTCGAGACCAGCCTGACCAACATGGAGAAACCCCGTCTCTACTAAAAATACAAAATTAGCTGGGTGTCGTGGTGTACGCCTGTAATCCCAGCTACTCAGGAGGCTGAGGCAGGAGAATCGCTTGAACCTGAGAGGCGGAGGCTGCAGTGAGCTGAGATCGCGCCACTGCACTCCAGCCTGGGCAACAAGAGCAAAACTGCATCTCAAAAAAACAAAAACTAAACTAAAACAAAAAACTGTAGTCACTTCTGAGTCAGTAGGCATGAAGAAGGTAATAAAAAGAGACAAGGAAGGCACAATCAGATAGATATAATAAGGCAAAAATCTTTTTTCTTTTCTTTTTTTCTTGAGACGGGGTCTTGCTCTATCACCCAGGCTGTAGTGCAGTGGTGCAGTCACAGCTCACTGCAGCCTCCACCTCATGGCTCAAGAGATCCTCCTGCCTCAGCCTTCCAAGTAGCTGGGACTACACGTGTGCACCACCATGTCCTGCTAATTTATTTTATTTTATTTTCAGTAGAGATGATGTCTCGCTATGTTGTCCAGGCTGGTCTCAAACTCCTGAGCTCAAGTAATTCTCCTGCCTCAGCCTTGCAAAGTGCTGGGATTACAGGTGTGAGCCACTGTGCCGAGCTGGCAAAATCTTGTTTGCCAAATATGGGTGATGAGCGGAAAGGTTTTTATTAGGTTATTCTCTATTCTTCCATATGTATGAAATGTTTTATATTTTAAAACTTTAATAAAATTTCTGAAGATCCCAGGGAAGGAGTCTGGTTGGCCTATCCTGGGTCAGTTGACCATTTCTGGACCAATCACCTGTGTCATGCCAGAACACGGTAGCTTGTGCTCCAGCCACACATATGCAAGCGGGCTGGGGCTGGGGACAGTGACCTTGAGAAGAGAAGCAAGCTGTTCAGACAGTGCCAAAGATGCCCGCTGTATGCTGGGCCCAGGGGTCTAAGCAGCCATGATATCTGGGAAATTAACCAGGGTGCCCATCAGAATCGCCTAAGGGCACATTTCAGGACTCAAACTCAGACCTGCTAAGTCAGAATTTCCCAGGACCCCCACCTTACTTTCTTTCTTTCTCTTTCTTTCCTTCTCTTTCTTTCCTTTCCTTCCTTCCTTCCTTCCTTTCCTTCCTTCCTTCCTTCCTTCCTTTCTTTCTTTTTTTTTTTTCTTTTTTTCTTTCTTCTTCTTTCTATTTTCTTTTTTCTTTCTTCCTTCTTTGTCTTCCTTTCCTTTCCTCCTTCCTTCCTTCCTTCCTTCTTTTCTTTCTTTTTCTTTTTTTTGAGACAGAGTCTCGCTCTGTCACCTAGGCTGGAGTGCAGTGACATGATCTCCGCCTCCTGGGTTCAAACGATTCTCGTGCCTCAGCCTCCCTAGTAGCTGGGACAACAGGTGCTCGCCACTACACCTGGCTGATTTTTTTTTTTTTTTTTTTTGTATTTTTAGTAGAGACAGAGTTTCACCATGTTGGCCAGGCTTGTCTCGAACTCCTGACCTCAAGTGATTTGCCCTCTTCGGCCTCCCAAAGTGCTGGGATTACAGGCATGAGCCTCCGTGCCCAGCCACCAGCCATCCATGTTTAAAAAAAAACAGATCCAGCAGTGGTTCTGATGGGAACCCTGGATAAAGAACAATCATCTAAGACCCTGGGTTCCAACCATGCTGTTGAATCCCTGGCTCAGGTAAGCGGGAACAAGCCTTTACCTGCCTAGCATGTGCAGGGGTAGGAACTCCTTCCTTATGACAGACAATCCCTGGCCTTTCCAGCCTGTAGCCACACGGAGACAAAGGAGAGGGCACTGTACACAGGTGGACTGGTTCTGGGAAAGCTCCACTCCCAGACTTCAGCCTCTAGTAATACCCTTGGCCTTAACCACCCACGTTGGCTCCTCAGGGGTGTGGCTTAGCGGTAGGTTAGGGAAGAGAGGAACCTGAGCTTTCCTAGAGGCCAAAAGTGTTCAATGTGGTGATTCTCCAAAGCTCCGCTGTGTGGTGAAAAAGAATAGTAACAAAAACAATGACTTCCAGAGCACTTCCGAAGTGCCAGAGACTGTGCAGAAATGACGTGCCCAAAGTCCCTAAGCCAGGGGGTGGCAAAGTCAGGATTCAAGTCCAGGTCCTTCATTCAGACTCCCTAAGTCTTAATCACTAAGTCTCTCTTAATCACTGTGCCATAGGAACCTTGGGTCATTAAAGACCCTTCATGGTGTGGCCCAAACCGGTTTCCTCTCCTTACTGCCTGCCTGCCCCAGAGAGTGTACCCTCCTCCAAGCACATGGAGCACCCTGTGGTGGCAATGCTGCTGCTGACAGCTGCACGCCTTTCTTCTTACTGTGGTCCTTCCTGCCTGGTGCCATCTATGTGGCAAGGCCTCATTGTTCCTCAAGGCTCTGCAGGATGCACCAGGCTCTTGGCTGCTTACCTCTCTGCCTCCCCTGTTTCAGCTGTGCGCTCTCAAAGGTGGGGACCGACTGACTCATTTCTGTATCCCCAGCTGATCAATAAATTGAGGGTATGAGTGATACACGAATGACTGAATGAATGAATGGTAACGGTGATGGGAATCAAATGGCAGCAACGCAGAAGAGGGAGATGCGGTGCCTGTAACCATGGTAACGATGATGTCGCTGAGTGATAATGCTAGGAAGATGGTAACCATGGTAACACTGATGGTGAGGCCTGCTCTGACAGTCCTGGCGCCGCAGCTGCCGTGGTCCATGCCAAGCCCGACCTGCTCAGTGGCGGAACAAAATGCTGAGCACAATTAGCGACTGCTGTTCTGTTCCCTGTCCCGAGACCCCCGCCCAGGGCTGGGTTTCACTGTAGTCACACCCTCTTCCTGAGTGGCTCCGAGACTCAGGAAGGAACACATGTTTGGTGGGCGAGGGGAGGGGGGCGTGCAGCCTGCATGCATGTGTATGTGATTGCGCGGAAGAGGCAGTGTGATGGGCAAGTGGGTAAGGTATGGTGTGCGCTAAGGGCAGACTTGCTGGTGCGAACGCCAGGGGACTGGCAAGAGGAACGGTTCCCTGCGTGTGCGCCGGGTAGATGCGTGGGGGGCGCCGCGTGAGTGTGCGGGTGGCTTGGGAGTCCGGCGGCCGCGTGTGTGGCAGCGGGGCGGTGTTTCTGGGAGGGGCGCCAGGTTCCGGGCTGGGGGGCGGGGAGCTCCGCCCCATCCATCACCCGGAGAGCAGCGAGCCAGGCGGATATCACAGTGTCAGGCGGCTCTGCTCGCAGATCTTATCCTCTTCATTTCCGCCCGAGCCGAGCCCGCCCGCGCGGGCTCCCTGAAGGCTCCATCCATCACCTGGGATCGACGGGGCGGCCCGTGGCGGGGGGTCTCAGACTGTGCGGGGAGGGAGGGAGCGGCGGGAACCAGACCCACCATGGACACCGAGAAAGGAGAGGGACAAGTTGTTAGTGGGGCGGGGGTTTGGGGCTTGCTTTTCCACGTGGGGGAGGGGACGCTCTCTGCCGTGGACGGGGATTGCTACTCGGGCCAGCTCGGCCCCAGCCTGGGACTGGGGCCGTTGGCTGGGTCCCGATCCCCGCGTGCCTGGGGCAGCGCGGGGAAGGGAGAGGGGCCTCGCCCGCCCGGGGAGAGGCTGCTGTGCGCGGGGCCCACACCTGGACCCTCCGGGGTGACCCGGGGCCTGTGCAGCGCGGGCGGGGGCAGGCGCCCCGGGGGGGAGGCCTTATTTCATTTCCCCGCGCCGCTGAGGTTTCTGCGAAGTGTCTCTCTCACCTCTTTAAATTTTACGGCGCTTGGCCAGTGGCCGCCGGGCCCCGCCCTGGGGAGGAAGCGGGTGCGGGCTCTGGGAGCCTCCCCGGCCGAGGGGTGGCCCCACCAGGCCGGGCGTGGGTCAGGCGCTGGACGCCCGAACTCCGAGGGGCGCCCGGCCTGCGCCCTACTCTGGTTCCCAGGGCTTTCCCGGAGGGTGTCTGGACTGTTGGGGCCCAGGGGGCGGGGCTGGCCTCGGAATGTCTCAGGCCCGGCCCCGCCCCATTTCTGGGCTCCTTCTCGGGCCACGCCTCTCCCCTGCTCCAGGGGAGCGCAGCGGGGTGGACGGTGGGAGTGGGCTGCTGGGGGAGGGAGTCAGAGGAGCAGAAATGCGGGCCAGCCTGGAAGCCCAGTTGCCACCGCCACCCCCAACTTCCCCTGGAGGCAGAGTGGTGTCCCCAAGACCTGAGTCAGGGCGGAGTATTCCAGTCGAGCCAGGCAGGCCAGCCAGGTCCCTGAGGCCGGCCCGGGTTGGCACCTGTCTGGAGACCAGGTTGGGGGCTGGAGGGAAAGAGAGGGGCGTGGGGTGGCCTCTGGGCCCCAGCGCTCTTTCCTCAGAACCCTGAGGTGACAGACCAGTATCGATCTGGAGACAGTGGGGAACCTGCCCTAGATGTGGGCGTGAGAGGCGTGTGGCCCGGGGGTGGGGTCGAAGGAGGAGAGGGGCCTGAGGGAAGAGGGTCTGTGAACCACAGAGGGGTGAGGGAGGAGGAAGGGTGAGCAGAGGGCACGGAGGGTCTGAGAAGTCACTGCCCAAAGACACAGAGTCAATAAGTCAGGAGTTGAACTTGGTTCTGTCTGACTCCCAAGCCACCTTAGAGTTGCAGTCACGAACTTGATTCCTCTACAATGTATTCCTTATTAATTCAGCCCCAGGCTACACAGCAAGCTGCCACAGACATAACTTTGTGACATGCATGTAACCAGAACAAGGAAATGGGATACGGAACTGAAATTTGGTTCCACTGGTTTGGGAGATGCAGGGGCCAGCGGCCCGGAGGTGCCTGGGGTGCCCCCTACAGAGGCTATGGGATGCCAGGGCTGGTGCAGTGCAGTGTGGGTGGGGCCCGGGGGCAAGATTGCAGCTGTTACTGCAATCTGTTACAGAGTGACTGGAACCTGCCAGAAGCCTCCAGGCTGAAGAAGGCTCTGGAACTTTCTTTTTCTCTATTGACCTGGAGAGAAAATGTCCTGAATGTCACACTCCAGGGAGCTCAACCCCAGTATCTGTTTGAGGAAAACTGGTCACTTTCACATGAACCAGTGGGGCGGTGAATGGCTGCCCCTACCCTAGTCCCTCCCTGCTCCTGTGCCCCTCTCAGGTTGATGCTGCCATCCTTTTTGCCCCAATATCTCACCAAGTCCAGCTGCTCCAGTCTGCCGCCCCCTCTTTTTTTTTTTGAGACGGGTTCTGGCTCTGTTGCCCAGGCTGGAGTTCAATGGCCTGATCTTGGCTCTGCCTCCTGGGTTCCAGTGATTCTCCTGTCTCAGCTTCCTGAGTAGCTGAAATCACAGGCGTACACCATGTCCAGCTAATTTTTTTTGTATTTTTAGTAGAGATGGGATTTCGCCATGTTGGCCAGGCTGGTCTCGAACTCCTGGTCTCAAGCAATCTACCTACTTTGGCCTCCCAAAGTGCTGCAATTACAGGCGTGAGCCATGGCACTGAGTCAAATCCGCCCCTTCCTTGCATATCCCCTCAGCTACACCTTTGTGTTCATTACTGTGACTTCTCTTCTGCATTATCTAAAGGGGCTCTTTGCTGGGTTCCCTGTCTCCTATCCATCCTCAATGCCATAAAGACAATAAGGCCATGTCACACTCTTCTAAAACCATTTAAGGCTGCCCACTCTTTCCAGGATAAAGCCCAAGTTCACAGCAGTGTCCTACAAGCTCCGCTGTGACTCTTCTCTGTGGTCAACTTTCCTGCCTCCCTCCCCTTGTTTTACTAAAGTCACTGCTGTTTTGTTCCTCTGAGCCCACCACGTTGTGCTTCCTTCTGCCTGTAATGCCCTTCCCTCCCTTTTCTTTTCTTTTCTTCCTTCCTTCCTTCCTTCCTTTCCTTCTTTCTTTCTTTCTTTCTTTCTCTTTCTTTCTTTCTTTCTTTCTTTCTTTTTTCTTTCTTTCTCTCCCTTCCTTTCTTTTTTCTTTCTTTCTTTTCTTTCTTTTTCTCTCTTTCTCTTTTCTTTCCTTCCTTCTCTTCTCTTCTCTTTTCCTTCCTTCCTTCCTTTCCTTTCCTTTCCTTTCCTTTCCTTTCCTTTCCTTTCTTTTTGAGACAGAGTCTCACTCTGTCCCTGGGCTGGAGTGCAGTGGCACAATCTTGGCTTACTGCAACCTCCACCTCCCAGATTCAAGCGATTCTCCTGCCTCAGCCTCCCAAGTAACTGGGATTACAGGCGCCCGCCACTATGCCCAGCTAATTTTTTGTATTTTTAGTAAAGATGAGGTTTCACTATATGATGGCCAAGCTGGTCTCGAACCCCTGACATGGTAATTCGCCCGCCTTGGACTCCCAAAGTGTTGGAATTACAGGCGTGAGCCACCGCACCTGGCCCTTCCCTCCCTTTTCTACCATGCTAATTTTCTTTTTTGCGGCTTGGCTCAAACATCTTTGCTTTGGAAAGCCTCCTTGCAGGGAGCACTCGCTCTTCTGTGCTCTCATGGCCTCTGTGCTCTCTCGTCTCCTGGTTGTAATTGGCTTTTAGGGCCTGTCTGAGTCTTGCACTAGCCAGATAGCTCACCGCAGGCAGGGACCCTCATCTGTCAGAGGATCCTGAGGACCTGGCCAGAGGAGGTGTGAAAAGGCTGTTGCTGAATGAAAAAGGTAGAGCTGGTATTGTGTGGCACCTAGCTGCAGGCTAGACTCCAGCCTGTTTCTGGACTTCCCTGGACCTGGGACTCTGGGGCCATCATAATTGGGGTTTGGGCAAAAAGAAAGGGGCTAGCAAGTGGCATTGTGGCTAGTTTGAACATGACCCCTTCACACAAATTCTTTCTCTTCTGAGCCCCCCTCACACTGTCCCCAAGGCTGCAGGAGACCCACCTGTAATGAGGGCTCCAGATTCAGGAATGTTCCACTCACTGCCTGTGGCTTTTGCATCTCATCGCACAGGGTGACTGGTTGCCATGGAAACCCAAGTGCCGGAAGCGCCTGCTGGCTCTTTCCCAGGGTGGGAGGAGGTGCAGGCTGAGTGGCCCGTGCAGACTGGCTGAGTTGGTGCTGGGTGCCTGGGGCCTTCTCACTCTGGGCTGGGCTGGGTCTCCTCATTCCTCCTTAGCAGAAGTTTGTGGGTTTATCCCCGAGCATTGGCCAAGGCTGCAACCCTGAAAATACATTTCCTTTTATTTGGGGATCAGCAGCCTCTGGTTAAAACACTCAGCCTGAGTGTTGTGTGGTCTCCAGCAAGATATTTGATTTTATGAGCCTCAGTTTTCGATCTGTCAAATGGGGATCCCAGTAGCACCATGGAATTTCTACTTTTGGCAAGATGGCGGACTAGTGCTCTCAAAGATCACCCCATGAAACTATAACTGGATTCTGCGTGAATTACGAAAACAAGGCCGTGTGCGGTAGCTCACACCTGTAATCCCAGCACTTTGGGAGGCCGAGGCGGGTGAATCACCTGAGGTCAGGAGTTCAAGACTAGCCTGGCCAACATGGTGAAACCCCATCTCTATTTAAAAAAAAAAAATACAAAAATTATCTGGGCATGGTGGCGGACACCTGTAATCCCAGCTAGTCGGGAGGCTGAGGCAGGAGAATCACTTGAACCCGGGAGGCGGAGGTTGCAGTGAGCTGAGATCACGCCACTGCACTCTAACCTGGGCAACAAGAGCGAAACTCCGCTCCAAAGAAAAAAAAATAAGAATTAGGAAAACAAAACAAATAAAAAAACCATCATTTTAATACATTGCTGGACTTCCTAGAGAGTAATGGAAATCTCTAAGGACTAAATGTCATCTGCCAAGAAAAGCGTGGCAATACAGTGGGGAACTGAAACTAAAGCATGAAACGTGGACTAACAGGGAAACAAGAAAATAGAGCTAAGTGATGAAATAAGCACTGCGATAGAGAAATTAAGTCTAGGGCAGAGGCAAGGTGAGAGAACTTGAGACTCCTGCCTTGTGCCAGGGTCACTTAAAGGTGGTTAAAGTCCTCCCAGGTTAATAGCAGCTCCTTGGCTCCTGGCAGAAACAAATGCCAATGCCTCAGTAGGAATGTACCTCCAATGTAGGCCCTCAGGATTCCCACAGATTAAGCTCAACAAAATATGAGCTCACAGTCAGTGGTCACCAAACTGCACGGAAATAAACCGCTATGAGTGAGAGTCAGCAAATAAAACAATATGCGTAGACATACCCCTTTAAATACTTCAGCTGTTGGAATGACCAACTACAGAAAATAACATAATTATGCAGAAAATAAGAAATGCAAGATGAATTCACACACACCACACACACACACACACACACACACACACACACTGAATGCAGAATACAAATCTATCAAAAATGTCCAGGAAGATTGGAAACTAAACCAAAGCAGAACTTGCATAAATGAAAGTTATAATTGATGATACAAAAATCTCATCAGATGATTAAATAGCAGATCGGATGCAGATGAAGAGATAATTATGAATTATTAGGTTGATGCAAAAGTAATTGCGATTTTAGCCATTAAAAGTAATGGCCAATACTGCAATTACTTTTGCACCAACCAAATAGAAAATGGATCTACCAAAGTACCTATTTCTGCATAATTTGCAACACAGAAAAAGGAGATGTAAAATATGAAACATGCTTAAGAGAGAGGGAGGGAAAGATGAAAAGGTCTACTATATAACTGAGACCCACAGGAAAGAATAGAGGCAGAAAAGGTGAGGTAACATTCAAAGAAATAATGGCTGATAACTTTTCAGAACTTATAAGAAACATGAATTCACACCTAGGCACACTGTAATAAACTTGCAGAGGCCAAAAGATAAGAGAAGACCTCGGAATCAATCAGAGAAAAGAAACAAGCTGACTGCAAAAGAATGACATTTAAAATACTAGTAACTGAGGCCAAGGCAGGTGGACCACTTGAGGTCAGGAGTTCAAGACCAGGCTGGCCAATATGGTGAAACCCTGTCTGTACTAAAAATACAAACAAATTAGCTGGGTGTGGTGGTGCACGCCTGTGATCCCAGTTACTCAGGAGGCCGAGGCAGGAGAATTGCATGAACCTGGGAGGCAGAGGTTGCAGCAAGCAGAGATTGTGCCACTGCACTCCAGCCTGGGTGACAGAACGAGACTCTGACTCAAAAATAAATAAATAAATAAATAATAAAACAAAATACTAGTGGCTTATCAACAGCCACCATGGAAATCCCTAAGAAATGGAAAAATATCTTCGGAGTCCTAAGACAAAGCAATTATCGTCCTAAACTCGTACACTCAATATAACTACCTTTTCTTTTTTTTTGAGACAGAATCCCACTTTGTCACCCAGGCTGGAGTGCAGTGGAGTGATCTTGGCTCACTGCAGCCTCCACCTCCCAGGCTCAAGTGATCCTCTCTCTTCAGTCTCCTGAGTAGCTGGGACCATAGGTGCGTGCCACCGTGGCTGGCTAATTTTTAAATTTTCTGTAGAGATGGGGTTTTGCCATGTTGCCCAGGCTGGTCTCCAACTCCTGGGTTCAAGCGATCCTCCTGCCTTGGCCTCCCAAAGTGCTGGGTGTAAGCAACCACGCCCAACCAGTGTAACTATCTTTAAAGAATGAGAACAAAATAATGTTATCTTCATATGAACCAAAACTGAGGGAATTTACCACTGTTAGACTTTTACTAAAGGAAATGAAAGGAAAATGATCCCTAAAAGTAATTCTGATATGCAAGAAGAAATGATGACAAAAGAGTTGGCAAACATGTAGGCAAATCTAAGTAAGAATTGTCTGTATAAAATAGTATCAATAGTAATAATAATGTCTACTTTGAGGACAAAAAAGAGCAGAACTCAAATACTGGATATCAGTTGTATGCAAGTTGGAAGGCATGATTGGAGTTAATATGCTTTAAGTTCCTTGCATTATTCAGGAGGATAAGATAATTATTAACTTTAGACTTTTTTAAATTCGCAAGGCAAAATTTCCAGGGTAATTACTAAAAGAATAAGAAAGGAGTATGAAACTACCAAATATGTACAGGAAAATAAGTGGAATAAAAGAGAGAAAATCGTCATTTTTTTTCCTTTTTTATATTAAGTTTAACTCCTTCCTTCCTTCCTCCCTTCCTTTGCCTTCCTTTTCTCTCTCTCCCTTCCTTCCTTCCCTCCTTCCCTTCCCTCCTTCCCTTCCTTCCCTCCCTTCCTTCCTTCCTTCCTTCCTTCCTTCCTTCCTTCCTTCCTTCCTTCCTTCCTTCCTTCCTTCCTTCCTTTCCTTCCCTCCCTCCCTCCCTCCCTCCCTCCCTCCCTCCCTCCCTCCTCCCTCCCTCCTTCCTTCCTTCCTTCCTTCCTTCCTTCCTTCCTTCCTTCCTTCCTTCCTTCCTTCCTTCCCTCCTTCCTCTCTCTCTGTTTCTCTTTCTCCCCTTCCTTCCTTTTCTCTTTTCTTTTCTATTCTTTTCTTTTTTTCCTCTGTCACCCAGGCTGGAGTACAGTAACACAATCATAGCTCTTTATTAACTTGAACTCGTGTGTTCAGGGAATCTTCCTGCCTTAGCCTCCTGAGTAGCTAGGACTACAAGTGCATGCCACCAAACCCAGCTAATTTTTAAAATTTTTGTAGAGACAGGGTGTCCTTGTGTTGCCCAGGCTGGTCTCCAACTCCTGACCTCAAGAGATCCCCCCAGCTTAGGCTACCAAAGAGCAGCGATTACAGGTGTAAACTACCACATGCCCCCAGCCACCATCAATTTTTTAAAAAGTAAAAGGAGTAACAAAAACTATAAAAAAGATGGGTGAATCAAAAAGAAGGCACAAAGTTGGATGACAAATGCAAGTCCACATGTATCACTAGTTTTTGGGGAATGTAGATGTGCTACTAAACTCCTTAGTTAAAAAAAAAAAGAGGATTATCATATGTAAGATGTAATTTAAAAATTCAGTATAGATTGCCTACAAGAGCCACTCCTAAAATGCAAGGACACTGAAAAGCTGA
Organism: Macaca thibetana thibetana; assembly: GCF_024542745.1. Lineage (NCBI taxonomy): Eukaryota > Metazoa > Chordata > Mammalia > Primates > Cercopithecidae > Macaca > Macaca thibetana. The sequence continues at coordinate 11,882,319 of NC_065592.1, forward strand.
AAATAAAGATATTCAAAGGGGTATGTCAGAAAAATACCAATCAAAATAAGAGTGGCTTTGTTAGCATCAAAAAATAGTCATTAAGGTCAATATTAGTATAAGAGATGAATAAAGTTCCTAATAATGATAAAAGTTCTAGCGCATGTGGAAGATATAACAATTCAACTAATAAAGTAGCCTCAAAATATACAAAGCTAGAAGGGATAGAAGCACAGAGAAAAATTGATAAATCTATAATTATTATGGAAGAGTTCAACATATCTCCTCTAACTATTGATATTTCAAAGTAAAAATTAAGAAAGATATAGAAGGTTAAAACTACTTAATTAACAAACTTGAACAAATGGACATAAATCCTAAATCCAACAATTAGAGAATACAAATGTATTCATAAACACATAGGGAATTTATAAAAAGTGACTGCATATTGTGGTCAGAGAACACAATGTAATTCTCAGCAGGGCATGGTGGCTCACATCTGTAATCCCAGCACTTTGGGAGGCAGAGGTGAGCAGATCACGAGGACAGGAGTTTGAGACCAGCCTGGCCAACATGATAAACCCCGTCTCTACTACAACAACAACAACAACAAAAATATAATGTAATTCTGATCAAATTATAATAACTAGTATACAGATCATGTTTCTGTGACTCACAATGCAACTAAGTTAAAAGTTAAAGACAAAGCAATAAAAAATTCCCATATGTTTATAAATACGAAAAACATTACATTGAAATTTTTTTTTTTTTTTGAGACCAAGTTTTGTTTTTGTTGCCCAGGTAATCCACCCGCCTTGGCCTCCCAAAGTGCTGGGATTACAGGCATGAGCCATCGCACCTGGCCCACGCTGAAAATTTAAAAGATACTTAGAACTGAATGGAAATATTACATATCAGGCCAGGCAGGGTGGCTCACATCTGTAATCCCAGCACTTTGGGAGGCTGAGGCAGGCAGATCACTTGAAGTCAGGAGTTCGAGACCAGCCTGGCCAGCACGGTGAAACCCCATCTGTACTAAAAATACAAAAAAATTAGCTGGGTGTGGTGGCACATGCCTGTAGTCCCAGCTACTTGGGAGGCTGAGGCAGGAGAATGGCTTGAACTCGGGAGGCGGAGGTTGCAGTGAGCCGAGATCACGCCACTGCACTCCAGTCTGGGTGACAGAGCAAGACTCCATCTCAAAAAAAAAAAAAAAAAAAATTACATATCAAAACTTATGTAATGATGCAAAGCAGTAATTTGTGGAAAATTTAGAGCTTTAAATGCTTTTTTAAAAAGGCTAACAACTAATGAGCTAAAGCATACAACTTAAGACATTAGAAAAAGAACAACAGAGCTCAAAGACAGTAGAAGAAAGGATACAATAAACCAATTAAATAGAAAAATAAAGACAAAATAGAGCGAATCAACAAAGTGAAAAATTGAAAATCTTTGAAAGACTAACAAAATAGATAAACATTTGGCAATAGTTATAAAGAATAAAAAGATACATGACATAAATAAGTATCATTAAGAATGGGAAAGGAAATATTGCTACAGATGGAGCAGAGATTAAAAAGATAAGAGAATATCCTGAGCAGCTTTGTATTAATACCTTTAAAAACAGATGAAATGGACAAATTCTTTCAAACACAAAACCTACTAAAACCAACTCAAGAAGAAATAAAAATCCTGGATAGTTTCATAGCCATTAAACATAATTAGGTGGTAGTTAAAATATTTTTACATAGAAAACACCAAGCACTGGTCAGGCATGCTGGCTCACACCTGTAATCCCAGCATTTTGGGAAGCTGAGGCAGATGGATCACTTGAGGCCAGGAGTTCCAGACCAGCCTGGCCAACATGGTGAAACCCCATCTTTGCTAAAAATACAAAAGTTAGCCAGGTGTGGTGATGCAGACCTGTGGTCCCAGCTACTCGGGAGGCTGAGGCAGGAAAACCGCTTGAACCTGGGAGGTGGAGGTTGCAGTGAGCTGAGATCGCCCCTCTGCACTCCAGCCTGGGTGACAGAATGAGATTCTGTTTCACACACACACACACACATAAAAAAGGTTTAAAAACAAAACAAAACACAACACGAAGCCCCAATGATTTTAAACATTCAATGATTAGATATTATCATTTTATATAGACTCTTCTAGAGAAAAAAAATGAGGGAACACTCATCAGCTTACTTTGTGAAACAAATATAACCTTATCACCCAAACCAGGACAACCTCATGCATGTACCTAGGTGCAAAGATCACGAAATAATAGTAGAAAACTGAATACAACAAAACACTTTAAAATGCATGGCCAAACTGGGTTAATACCATGGATGCAAGGGTGGTTAAACATTAATACATATTATATATCAACATCATATTAATATCAGAAATGTAGCTTATATATTACTTATATAAAACATTATATTACACATTAGAATATCATATATGTCATATAATACTATTTTTATGTGCATGAAATGTGTAAATATATGCAGTGACAGTGGGTTGAAGGAGAAAATCTGTGCAAAAATGCATTTAATAAAAAGCAATACTCTTTCATGATAAAATTTGTATCTCACTAGGTATACAAGGGAATTTTTTTAAGTTGCAAAATTTAGCAAAATCACACCTAGCAGTAAAAAGTAAAAAGCATTCTCCTTAATAGAACAAGGCAAGGATCCCAACTGATAGCTACCTAATCAACATTTTATTGGAAGTTCTATCCAAGGTGTTTAAAACAAAAGAAAGAAAGAAAATGTATAATGATTAGAAACAAACAAAACTATCATTACTTCCAGATTATATTATTATCTACGTAGAAAAATCCAAAGTAATCTACTGAGAGTTATTAGAATTAATGAAAAAGTTAATCGAGGTGGCAGGATATAAGACCAATATTCAAAACTAAATTGCTTTTCTCCACACTTGTTTATAAAAGTAAACAATTCAGGAAAAGACAATATTTAAAATAGCAACAGACAGAAAGGAATCTAAAAATAAATCTAATAAAAGTTGTGTAAGACCTGATACAGGAAAATGACACAACTTTATTTTTAAAAATTAAAGAGCTGGGCATGGTGGTTCACGACTGTAATCCCGGCACTTTGGGAGGCCGAGGCATGTGAATCACTTGAGGCCAGGAGTTTGAGACCAGCCTGACCAACATGGTGAAACCTCATCTCTACTAAAAATACAAAATTAGCCAGGTGTGGTGGCTCACACCTGTAATCCCAGTTACTTGGGAGGCTGAGGCAGGAGAATCGCTTGAAGCCATGAGGCGGAGGTTGCAGTGAGCTTAGATTGCACCACTGCACTCCAACCTGGGCAACAAGAGCGAAACTCCATCTCAAAAAAAAAAGAAAAAAAAAAAAGAAGACCTAAACAACAGGGAGATTTATTCTTTTCAAGGGGGGAAAGACTAAAATTGTCCATAATTTTATCAATTCTCCTTATATTGATCAAAAGAGTGTTTACAATTTCAATCAAAATCCAAACCGAATTTTTCAAGGTACTTTACAAATTTTCTAAAACCTATTCGGAAGAGAAAAAGCTCAAGAGTAGTTGTACACTCCTGAAGAAGAAATGGTGGAAGAACCGGTTCTAAGTGCAATAGAGACATTATAAAATATTAGTAGTTAAGATTATGTGGGACTGGCACAGGAATAGGCCAACAGAACAATGTAACAGTAATAAATATACTGATGGGAACCTGACATATGACAGGACTGGTATTTCAGATTGCCAGGAAAGTCTGGACTATTCAATGTAGGGTGCTGGGATCATTTGTTATCCACATGGAAAAATAGGACATTGGATCCTTCCTTCATCTCTACCCAAAAAATAAATTCTCGTGAGCCGAGATTGTGCCCCTGCACTCCAGTCTGGGTGACAGAGAGAAACTCCATCTCAAAAACAAAAACAAAAACAAAAACAAATGGAATGTCATTAATACATAGCTTAGTGAATGGTGGCAATGTGAATGCAGCAATGTGGGTGAAAGCTAGAAACAATCTTGAGGGAAAAAAGAAATTAGCAGAAGACTGCACATATATGATATCACTCATATGAAGCTCAAAAACAAGCAAAACTGAACAATATATAATTAGGGGATCAGAAGTTATTTTTTAAAAAGCAAGGCAACTGGCCAGGCACGGTGACTCACACCTGTAATCCCAGCACTTTGGGAGGCTGAGATGGGAGGGTCACTGGAGCCCAGAAGTTAAAGACCAGCCTGGGCAATATAGGGAGACCCCATCTCCACAGAAAAATAAAAATAAAAAATTAGCTTGGTGCAGGGGTGTGCACCTGTAGTCCCAGCTACTTGGGAAGCTCAGGTGAGAGAATAATGTGAGCCCAGGAGTTCAAGGCTGCAGTGAGCTGTATTTGCCCTACTGTACTTCAGCCTAAGGGACAGAGTGAGATTCTGTCTCAAAATAATAATAATAATAATAATTAGAAATAAATAAATAAAAACAACCCACTGATAAACATACAATGTAATATAGTGATTATCTTCAGGGGTGCGATAGGAAGATGGAATGGAGCGGAATACACAGGAAGGCTTAGTGGTTTTGACAATATTCTAGTTCTTATGGTTGGCATTGGCATAGGTATTCATTTTATTATGCTTAATAACTTACGTCAATTGTATATTTTCTTTGTGTATGTATCAAATATAACAAAGTGAAAATAAACTCCAGTATTGTGCTGCTTTTATTTTATTTTATTTTATTTTTTCAGACGCAGTCTCGCTCTGTCCACCAGGCTGGAGTGCAGTGGCGCGATCTCGGCTCACTGCAACCTCTGCCTCCCGGGTTCACGCCATTCTCCTGCCTCAGCCTCTTGAGTAGCTGGGACTATAGGCGCCCGCCACTGCGCCCGGCTAATTTTTTGTATTTTTAGTAGAGACAGGGTTTCACCGTGGTCTCGATCTCCTGACCTTATAATCCACCCGCCTCGGCCTCCCAAAGTGCTGGGATTACAGATGTGAGCCACCGCACCCGGCCTTGCATTTTTTTTTTTTTTTGTAAGAAAGATAAGAAACAAACAAAAAGGCAAAAGAAGATTGTTAAATAAAGGGCTGTACAAAGACAAAGATAGAGTAGATTAAGGTAAACAAAAAATAATGTAGGAGTATCAACAATATTATCAAAGTGGAATTCAAGGCCAAAAGCATTCAACAGAACAAAGAGGGACAATACTTAATGAAGAAGGATACATCCTTCTCCAAGGACATAAAACAATAATAAACTTTGTTGTATCAAACAATACAGCAGCTACATATATATCAGCAGCTACACACACAAATATATACATATACACACATATATGTATATATATGTATATGTGTATATATACACACATATATGTGTGTGTGTGTATATATATACCTACCTTCTACCTTCTCCAGTGATTTGGAAAGGGGCCAAGGAGTATGGCCACGCTCCCTAGTGGTCCCAGTCTAGCCTTCTCCAGCCTCTCAATCCCAGCTCCTACATCCGTTCCTATACCTAACCTCCCCATGGGATGATCCCTGCTCCTTCCTGCTTCTCCTGACCTGCTGCATTAGCTCATGCTGCTAGTAAAGACATACCAGAGACTGGGTAATCTATAAAGAAAAAGAGGTTTAATGGACTCACAGTTCCATATGGCTGGGAAGGCCTCACAATCATGGTGGAGGGTGAAGGAGCAAGGGCAAGTCTTACATGGCAGCAGGCAAGAGAACGTGTGTAGGGAAACTGCCTTTTATAAAACCATCAGATCTCATGAGACGTAATCACTATCACAAGAACAGCACCAGAAGCCACGCCCCACCCCGCTATGATTCAATCAGCTCCCACTGGGTCCCCCCCATGACATGTGGAGATTAAGGGAGCTACAATTCAAGATGAGATTTGGGTGGGGACACAGCCATACCATATCACCTGCCTACTGTTGGCCAATTTTTTTTTTTTTTTTTTGAGATGGGGTTTTTCTCTGTCACCTAGGTTGAAGTGCAGTGGCATGATCTCTGTTCATTGCAACCTCCATCTCCCAGGCTCAAGTGATCTTCCTGCCTCATCCTCCAGAGTAGCTGGGACCACAGGTGCATGCCACCACACCTTGCTAATTTTTTGTATCTTTGGTAAAGATGGGGTTTTTCCATGTTGCCCAGGTTGGTCTCGAACTCCTGAGCTCAGACGATCCACCTGTCTCAGCCTCCCAAAGTGCTGGGATTACAGGCATGAGCCACCATGCCCATCTGTTCACCAACTTTCTAGGCTCCTACACTACCCAATGCCCTCTCCTGAAGGTCCTTTATTCTGTAAAAAGTGAACCCATTCTCTTTCTTTCCCTTCCAGCTCTGTAAAGCATTTCCTAGCTGTGCTTGGTCATGTGACCTTAGCAAGCTGCTGACCAGTCTGAGCTCTGCTCTTCCTCTCTGAACAGCACAAGGCAAGGATGTAAGGAGCCCAGACTGTTCCTGTGTAGGGCTGGGATGGGCCAAGAGAAGGAGCGTGGCTCTCCGGCCCTCAGTCTCCCTCTCTCCCTGTTCCTCTTGTCTTGTCATGTCTGAACCAACCTGCTGGCTGGTGCCCAGGGAGCAGCTTAGGAGGGGCCACACCTCCCAGCCCTGCCTCTGAGTCCTCACTGTGAAGAGGCCTTTACGCCTGTCCCTCAGGCCACTCCAAGGCACTCCTGGGCTTGGCGCCTGCGTTGGTGAAGGCTGCCCCCCCCCACAGAATGGCATAGTTGCAGAAAATTTGAGGCTTTTCCTGTCTGGGTCTGTCCTGGCTTTTCTTCTAGGCAGAGTTGCTTATTTACGCTGGTAACCTGCTCTCAGGAACTGCTGTCCACCAGCTCTGTGACCTTGAACAAGCCCTTTCACCCCTCAGAGCTTTGGTGTCTTCATCTATGGAATAGGGATAATAATAACACTCTGAGTGAGAATTAAATGAGATAATGCCTGGGCCAGGTGCGGTGGCTTATGCCTGTAATCCCAACAGTTTGGGAGGCCGAGGTGTGGGGATTACTTGAGGTCAGGAGTTTGAGACCAGCCTGGCCAACGTGGCGAAACTGCCGTCTCTACCAAAAAGTATCAAAATTAGCCGGTGTGATGGCGCATGCCTGTAATCCCAGCTACTTGGGAGGCTGAGGCAGGAGAATCACTTGAACATGGGAGGCGGAGGCTGCAGTGAGCCGAGATCGCACCATTGCACTCCAGCCTGGGTGACAGAGCAAGACTCCATCTAAAAAAACAGAAAACAAAAAAAGAGATAATGTCTGAAGCACTGACCCATCGTGGTAAGTACTCAAAGCCCAGCAGCTATCGTCATTGTGTTCATCTTCGTTATTACCACTATTACTAGGTGTTGGCCGGGCGTTTTATAAGCAAAAAGATCAAATGCAATAAGTTGCCTTCTTACAGAATTGCAGCTTCACTTCATTTTTGCAGAGCATGATTGCAGTTTTCTTCCCTTGTCACAATCATTCTGTTTGTGGACATTTTTGTGATGGGTATAAACTGATTATTTGCTTATAAGTAACTCAGCACCAATAATTCACTTTTTCAATTGAACTCTGTAGCATGTGAAGTACCCCGCTGCCTGTCCCTGAGGCACAGACTCAAGTTCCAGCTGTGGGTAAATGAGAGTTGTCCCTGCTCTGTGTGTGTGAGGGGAGCCAGCGGAGACCCCACACCAGGCAGGTGCTGGTGGACCACGAGAGCTGTGATGGCAGGAACCTCTCTTGCGGCGATGATATATGTTGTCCATTGTGTATTTTACATCAAAAATCATCATTTTCATTTGTTCCCAGGAAATCTCTTGACAATATCCTGTTGGATGCAATTTGTGGAAAAAATGTCGCCAAAGCAATGCCTCCTCTTAAATACCAGCTCAAAATACCAGTGCACAGGTGAGGTGTAGAGTTTTCGCAAACCATGTTTGTATAAGTGAGGCAGAGTGATGTTGTGAAATGTGAAGGAGAAAGTGCAAAGACAGTTACTGTGTGCGGTTGAGAATCATTTTAGCTACTACTTTTTTTTAAGCACTGATTTTTATACCAGAAACTTAAAAATATCTCATTTATTCACTCCAAAACTCTATGAGATGGTGTGGGGTTTAAACAGGACTCTTTGGTGACAAGTGACAGAGACTCAAACTAGCTTAAGCAATTAGTGCTTTATTGGCCATTTGTTAGCCCTTTAATGCCTCCCTAAACTGAAGCCTTGGGGCCGCCCCTCTCTCTGACTCTTTTCCTTCTGCCTGTGAACTGGCCGTGAGCTCTAGGGCTCCCCCGCGTGGCGAGGAACATGGCTGAGCGCATCCCTGCACTGTCATCGAAGAAGGGGCCCCGACTTCGGCTTTGGACGGGTCACAGGGAATGAGGTGCTCTGGCCGCCAGGCTCAGAGCTGACTGACTGGCAGGCACAAGCTCCCACTGCCTAGGCCTCGATGCCGCCTCTGGCGCGGTCCGTGCGGTCCCGGGAAGCCCAGGTGTCTGTTCCCTTGACAGCTGCCCATCAGCCTCAGAGATGGGGCAGGGAAGGCTGGTGTGACAGGAAACACAGCTGGCAGAAGCTTCCTTGGCCTAAAGGAGGTGTCCACCTGCTCTGGAGGTATCCACAGGGGACGGCTCATTCCCTGGATGGATGAGTCTTGCTGTGGTCGGGGACCCCCTCATGTGCCCCGAAGCGGTCCTGGGGAAGGGGAACCTGTTCTGGGGTCTGGGGAGGGCCTAAGCCTGTTGACCTTGCTCGAGGGAAAAGGGGCTGGCTGGGCTGGGGCTGCGGGTGGGGGTAGGAGGTGGCAGCTCAGGGGATGGGGTGGGAGGTGGGCGGTGGCTGCTCAGCTGTCCCCTACTTCCTCCTCATGGCCCTCCCTCTGGGCTCGGGGAGCGCAGTAGGCAGGGGCCAGGGTGCTCCGGGTAAGCAGCGCCCCCCAGGCTTTTAGCCTTCCTGATCCTCACCATCCCCAGCAATGAAGCGGGTGGCAACCGTCCCCGCCGCACAGGTCGGCGTGAGGAGCCCGTGGGTTGGGCATAACAAGGCTCCAAAGCGGTTGCTATCGTTTTTGGTTTTTCCCTGCCCATCTCCCTCTGTTTTCCTCCCGGACGTTTGTCTCTGCACTGCCCCAGCCCGGGTTCAGACCCCAGCCTGCCGCTTCCCAGCTGTGTGGCCTCGGGCAGGCTCCCTAACATCTCTGCGCCCGCTCTCCTGTCCTGTGAAATGGGAATGCGCACTTCCATCCACTCAGGGTTGCGTGAGGAATCCACGGCGTCCTCGGTGAGCAGCACCCACGTAGTGCAAGGCTCACAGAAGCCTCCGCGGAGGCGGCGTCCTCGCTCCCGCCTTCTTTGGCCACGATTAGGAGCCCTCCGCAGTCCCCGCCGCCCCTCAGCGCTCCGCCGGCCACGTGGGCTACACCTGAGTGACTCCCGATCGCCACCTCGTGGCCTGACGGGTGACTGCAGGTTTGTAGCGAAATTCAAACGCTCTTCGGGTCTGTTCTGGGGATTTAACAGCAAAGCGCCCCAAGATTTGATACGGGGACGGGGGTTGGGGGCGAGGAGTGAAAGCGGAATGCTCCCCACAGCAAGCCACCTGCACGTTCGATGCAGAGGGAAGATGCACCAGGGGCCGCTTGCCCCTGGGCCCGTTCCCACGGGATTCTGGGCTTTCTGTGCTATGGCTGAGCTACTGGGATCAGTTTTCCCAGTGAAGGAATGAAGGCTCTTGACACCACGGTGGGGGAACACCCAGGACTCTAAGGAATTAAGAATGTACATTTTCTTTGGGAAGTGGGTAGAGAGGTTTTTGTCATTCCTCTTTAGGCCATGTTTGAGAATACATACACTCCTTTGTATTTCCAGTACCTCGTAGTGTGCTCCTTTTATTCTCTGCTAAATCAAAGAACAGGATGTGACGTGTTAAGTGTCTCTTGCTGCCAAGGACCTGACTGACCCTGGCATGCCCAGTGTGGTAGTGCGGGGGCTCTCACCTTCTGCCACCTCCAGCCTTCAGACTCTGAATACAAGTTGCCTGTGCCCTGCTCCCCCAGACTCCTGCAGCTCCCGCCTCTGAGCCTGTGCTCCACCTGCCTGCCTCCTCTCACCCCACGCATGCTGACTCATCTTTGCAGGCTCAGCCCGAACGTCCCTCCTTTAGGAGGCTTTCTCTGCTTTCCCAAGCACAGCCATCAGCCTGTCACTCGTTGAGTCCCTGTAAGTCTTTCTCCTAACTCCTTCTTAGGCTCCGCCCAGGTGGGCTGGGTCTGGGGAGGGTCTGCCAAGCCAGGGCTGAAGGGCAAAGTGAGAAGCAGCCCAGGGCAGGTCTCCCTTCTCCTGTTAGGCTGCAGGGGTTGCTCTGAAGTCAAAGCCATGAACAGAGTCCCTGTGTCCATCAATGCCTGGGGTCAAAGTCTGCCTGGCATAGAGTCAGGGGACACTCATGCCAAAGAGGGCTTCTGGGGCAGACCAGTGGCAGTTGGAGGACAGGGAATCCTGGAGGAATGGGGGTTGGAGGGCAGTGTCCTCGTCTTCCAAATGGACATAATTTGCCCCCAGGGCTGCAAGGTGTCAGTGAGGCAGGACACAGGAGGCTCAATCAGTGTCAGGTGCGTGAGAGTGCTTCCCAAGTGCTCCCTTCCCTGCTGATGAGGAAGCAAGAGGAACCAGTAGCCTTCTCCCAACGCTCTGCCTCTCCACCAGCTGACCACCCTGCAGGCCAGGCATTGACCTGCCACTGCACTGCCTGTATCCGGGGTGCCACTCACATGGCGCTAGGGATTGCATGGCCCTATGCGGTAGCCCTCCTCCTGACTGTTCCCCGCATGCCCATCTGTCCAGGCTGATTGTCAATCTGTACAGCTGCTGCACATACCTCACCTTCTCCAGTCTGGGATGCGTGACAGGGGCTGGCAGCAGTGAGGGGTTCCAGAGGCAGGACTGGGGGCTCTCAGAGTCATTGAAGATAAGTTTTGTAGGGTACCTCAGAGTCATGTTCCTTGCCTGGGATCTCTCCTTTCTCAACTCCACAGGATCCATGGCCTAAACCTCCAACCCCAAATTCCTGGGAGGAATCATTCCGGAACAAGTTACTCTCCAAGCCTCAGTTTTCTTATCTGTACAATGGGCTAGGAGCTGTTCTGAGTTGTGAGGGCCAGTGGGCCAAAGTCTGAGGCTGGCAGGGGCAGGCATTCCACTAGTGTCCGTCCTGTTTAACATTGGCCCCTGGGTTGGGCACAGCGGCTCTCTCCTATAATCCTAGTGCTTTGGGAAGCCAAGGCAAGAAAGTTGCTTGAGACAAGGAGTTCAGGACCAGCGAAGGCAACATAGACTTCATGTCCACAGAAAAACTTAAAAAATTAACTGGGCATGGTGATGTGTGCCTGTAGCTCCAGCTACTCAGGAGGCTTGAGTTGGAGGATTGCTTGAGCCCAGGAGTCTGAAGTTTAGAGTGAGCTATGATTGTACCACCTCACTCCAGCCTGGGTGACAGAGTCAAAATTAAAAATCTGCTCCCAGAAAGGGGGTTCAGAGGGTGACCGCTTATTCCCCGGGACTCAGCATACATTTTCTCTACCAATCCATGCCTTTACCTTCTGGGCTAGGGGAAGAAGACAGGCAGGTGACAAGGGAGAGATGGATTAGCACAGCTCCTCCCCTTCACCCCTCACCCCACATTTTTCAGTGACAGGATTTTAAATGGTTGCTATAGGCAAGAGAGCTGTCAGCCCATTATGGGCGAGGGTGGAGCTTAGAGGGCTCCTCACATGGGCCCGGCCTGTGGCTTGGACAGGAAGCCTCATTAATCCTGCCTTTGTACTGTGCAGTCTGGGCTGAGCGACTTGATTTCTCAGAGCCTCAGTGAAGCACTCTGAAGGTAGGAGTTTCCTTGTTCCCGGGGCCCTGGGCCTGACCTGGAGGACCGGATCACGGGGCCACAGAGTCTGGCCTTGGGGAGGCAGCTGGGATGGTGGTCAGGCCATGGGTTTGCAGCTGCACCTGGGTTCGAACCCTGGTTCTGCTGTCCCTTGCTAGGTTTGCTGCACTGGGCTGGTCGCTTTCACCTTCCGAGCCTCAGTTTTCTCGGAAACAGGGGGACCTGCCTCTTGGGGTTGTCGGGGTATAGATGAGGACATGAACCAGAGGTCCTCCACGTCATTAGACTCTGGAGGCAGCTGGAACCGCCCAGGGCGGGCTGTGAATGGCGAGCCCAGAAGAGGGTTCAGGGCAGGGCCTGGCCCTAGGGGTCACTGGTGCCCACGGGCATCCAGAGGGATAAGAGATGGCCTTTGGGTGGTCTGCGCCACAGGTGTGGGGAGAAGAGGCCGGGGAGCAACCAGAGGGCTGGTGGAAGGGAGAGAACACTGGGGCGTCAGGTCTGTGGACAGGAGGCCCAGAGGCCTCTCAGATGCAAACATGCAAAGATAGGCAATGACGCCCCGTGTGGGATGCAAACATCCCCACCAGCAGACCGCCACACCAGGGACGCGCGTCTCCAGGTGCAAAGACACGTGGCCTCGCCAGGAGACACAGCCATGCACGATGGCCTGTCACCTGCAGACCTCCAGCTTCATGCAGGACATATCCAGGCAAACCGGTCCACAGAGCTATTCCATAGACACACACACGTCCACACATGCACACACACCCTGAGAATTTCAAGGAACGCACCTTGAAAACCAAATCCCCTCGCGTCTCTGCCATCACCCCCACACTCCCCATCCCTGCCACCATCTCTGGAGACCCCACAGCCACATCCCATCCCAAGTCCTCACGATTCCTCAGGGTTTGGCTTCAGCTTCTTCCTTCTCCCATGCCTTACTCCTCTGGGGAGCTCATCCATCTCATGCCTCAGTGGCCAGCCACCTGGTTGAAGACCTGGGTGCTCAGCATCCTGTCCGGTCACTTTGAGGCCCAGCCCTGGCCCAGGATGTCTCCACTTGGATGCCTGGGGGACCCACAGCTCACATGTCCAGACCACACATCTCCCCACCCCCTGTGCCTCCTGTGCCCCCATCTCTGTGATCCAGGGACCTAGATGTCGCCTGGACTCCTCCCTCACCAATATCTCTGGAATCTGCCCTCTCTTTTCTCCCCACTGTTGCCACGCTAGTCAAAGCCATCATCACCTCTCACCTGGTGACCCAACTGACCTCCCAGCTTCTATCCAGTCACCCTGATCTAATCGGATCTGTTCTCTACTTAGCAGCAAGGCCCTGAATGGTCTGGCCCTGCCCTCAAACTTTGTTGTTCTTGCAGTTTAGGAGATTCACAAGATTTTGCCTGCCTCTGAGGTTTTGGACAAGCCTGGAATGTTCTCAGACACCCCTTCTCACTCCCAGTCCCCCCAGTGCCAGGTAACTTCAGATCTCAGCTTAATATGTAGCTTCTTCCAGGAAGCTTTCCATGATTCTCCACCCGCCAGACAAGGTTGGGTACCTGAGTAACAGGGTTTCTTTGTACCTCAAGTGAACTCATATCACACTGTTGATCTCCTTGAAGCAGGGATAGCCAATCCCCAGTTCTCAGCTTGGTGGCTGGCACTTAAGGGGCCTTCATAAACACTGGTTGATTGAATGAATGAAGTGTTGGAGAATGGGGTAGAGTGAAATGGAGATGGGGCGAATGCATTTCTTTTAAGGTTGGAGATGACTCACGGTTGGGATGAGACAAGGGTGGAAGAGAAGAGAATCATGGGAGGGTTGGGCAAGAACAGGGACCTCAAGGCCTCCCACCTCCTGACCTGCTGTCCCTGGTGGCCGTCAACAAATCTGCTAATGTCGCATGCAGGACCGGCCCAGGCCCAGGACAGCCCCTTCTTCCACCCAGGCCCTGCCCACCAAGGAGAAGCACCACAGGCGTGTACAGGTTGGTTTATTTACAAATATACTGATGTCTCATCTTTTTGTTGTTTCCATTTCTGCTGTTGTGGGAAGAGGTGGAAGGTGAGAGTGGAGGGCAGGGTGGGGTTGGCGGTGTGGTAAACGCTAATAAATAATTTAACAATGACAAGTTATTAAATAAAATGTGTTTGGGGATGGCGGGTGGGCAGTGAGAGTCTGTCTGTACAAGGAAAACAGGAATGCCGGTGGCCCATCCCCACACCTGGCTGGGCTGGGCTCCCATGCGACCCCCAGGTGGGGTCGGGGGATCTAGCAAAGAGGCTCATTGGCTATGGCGCCTTCCAAGGGCCAAATGTCGGAGTGGTCTTTCCTGCTCCCCCAGTCCCCAGGCCACATGTGCCTGCGTGTGGGTCTGTGAGCCTCCGCGTGCATCCAGGTGTGAGTGTGTGTGTGCGAGCGCGTGCGTACGAGCGTGGAGCCCTTTCCCCACAGGGCAGACTTAGCCCTAGAGCTGCAGGCTCTCCCTCACCCTAGGTGGTGCCCAGAGCTCAAGGATGGAGCCAGGCAGGCATCAGGCAATCCTCCTTCCCGAGGCTCCCTGCATGCGACATGAAAAGGGCATTCAGATGGGGGCGGTGGGGAGGCAGCCTCTTGCTAGGAGGCTGCAGGGTTTCCCAAAGGAGAAGAGGCTTGTCTCTGTCGGGCCCTGCTCATCTGATGCAGTGCCAGGGCCTTCCCACATTCACCCACCCTCAGGAAGCCTCCAAAGATGCCCAGCCACGTGCACCAACCCCCTCTCCAGGCTCTTTCCAGGCTGTGCTGGTACCTTGGTCTGACCCTTGTGAGCAGTGTCTCTGGGTGACCTCCCTGTGCGTTTCCCAAGATAGCAGAGTACCTGGGAGGCTTCATAGAGGCGGCGGATGAAGCTCTGGCTGGGGCCATGAGCCCGGCTTGTTGTCCCTCCTCTGCCCTGTGTCACCTAGGGTGATTCTTTCCTTTCTGCGGCTTGACTTCCCCAGCAGGGAAGTGGAACTTGGCCTTTTGCCAAGACCCCCCCCCACCCACCTCTCATTCTTTTTCGCTCTGGAGACCACACAGTTATCTCCCTCTTCCCACCCCAGCCCCCTTAGTGATGAAGGTTCCATGTCATGGCAGGGGCGAGGGGTGGTCCTGGCTACTCCCTGCCCAGCTCCCAGCCGAGGCTGCAGCTGCTCCCATGAAGTGGGAGAAGGCTGCCTGGCCCTGCAGGCTTCTGCTGGGTGGCCCTGAACACATTGCCTCCCTTCTCTGAGAAATGGGTCCCTGCCATGTCTGGACTCTGGATGGGCCGGACAGTCTGGCTTTCCTTCTAGGAGAGACCCCCCCAAGGGCAGGCCATGCAACTTGCTCATCTGTGTGCCACACACAGTCTGGGGCTGGGCGGGGTGGGCGCTGGTGTCTGGGAGCCTGTGGGCAGCAAGGCACAGCACAAAGGGCCCCGAGCCACCGCTGACAGGGTGCCTGCAGCACGAGGAGCTCTCTGAGGTCCCTTCTGGCTTTGTCTGTGGGTCACAAGTGTGCTGTCCCTAGACCAGCTCCTGGCATGGGGTCCCGACTGGATTTGGGGGCTTGTGAGGCCCCGGAATGGGAAGATGTGACCCCAGCGGCTGGCAAGTTTACTAAGAACAATTTGTGACCCCCTGACCTGGGTCATTCACAAACCACAGGGGACAATGGGGCACAACGTCCCTGCTCTCAGCTCAGCTCTGTCAATAACCTGGACCTTGGACAGGCCTCTTTCCCTCTCTTGCCTCAGGGTTTCCAGCTATAAAATAAGGGGCGGATGAGATGACCGCTTCTGATTTCCCTTCCAACTTATCGGGTCTGAGAGAGAAGGGCCGGGTCCTCTGTAGGGGTAGGGTGTCTGCCCCTGCATCTGCCCAGAATGTCCCTGGCACGATTCAGATGGTGCATGTGCAAAGGGAGAAAGAGGGGTGTCTCTCCAGAAGCCAGCGCAGCCGCTGTCCAGGGACCCATGGTGGCACGGACCCTGGGGGGCTGAGGCAGCAGAAGTCCAGGACATCATCTGAGGTCCTTGGAGAAGCTCTGTTTGTAAGAGCTATAGAAGGGCCAGCTGGCTGCTGGGGCCCGATGGGTGGCACGAGGCCTCATGTCAGGCGAGGAGGTTGGCCCAGGACACTCTGGGGGGACTGAGTTCCCCAGCAAACGGGGGAGCAAAACCACAGAACAGGTTGAGCTTGGAGGATTCCAGAGATCCAGGCAGAGGGCCCCAAAAGTGGAAAGGGACATTCATCATCCTTACTTGCTCAAAGTTTGGACCAGGCAGACTTTAGGGTGGTGGCCTAGGGCTTGACTTCAGAGTTAAAAGGCAGGGTTGTGAGCACCTGAACAAGGGGACACAGTGGTCACCAGGGGACAGGGTGGGCTCACCAGTCAGGTCCCAGCAGCCCAGCCTCCTTGCTCGGACAGGGTTAGAGTTGAGCGGGCTGGGGTTGGACCTAGTGCACCTGGCTTCCAGCAGGGCGCCTGACACCATCTTCTGCAATCGCCCTGGAGGAAGGGGGCAGGAAATGCAATTGGAATGTGTCCCCCAAAGAGGGTGGATGAATGGGCCAATGTCAAATAGGCAGAGGCCACCGTGGTCCACACACCTCAGGCGAGACACCCAGTGCCAACTCCTCACTGGGCAGATGTGCTGGGAGAGAGCAGAGCAGTGGTCACAGAATCAGGGTGCAGAGCAATTCCACAGGCTGGAATCAATCGAGTAAGAGGGAATGGAAGAGGAAGGAGGTCACAGTGCCTCCCTCAGTCTAAACAGTAAGTGCCCCCATCCTGCATATACACAGAGAAGAGATGTGGCTTAGCTGTCCCTTGTGTGTGGGGCCCGGGGATTTAGTTACAGCAGGGCAGTGGGAATCTCTTAAGGTCATGTGGCCAAATCATTGTGTTTTGGGTCACATTAACAGAGGCAGGGTGCCACAGCAGGAGAGGTGATGTGCCTGCTCACTTCTGGCCGGCTGACATCAGTGAGAAGGTGAAGTGATACCTGCTCTACATCTTTAGAGGGACAGCTAGAGGCCTGCAGGGGGACAGTATTAAGAGGGAGAGCCAGGGAAGCCCGGCTCTGGGATGCAGGACAGCACAGCTGCCTTGGGCTTGTTGACCTAGTGAGCTCCTTGTCCCTGGAGGTATGTAAGGGGAGGCAGCGGTGGCTGGGGAGAGGACCACATTGCAGATGGGGTGCCCAGCAAGTGCTTTTGAAGTCCCTGACCACATGGAGGCTCTGCTGTCTGGCCTGATGCTACCTGGTTCTGGGGGGTCCATCTGCCTCTAGAGTTGGCGGGGCCTGGGGCTGCCCTCCCTGCCCCCCATCTGGACCCAGGCTGGGATACAACTGGGTCCAGTGCTTCAAGCTCACCTCTTCCTCTCCCCTTCCTCCCTCTCCAATCGCTCTTACGAAGTGGGGGGGTCCCCTGCCCCTATCTGGCCTCCTTATCCCTTTCTGACAAGGCAAGGCAGACCCGCTGAGCATCCCTGTCCCTTCTGGTGTCCCCACACAGCTGTGTGTGTGTTTTCCTGGGTTTGTCTGTGAGTTTGCATGTGTCTGCACGTGGCTCTCTCCCTTTGTGCCTGCCTAGGCTCAGGCCCCGAGCCCGCCCCCGGACAGTGCCTCCCCCTCAGGCCCCTCCCCACTGCTGCTCCAGATTCAGGCGGGGGGGTGCGGTACCAGGCAGTGGGCCTGCCCGCAGAGGCCACCCCTGCCCTTGCTGGGGCACAGGTACACACGCTTCTCAGGTCACTGCCTCATGACGCCATTGTCCTGGGGCTTGCATGGAGGGCCATGGACACAGAGAGGACATTTAAAAAAATAGAGAGAATTTAAGCTTCCCAAAAAAGAGATGGGGAGGAGGTGATGGAGGCCAAGGTGGGGCTGGGAGGCGAGTGGCCGTCGAGAGCTCTGGGTCCCTGGGGATGACAAGGTCTCTGGGGGCAGGACACAGCCCCTGCCCAGGCTGTGCCCATCTACCGATCTGGCTGTACCCAACGGGCAGTGGTCAGGCCCTGCCGGCCGAGGGGAGGGCACCGTATGGCTGTCTGTAGTCTGTGCGGAGAGCAGGGCGGGGGTGGCCAGGCTGGCGGTCCCCCCCAGGCCCCTGCCCAAGCGTCCGTGCGCCCAGCTGGCCCTCAGGAGGCGAAGTAGGAACTCTGCATGGAGTAGAGCCGGTCGATGGGGTTCCCCACGCGGGCCTGCAGGGAGCCCACGTCTGAGGAGCCGAGGAAGCAGTCGCTGAGGCTGGTTAAGGAGGTATCGCTGTCGATGTCGTGGAAGATGGAGTCGTTCCCTGCGGGGGGCAGAAGGGGTGTCAGGACCGGGGTGCAGGCTGGGGCTCCTGGGGGCCCTCTTTGCCCTGTAGACTGTGTGACTGGAGGCCAGGGAGAGATAGGATGGCCTGCTGGCTAGTGCAGGCCAAGAGGGGCCGGGGCCCTTCCTGTCAGCAGGAGACAGGAGGGCTGTGCTGGCCATGCTGCCTGAGCCCTGGGGCAGCAGGTGGCTGTTATGTCCCCAGGTCTGCCTGGCCTGGCAGAGGGCAGGGGCTGTGCTGGGGTGGGCGGGCGGAGGTAGGGCGGCTTACCATAGGGGTTCATGTGGTCACCTGGCATTTGGGGCGGCGTGAGGCCCTGCTGGAAAGGGTCGCTGCTACCGTAGGGGCTCTGCTCCATGGCCACGATCTGCTGCTGCGGTGGGGCCAGCGGCGTGTAGGAGGCCATCATGCCCTCCATGCGGCTGGACAGGACCTCTGGGGGCACAGTGAGCCTTCACCCACTGGCCTGGCCCACGCCCTCCCAGCTACACCCCATGGCCCGGCTTCACCGCAGCCTCCCCAGTCTGACCCCCTTCTGACTGCCCAGGCACCCCACTCTGGCTGAAGCTGTCCGGACACTGACTCCCCATCCCCTTCCCCAGGTGCACATTCCAGCTCCTCCTCCAGACACAGTTTACCAAAAGCCAGAGGCCTCCCCTCCCCTCTCTTCCTTCCTCCCACCACTTCGCCCCTCCAGGGGATCCAGGGAGGAGGCAGACCGCACACAGGCAATAGTGATTCTGCCCTGCATCTGGGAGCACCAAGGTCCCAGACCCAGGCCAAAGAGGCCCTGGGAAGACTTCCTGGAGGAAAGGGCCCTCACGCCGATGTGACTTTACGGCCGGGCGCGGTGGCTCAAGCCTGTAATCCCAGCACTTTGGGAGGCCGAGACGGGCGGATCACGAGGTCGGGAGATCGAGACCATCCTGGCTAACATGGTGAAACCCCATCTCTACTAAAAAATACAAAAAACTAGCCGGGCGCGGTGGCGGGCGCCTGTAGTCCCAGCTACTCGGGACGCTGAGGCAGGAGAATGGCAGGAACCCGGGAGGCGGAGCTTGCAGTGAGCTGAGATCCGGCCACTGCACTCCAGCCTGGGCGACAGAGCGAGACTCCGTCTCAAAAAAAAAAAAAAAAAAAGAACTCGCAGGGGCTGGACAGGCCGGAGCAGGGGAGGCAAGCCAGGCTGAGGGGCGGCAAACGCATGGACGAGACAGACCGCCGGGTAAGTGAGGGTGCAGCACGCGGGGCCAAGAGCCAGGGAGAGAGGTCGGTGTGGGGGGAGACTGGCCGAGAGGGACCACAGGTCATGGGGAGCCCTGGGGCGCCGAGCTGGGTGGGGGTCCCCGAGACCGCTGGGAGCCGCGAGAGGGTTTGGTAGACAAGGGTGAGAAAGGCTGGAGGAGGAGACCCAGGCTGGGGCCAGTGGGGGAGGAAGTCAGAGGAAGGGTGGGATCTCTGTCAAGGTGGCTGTAGAAGAGACAGCTCCTAGGAGGGTGCGGGAGACATGAGAAGACTTCACTCCCCAACTGGGCACCTCAGCGGTTCAGCAGTATGGGATGAGAAAGGTCAGAGGTGACTCCTGGTTCCTGGCTCGACAGGGCGGATGGTGGTGCCATTTGCAGAGAAGGGTGAGGAGAAGCCGGGCATGCCATATGCATGTGGGCAGGATGGAGGGAGGCAGGATGGAGGGTACGGCATGGGCTGGGATGAGCTGGGGGGACTGTGGGACCTTCTCAGGGAGGCTGTGTCCAGGAAGTAGCTGGGAACACTGAGGGGTGAGACACAGTCCAGGACCTGGCTGGGAGACCAGAGGCAGTGACTGCAGCCCCAGGAGGGGCAGAGGGGGAAGCGAGGAAGACGCAGGCGCTAAGCCTGTGTCCTTAGAAGCCCAGTCCAGCCTGGCCCCCAGTGCCCGGGTATCTGCCCATTGGTGCCCTGGCACCTGCCCAGAAGCCTCCCTCTCACCGGGGCGCAGGCAGCTGTCTCCCGCCCACTTCAGCAGCCCCAGGGAGCTCCCTGCTCCTCCCTCATGGCCTTGAAGGCCCAGGAGACCAACCCTGGCTCAAGATTCTGATATGGAAACACGGTTTTTGGTAAAGCCCAGTGATGAGGGGGCCTGACTCATGCCCCTGAAACTGGTCCCTCCCAACTCAGCAGGCCCCTCACGCCCTGACAAGCTTTGTCTGCAGAATTCCAGCAGGGGGGTAGTGCCATCCTGTTAAAGGTACAGGCTTTGAGCTCCAGGCTTGGGGCTGAGGTCCAACTTTGTGCCTTACTGGCCGAGGGATCCCAGGCAGTCCCTCAGTTTCCTCATCTGTGAAATGGGACATGGCGATACCCTTCCTTGCAGTGATCTGCGAGGACAGGGCGAGATGGGGGGTGCTGAAGGCCGAGACCCGTGTCTGCGCGCAGTGAGTGTGAGGAGACCGTTGCTGTTTTGACTGCAGAAATTCTGCCAACCCTCCAGGCCGCCACTCTGCCATCTCTCCTCCCTGGGTCCCCTAGTCCCCATGGCTTCTCTATTTCTCTGTATCTCGCAGAAGTCCCCTGGGATCTGATGGCCTTGGTGGAAGGCTTTTCAGAAGTTTTGTTAAAAGAAACATGCCAGGCCCCTTTGTCCCTAGCCCTGGCCCAGGCTCACCCAGCCCCAGCCCCTGCCCCAGCTCACCCGGGCCCAGGCCCAGCCCCAGTCCCGGCCCTGGCTCACCCTGGCCCAGCCGCTGGGAGTTCTGCTGCTCCTGCTGCTGCTGGTGCCGTCGCGCCAGCTTCTTCATCTGCAGGGATAGCGCGGTTCAGGCCGGTGCTGCCCCTCGCCTCCAGGCACAGCCAGCCCTACGCCCCCTGGACCACAGTCTTCTGGCTGCCCCCTCTACTCCCACCCTACCCGGGGCCAGGGCGGGTGGAGGGCGTGGCCTCTTACCTTTGCTCTTTGGTTCTGAAACCAGACCTGGACCACACGCACACTGAGGCCCGTCTCAGCTGCCAGCGTCTCTCGGACCTGGCCCAGAGAGAGGGGGATCAGGTCAGGCCATCCAGGGGCAGCAGCTGGGAGATGGCGGGTTTAGGGGGATGATGGGATGTGCAGGGGATGGAGGATGGAGGGATGTCCCTGCCCCCAGCAGGAGCAGGGGGTGGTCTCCAGAAAGGCAGTGGGTGTGCGGGCACCAGCCTCAGCCCTGCCCCCCGGCCGCCCCTCACCTTTCGGCAAGGCTTGGACGAGACCTCAAAGGAGGCCTTGAAGGCTCTTCGCTGCTGCGTGGTGAGGATGGTCCGGGGTCGCTTGGGCCTCCGCGGGTCCTTCCCGTCATCCCCGCTGCCCTTGCTCTGGCTGCCCTGCCCCTTGGCCGGCTTCATGTCCCCATCTTCATCCTCGCTCTTCACTGTGGGGGACACAACCCGGCCTGTGAGGAAGGGGCGGGGGCAGCCTGGGCCTCAGCCTTGTCCCCTTAGGCAACCTGCTGCTCAACAGGAGCCTGTCTCCTCTGTTGATACCTGCGATGGCTCCCCAGTGCCCCCAGGATAAGGTCTCCTTCCCTCCCCCGGCCCACAGGCCCTGCCTCGCCTGGGCCCTCGTCTCCTGCCTGCTCTACCCTGCGAGTACACATGGTTATGCACATGGCTGTGTGGATACACACGAAAGTGTGCAAGCAAAGACATGCGCCGCAGATATTCACACAAGAGTGCTAGTGACCACAGCGTATGCACGCACACACTCACGATGCACACTCACCCGCTGGCACATGCACATGGGCCCACAAAGGCCTCGCGCATGCAACTCACAGGCGTATTCACACATACGGGCCCAGGCTCACAGGCAGGAACGTACAGGCCTGCACGCATCTGGGCAGACACACACAGCGTGCAGAAGCATATGCACTTGGACCAGCGCTACAGCCACACCCACCACACACACACGGCACTTCCCTGCCCCAGGTTTGGGTCTCAGAAATGCCAGCAGCCCCAGATGGATGGCCAAGCCTCCCCAGCCACCACTGGGCCTCCCACTGCCCCCACCCAGGCTGGTCTCCTTTCTTCAGTCCTGTTCTCCTTGGAGCGTGAGGAGGGTGATCTGCTCCCACTGAGACCCCCTCTGCTGGGCCTGGCCAGCCTCTGCTCTTCCTCAGGAGCCATGGGGCTGGCTGCAGCGGTGCCCTGCCCAGGGATGGGTAGGGACAGATGGTGCTGGGCTCACTGCCTCCACGCAGGCCCTGGCCATGGAAATCCCTTCCCATGTGGCAGATCCTGTTGCCAGAGGGCTCCAGGTTACCCATGGGGCCTGGCAGACCGGGACACCTCCTCTCCATGCCTCCTGTTCCAGTCCTTCCCCACTGCTCCCAGGAACAAGGGCCGAAGCCACCTCCTGGCCTTTCCCTCCTTAAGGCTCACTCCTGGTTGGGCTCGCCCTGTCTGCCAGGAGGGCTTCAAACTGGCCTTGTCCTTTTTGGGGGCTAGAGCACAGTAGGGAGGGTCCTTCACCCTGGGAAATGGGGTCTTCTCCTCTAGCAGAGAAGACCCAGTCCCCTCCTCTCGGCTGGGAAACAGAGGTTGGCTCGGGGCTGTTTGCTTCCCACTGAAGGCTCCAGGGGGCTGAGGAGGGGAGGGCACAAGGGAGAGCACATCAGATCCCTGCCTCTCAGGCATCCCCAGCTTGTGGACCGGGTGCTGGTGAAGATCCCTGTGGAGCTGGGCTGCGGGTTGGAGGGGGGGGCATCAAAGCAGAGACGGCAAGGGGGGTGGGCCAGAGAACAAGAGGTGTGTGTGCACACAAGCACAATCCACAGTACATGTGAGCATGTGGACAAACATGTATGTGCAGCCATGTGGGTCGGTGTTTAGTGCACAAGTGTGCTGTGTCATGTGTGTATGTGTGTGTATGCTTAAGTGTGTATACTTGTGTGTGTGTACCTGGTTGTGGCTTTTGCATTCCCAGATAGGTGAACACATATCTCCACATATATGTACATGTATCCAGGCTCAGGGTAGGGGTATTCGGGCGTGCATTTTATGTGTTATGTGTACACGTGATCACACATGTGTTTATGTGTATGGATGTGTAGGTCTCGGGGGCAGTGAACCCGGGGGCATGCACGTTCGTGTCATGTGCACGCAGGTGGACACATCGGTGCGCATGTGCATCTGGATATGCATGCACTGTCTGTATGCAGCTCAAGTCCTGGAAGGAGGAGGTAGCTTCTCCAGCCGGGGCTCCCCTCCAGGACACCCCTGTGAGCCCCGTCCCCGAGGCCTGCCCCCAGCTCAGGCCAGGCCTCACCGGAGTCGGACTCGTCGGGGCTCACAGAGCTGAGCAGGTCCTTCTCCTTCTCATAGTCACCCTTGCACAGTAGCTGGCCCTCCTTGAGCACGAACTCGTCGCCCTTGCGTAGCTGCCGCTCACACACGCAGCAGCAGAAGCAGCCCAGGTGGTACACGCACTCCAGCGCTCGCATCACAAACTCGGTAGGGGCGATCTTCTCCATGCAGCCGCTGCACTTGGCCGCGAAGAGCCTGCGGATGCACAAAGCGGGTGTGTTGGCTGCGCTCACAAGTCCCTCCCAGAGGCCACTCCCCTCGAGGGCCTCTCCCTCTTGCCGCCCTGACCCTCAGGCCCAGGTGGGAGGGAGAGGCCTTCCTTGGGCACCGGGCCAGACAGCAGAAGGGCCCTGCAGCCCTATTCTGCCCACAGGCCCCCAGAGGCCCTGGGGTGGGCGTTGGCATCCTGCCTAGAGTCACCTGTCCCGGGCATGGCAGCTCAGGGCCCTTCCAGCTCAGAGACATGGTGGCCACTAGAGGGCAGTGTGCAGGCTCCACCCAAACTTTCCCTGGGGGCCAGGTCAGCCCCTGTCTGGAAAGGATCCTTTCTTCCTCAGCTCCCTGGTCTCCCTCTCCTCTGATCCTCCCTCACCAACACATCCAAGCAATTCCCTGCCCAACCCACTGCCCAGCCTGGGCCCCTCCTCTCCTGCCTGAGCAATTGCCTGGTCCCCTCTCTGGGCTCCTGGCCTCTTCAATCCTTCAAA